>NC_060140.1:626143304-626453304 GCF_021461385.2 Schistocerca piceifrons
GCAGTAAAACAGGGTATCAGCAACTGTTGGTAATATTAATGTAGAAATAACACAGAAAACTTGGAAAAATGTAATCAGTTTAAAAAAAGAACAAAAGGAGTTAAGGACAGTCGTTGGTTTACTTTACAATACCTTGCCCTGTCCCGCAAGCCACTTGATGCTATGTCCACTAAATTAATTTATAAAACTCTTGCACAGTTATTTGCAGACCCTGAGTTCCCAAAGGTGTCAAAACATCGCAGGCCACCAAAGAATGTCGAATGCACCTGAGATGTCAATGATAACCGTGAATGCATACTTTGTTGTCGAATTTTCTAAAGAGCTCTTTTAACTGCATCATCTACAGACTTCCATTTTCTGCATCCATATTGAGCTCCCTGGGCACCTGCAACCGATAACAGAGCAGACATTCCTGAACTTTGTCCAGGAAGATTAAGGTCAATATCATTTTGGTGATAAAAGTTCTTTAAAATTTTAATCAATACTGCTCTAGCTGTTTTCCTTATCATCACTATTATGCCTTTTCACAACTCCTCATTTAGTAATAATGTAGCGGCACCTCCGTTTAGGATTGGGTAAGTTAGTTTTGGGCAATATTCTGAGCACAAGTTACAGCCAGATGTGGGGAGGTTGCAGTGAGTTCTGCATACCAACAGTTGTGAAGTAGAACAGAGGCCACAGGGCCATCAAATTGCTGAAAGAGTAAATGCAGCAGTGCTGCTCATTGCAAATCACAGGCAGAAGAGGCCCACTGGCCATCCTAGAATGTTATGAGTACGTGACGTGAAGCGGCGCAGATGGCAAAACAGAGATGCACATCCATGTACAATTAGGAGCGGTTTTCTAACAAGATTCATTTCAGTGTCGTAGCTCTCCTTGATGGTGAGGCGTGTCACACCACCAGCTACACCCTGCAGCAGATGGGGAGCCAGCGTTCCAGTCCACAGCAGGTCACTAGTTCGACCCTCTGATGCCAACATGGGGTCCGTAGCAAGCCAGCGGCAGGTCACTCCCTGGCTCGCTACCGCGGACAGTCGTCCTGGCTTCCAACACACCGTATAAGCATTCTGAGGCAAGGACCACAGATTCGGACTACAGATTGCGGGCACTTGTTGCCGCCAAGACCTTAGCTGTGCCAGTGAGAAGCACGCAGCTGGCCACCTGCGGTTCACACCGAGTGGTGCTGAGTCAGCAGGGACGCAGACCGATGAGTCAGCATCCTGACGACGCCGCATCTCTGCTGGCGCCTAAGGCCGACACACAGTGCATGCATGGGTTGCTGAGGCAGCCATTCCACACCAAGCTGTTTCGCAGACAGTGAAGTGGTGTCCTGAGCATTGCACGACCTGGTGAGCAGACTGAAGGGAACATGGCACTGTAGTTGGAAACAATAAATCACTAGGAAAGCTTGGATGAGTCTTAATACAGTGCGTTCTATCTCTTCTCACTACATTTGGTCATCCTGATACATTCGGTGGCAGAATTTGCCACTACATTTGGTATCAAAATAACGGACGTCGTCTTTACAGCACAATGTTCGAGCCCACGACCTGCATTACATTCACAAGATGTGGTGGGTTTTGATCAGTTTTCTTTTGAGTATTGGACGTTTCCTTGCCTTTTTGTGTTTCTGAATATGTCTCACAGCAGACCATTTTAGATGTTCTGTGTAAGCATATTATTTTTTTTCAGAATAAGTGTTAGTGCAATTGGTTCAGTAAGATTTATTTCTTTTTCTCGTGGCATGTTATTACTTTTGTATTGGCTTGAGTATGATGTTACCGAGTTTGGTGATACTGAGGTGTAGGGAGTCAGGTTATTATTGTACTTAAATATTATGTTTTGGGACTAAATGGGAACAAAAGCAACACAATGGCAGAGTCTGGGATGCGAGGTGTGTCGGAACCAGAAGTGGTACGGATTTTGTTGAAAAAATTTGCACAATTGACAGCAGACAATACGCAGTTGAGAAATGAATTAAAATCTAGAAGTGAACGGGAAACCGCTACTGACCAGTCATTGTTGCGTAGGGTGCAGGGGATTGATCCAGCTGCCGCGCATTTGATTATTCCATTTTCTGGCAAGGCATCTGAGGAGGTGCGTTCGTTTGTGGAGGACTTGGTGATTTCTGCGGTGATAAATGGTTGGTGTGATGAGCAGTTGTTAGATATAGCCAAGATTAGATTAACGGGTAAAGCAGAATCATATGTAAGGTGTTCTGAGGCCTTAAGGAAGACAGGACAGTGTAAGCAGTTAAGGGAAGGGCTTTTGAAAAGGTACAAAAAACAGAATAGCGCTCGGTACTTTAGAGACAGGATAAGTACAATGTCAAAGAGACAGGGGGAGACAATGGAGAAATTTGCAGACAGGATAAGGAAAATTTATGAATATACTTACGAGGTGGGTCAGAGCAATGAAGCGAGTAGTGTTCTGTGGCAGGAGGCCAAGCAAAGGGCACTTGATGTATTTTTTAGAGGGTTACTGGCGCATGTTTCACGGAAAGTGCGTGAAGGGACTCCGAAAGATTTGTATTCGGCAATTCAGCTGGCAATTCAGTGTGAGGAAATAGACGTGACAACAGGGGTACGTGAGAGGGAAACAGTGTTTACAGCGGGTGTGAAATGTTTTAAGTGTGTTCGTATGGGACATGTGCAGAGGCACTGTACCCAGTCACCGAGGAATAAAGGAAGGGGTGTAAATCGGCAGCGGGGAGGATGGAGAAGTAGAGATAGGAGAGTTGGACAAGCGTTAAACGGCAGATGGGACCCAAGACCCACCTAATGGAACTCCCGTTTCATTTCAATGGTTCAAATGGCTCTGAGCACTATGGGACTTAACATCTATGGTCATCAGTCCCCTAGAACTTAGAACTACTTAAACCTAACTAACGTAAGGACAGCACACAACACCCAGTCATCATTTCAATGCTACGAATACATATGCAGAGGTTGAATGTGCAGTGCTAGGATCCATTGGAACTAAAAAGCTTAAGATTTTTTAGGACACAGTGGCGCAAGTGCCTGTGGCTTATAGGAAAATAATGGGACGAAAGAAGTTAGACCCACCACGTTATAAGTTTTGCGGAGTGGGGGTTAGGGGGTCACGCCTTTGGGGTTGGTGACAATTAACTTTCGAATGGAGAAAGTCCAATTTAATGCATGCATGGAGGTAGTACGATGGGTAAGCGAGGGCTACGTCATGATCCTAGTTTTCTAACATCAATATCTTGCCAAAATTGACCCTGAACAATGAACTGTGTGACTTGGTGGAATGTTATTTCAGCTGGGGGAAAATGTTGCCAATGCAGAGCTGTCGTGAAGGGTCTTCAAGGTAATGAACAAACCAACTGAACCGCCTACATTAGCATTAAGGCTTAATGTGCATGAATGTGCGTCTAGTGGCACCGGGAAGTCTCTGTGGGTAAGTGTAGAGTCAAATCTACCTATGGGTACGGTATGCGTTATTGAACCGTTGGAGGATAATGATGTTTTAGGTCCATTGGGTTGTGCTGTTCATGTACAGGGGAGGGATGACGGGCGAGTAGTTCCCGTGAAAGTGGATAATTTTAGCGCTGTAGACGCGAATTTGAGGATAGAAGTTTTAGTAGCTAATTTGGATTGTGCCAGATGACGAAGACTGGTGTTCGAGAGGTAGGCGAAGCGATCAACCACTAACTGCCGATAGAACTGCATTGCGTGACAAAATTAAGAATTAGAAAAGAGGAAGAGAAAGAGAGCATACGGAAGAATTCTTGTGGAAATTTAAGGATTTGTTTCTTCCATAAGGGCATTTACCAGCAACTCCCTTAGTTCAACATAGGATACCAACAGGGAATGGAGCACCTGTTTACCGTAAACCATAGAGAACACCGAGGTTTTTGCAGCAGATTGTGGAGGATTTCATTAATCAGTAGATTGCGGATAGTATTATAGAGCATAGTAATAGTTGTCGTTGTGCCTAAAAAATCTATGGATGAACTAAGAAATACAGGTTCTGTTGACTACCGATACCTCAATAATAAGACAGTAACGGACGCATACCCCCTTCCAAACATATCGGAGACTTTGGACAGTGCCAGTACTTTTCTACGATGGGTTTGACAAGTGGTTATCATCAGTTAGAGGTGGCTCCATAGGATCGTCCTAAAATTGCTTTCTCTACACCTGGAGGCCATTACTAGTACATTAGAATGCCATTCGGTTTGAAAAACGCCCCTGTAACGTTTCAGAGGTTGCTAGAAAGTGTCTTGGGAGGTTTGAAACCACGGCAGTGTCTGTTGTATTGGGAAGACATTATAGTGCTTTCAAGTAGTAGGGATAAACATAGACTGCGGGTAAAGGAAGTCTTTATGAGGTTAAGAGTAGCTTGTTTAAGTTGAGACGGGAGAAGTGTCATTTTGCATTAGAAGAAGTAAAATATTTGGGTCATATTATCAGTGAGGTATAGGCTGTAAGGGATTTTCATGAACCGAAACAAGTTAAGGAAGTGCAGTCAATCATTGGAATTTGCAATTTCTACCGAAAGTTCGTGAAGGGATTTGCAGATTTGGCACAGCCGTTGACGCAGTTTTTACGGTAGGGCGTTAAATTTCAGTGGACAGAAGAGTGTCAGACAGCTTTGACAAACAGAAAGAAGTGTTAACATCAAGTTCCCGTTCTTGTGTTTCCAGATTTAGAAAAGGGATTTATACTAGCATGCGATGCATCGAATCAAACATTAATGTCTGTTCTTAGTCAGGAAATTGATGGGAAAGAACATCCTGTAGCCTATGCGTCTAGGCAGTTAAATGCATCAGAGAGGAATTACCCAACAACAGAGAGGCAGATGCTTAGCGTAATCTATGTAAATCACATATTTTAAATGTTATTTATACGGGAGAAGATTTCGGGTAGTGACAGATCATGCTGTATTGAAGTGGTTCTACATCTACATCTACATACATACTCACTCCGCAATCCACCATACGGTGCGTGGCGGAGGGTACCTCGTACCACAACTACCATCTTCTCTCCCTGTTCTACTCCCAAACAGAACGAGGGAAAAATGACTGCCTATATGCCTCTGTACGAGCCCTAATCTCTCTTATCTTATCTTTGTGGTCTTTCCGTGAAATATAAGTTGGCGGCAATAAAATTGTACTGCAGTCAGCCTCAAATGCTGGTTCTCTAAAATTCCTCAGTAGCGATTCACGAAAAGAACACCTCCTTTCCTCCAGAGACTCCCACCCGAGTTCCTGAAGCATTTCCGTAACACTAGCGTGATAATAAAACCTACCAGTAACAAATCTAGCAGCCCGCCTCTGAATTGCTTCTATGTCCTCCCTCAATCCGACCTGATAGGGATCCCAAACGCTCGAGCAGTACTCAAGAATAGGTCGTATTAGTGTTTTTTAAAAGCCGTCTCCTTTACAGATGAACCACATCTTCCCAAAATTCTACCAATGAATCGAAGACGACTATCCGCCTTCCCCACAACTGCCGTTACATGCTTGTCCCACTTTATATCGCTCTGCCATGTTACGCCCAAATATTTAATCTACGTGACTGTGTCAAGCGCTACACTACTAATGGAGTACTCAAACATAACGGGATTCTTTTTCCTATTCATCTGCATTAATTTAAATTTATCTATATTTAGTGTTAGCTGCCATTTCTTACACCAATCACAAATCCCGTCCAGGTCATCTTGTATCCTCCTATAGTCACTGAACGACGACACCTTCCCGTACACCACAGCATCATCAGCAAACAGCCGCACATTGCTAACCACCCTATCCAAAAGATCATTTATATAGATAGAAAACAACAGCGGACCTACCAAACTTCCCTGGGGCACTCCAGACGATACCCTCACCTCAGATGAACACTCACCATCGAGGACAACGTACTGGGTTCTAATACTGAAGAAGTCTTCGAGCCACCCACATATTTGGGAACCAATCGCATATGCTCGTACCTTAGTTAGGATTCTGCAGTGGGGCACAGAGTCAAACGCTTTCCGGAAGTCAAGGAATATGGCATCCGTCTGATACCCTTCATCCGTGGTTGGAAAGATATCATGTGAAAAAAGAGGGAGTTGCGTTTCGCAGGAGCGATGATTTCTAAAGCCGTGCTAATGCATGGACAGCAACTTCTCTGTCTCAAGGAAATTCATTATATTCGAACTGAGAATGTGTTCGAGAATCCTGCAACAAACCAATGTTAAGGATATTGAATTTTGAGGATCCATCTTTCTACCCTTATTTTATATAGACGTCACCTGCGCTTTTTTCCAGTCGCTCGGAACGTTGGGCAAGAGATTCGCGATAAATGTAAGCTGAGTAAAGAGCCAATACAGTAGGGTACTTCCTGTAAAACCGAATTGGAATCCCATCAGGACCTGGAGATTTATTTATTTTCAACCCATTCAGCTGCTTCACAGCCCCAGGGATGTCTATCACTATGTCCTCCATACGGGAATCTGCACGAGACTCAAACGGTGGTATGTTTGTACGATCCTCCTGCGTCAAAGATTTCTCAAATGCTAAATTTAAAATTTCGGCTTTCGTTTTGTTGTCTTCCGTTGCCCGGCCAGACTGATAGTGAGTGACTGGATGGAAGCCTTCGACCCGGTTACCGATTTTACGTAGGACCAGAATTTCCTTGGGTTTTCAGCAAGATCTATTGCTAAGGAATGACGGTGGTAGTGGTTGTATGCTTCGCGCATCGCTCTTTTACAGCAGCACGAATCTCTACTAAATTTTCCCTGTCATCATTCTCCCGATCTTTCTTGTACCGCGAGTGCAACTGTCATTGCTCCCTGAGCATTCTCCGAATTGCACTGTTAATCCAGGGTGGGTCTTTTCCGTCCGTAACCCACTTTTTCGGCACATACTTCTCCAATGCGTGGTTTACAATGTGTTTAAAATTTGCCCATAATTCTTCCACGTCCACCGTACCGGAAATAATTGAAGTAGGTTCATTTACTAAGTGGGATGCTAACAACTGCTTATCTGCTCTTTCTAGTAAGATTACTCTCCTAGCCTTCTTGACCGACTTTTTAACTTTCGTTACCATAGTCGTAATGACAACATCATGATCACTAATCCCTGTCTCAACACTGACACCAGATCTAAAATATATCCATTAAGCGTTGGCTGTCGATTTAGCTGCTCAAGACAGTTTTTGGATAATGCGTTCAAAAGTAATTCACACGGCGGCTTGTCTATACCACCTGTAATGAATCCATAGACATCCCAGTCTATAGTAGGTAGGTTGAAGTCACCTCCGACTAATGTAGCATGATCCGAGTACTTCAGCAATACAGAGTGTAGACTCCCTTTGAATGATTCTAGAACTGTAACGGTGGAACCCTGGGGCCGGTAATAACACCCAACAATTAACTTTATGTCTCCTAGCCATCTTAAACGTGTCCAGATAACTTTACAATCACACTCTACTTCGACTTCAGTTGACACAATATTTTTGTCAACTACAATGAAGAAACCACCTCCTACGGTGTCTAATCTGTCTTTCTGATACACGTTTCAACCCTCACTAAATTGTTGGGTTTGAAGGATCCGTCCAATAGACTCGCTATATGGGCTGTGAGGCTTAGTGAATTCGACTACGAGGTGGTGCACAAGCCTGGGAAGAAGCGCGGTAATGCAGATGCACTAAGTAGGAAGGTAGCAAAAGTAGAAGTCATAGGTTATGACCTAGCAGTACGGCAAGAATTACAGGCCGCTGACAACGTTTGTCAATTATATTGGACACAGCCACAATTTAATATGTACGATGGTCTTCTGTGCAGGAAAAGAAGTTAGCACCAAGGGTTGTAGTGCCTGCGAAACTGAGGGATGAAGTTTTAAAGGAAGCACATGATCACGTGTTATCTGGTCATGGAGGGTGTAGAGCGACGAATAGGAGAGCGGTGGAGAAGTATTGGTGGAGAGGTAGCAAAGTAAATGTGGATGAGTATGTCAAGAATTGTGTACCATGTACGCAGAGATCAGATTTGAGCCGGAAACAGACACAGCTAAAACGATTGCCGGAAGCGTCATGGTCATTCTATGCGCTGGGGATCGATGACTTAGGACTTTTCAGGCAAACTCCATCAGGGAACAGATTCGTTCTGACAATAACAGATCATTCTTGGAGGTATGAGGAGGTGGTGGATATGCCAAATCAACAGGCAGCAATGGCCGCTCAAGCGTTAGTAAACAACTGGATTTTCAAGTTTGGTGTACCGGAGACAATAATTACTGACCAAGGGACGAACTCCATGCCAGATTTACTGAAGGAGCTGCGTAAATTGTTGAACGTAAGGAAGTTGAGGGCGAATGCGTTGCATCCACAGGTCAAAGGAAAGACAGAATGGGTTTAAGGTTTGCCCGGATGTGATTCCAAGCATGTCACAGGAAGAAAGAGGAAGAAAGAGAGAGGGAGGAGAGGTTCTAAGCACAGAGAAAACCAGGAAGTTAGAATGCAGCATGAAGTACCATATGCTTTGCGATCTAGAAAGTAGTAGAGTATTTGCAGAAGCGAAATGTACAGAGCTCGAGGGGAGCTGAATTTTAATCAGTAGAACTAAGTGCAACATAATAAGACCAATCTTCCATCAGCCAGTGTCAATTTCAGGAGTCACGCAGTTGAATGTTACGTAACCACAGCTGCGCTGTACTGAAGCCAATTTAGAGTTAATGCAAGGCAGAATCTGCCCTTGTTAAATCAAACTCTGGGGCCAGGTCTGTTGCGATCCATAAACCAGTTCATTTTAGAGCAAGAGGGGCGCATATCAGCCAAACAACTTCTGCCATATGTCTCTCAGTATAGGGAAAGGCAACGGCAAATAACGATCATTTTAACTCTGTGCCAAGTGTCATTGCAGCCTTAACTTTGTTATGTGTTGCTTTCTTTCTGATCAGGCAGAGAGCTAATTCCAAGATGGAACCAAGGGTAGTCCAAGTGCCAGTGGACTGGATACCGAGGGTGTGAGACGAGTAGGTAAGGAGTTGATCGAGCTGTGGTCGTCTAGTAAGGAATTTTTACGTTTTGTTTCATGTCATGGTTTTAAGGGGCACTAGACCAGATTTAAGTTCTCTAATAGTAAGGAAATATGCCATAGGAACTGACCTAAACAAGTTAAAAGCTACTTAGGGGTCGACCAGGGACCGGGTCTTTCCAAAGAGGAGAATAATGTAGTGGCACCGCCGTTTAGGATAGAGTAAGTTAGTTTTATACAACATTATGACCACAAGTTACAGCCAGCTATGGGCCGGATTGCAGTGAGTTACTCATACCAAGAGTTGCAAAGTAGAATAGAGGCCACAGGGCCGTCAAATTGCTGAAAGAGTATATGTAGCGGTTTTCGATGCTGCAAATCACAAGTAGAAGGAGCCCACTGGCCAATCTAGCGTGTTATGAGTACGAGATGCGAAGCGGTGTGTATAGCAAACAGAGGTGCACAGCCGGGTATAAATAGGTGTGGGTTTCTAACGAGATTCATTCGAGTGTGGCAGCTCTACTGGACAACAGGATGTGTCACACCACCAGCGACAATCAGCTGCAGATGGGGCACCAGCATTCCAGTCAACGGTGGGTTGCTGGTTCGACCCTCTGAGGCCAACGCTGGATCTGTACCCAGCCAATGGCTGGCCACTCAATGGCTCACTACCGCAGCCAGCCGTCCTGGCTGCCAACACACACTTGAGGCATCCCGAGGTGAGGACCACAGATTCACAGATTCGAGCTCCAGATTGCGGGCACTTGTTGCCGCCATGACCTTAGCCACGCCTGCAGCTCACACCAAGTGGCGCTGAGTTAGCAGGGACGCAGACTGCTGAGTCAACTGATGGCATCCTGATGACGACACAACTCCACTGGCATACAAGGCCGTCACAGAGTGCGTGCATGGGTCGCTGAGGCAGCCATTCCGCATCAAGTCGTTCCACAGACAGCGAAGTGTTGTCCTCAGCATTTCAGGAGTCAGTGACGCAGATCGAGGGGAACACGGCACTTTAGTTGGAAACAATATATCATTTGGAAAGCTCAGACGAGTCTTAATACGTTCCCTTCTACCTCTTCCTGCTACATGTGATGTTCCTGTTACATTCAGGGGCAGAATTTCCCACTACAAACTCTCAAATATGGCACTGTGAGTGGACACACCATCCGAACGATCTCTGGGTAGACACCATGAGGACCAGGTCCATTCCCGTTTTGAGTTTGGAAATTGCGACAGCAGCTTGTTCTTATCTAGTAAACACCTAAGCTGATCATCTACTGTGTATGTGTTTTCATCAGGAAGTACGGCGGTTAGCAGGTATTCTGCTGACTCCCTTCATCCTGCCATCATTGAGCCATCCCCCAAAAGAATTGTGAACATGATAGTAGATCCCTTAATCTTTTCTGTCTACAGTTTATGTGGTCTTACCCATACCTTAAATTGCAGATGCCTTTGTGTGAATTTCTTCCAGCGCATTCCTTTAGTTTCCTGAAGAAAAGTTTTACAGTACATCTTAACTGCCCTGTACTCATGGGGCCTACCAGTGTGCTCTAATTGCCCTAGTGCACATTGATAAGCTCTTCTTCTCGATCTTACCGTTCGCCTCAGTGTGGAAAGTTCTGGTTTCCTAGGAATTGTAGCCTAGCTTCACCAATTTCTTAGGAATATAAATATCCAGTTCCCTTTGCAAGACTTCAGTTAGCAGTTGTGCACCAGTCTGCATGTCCCGGAAGCGATTCCATTGGAAACGCTGCAAGGTAGGCTACAAAGCTATCCCAATGCGATTTCCTGGTGTCTAGCCCAGTCCAGTTTTCCTCTGCTTGGCTCACTGTGTTACTGTCTTGTCCCCTTCAATGACAATTTGCATTAAGGTCATTGGATTTTTGGTACTGGGGCACTTGACAACTACTATTCTTAACTGATACCGTGCTGTTTGTTAAAGTGACATCTATGTTAGTTGCTACACCTGATCTTCCCGCAAATACACTTGGCGGTCTTCTAGATTTACTACAATTAGGTCCATTTCCTGCACTCTGTCCCCTAGTATCTCCCTCTGTTTGTCAGTTTGCCTATTGTGCCACAGAGACGATTTTTCTTTCACATCTGTTGCCATAAGGAGACACGCCCTTCGGCCATATAGAACAACCACCCTGTGTTTATCCACATAAGATAGGATGTGATCGGAATACTACTTGTATATGCTTACTTCAGCCAACTTTGTCTGCTGGTCCTTCACGTTGACTGTGACCTTCTGCTTGTTACATAACTGTGTCACCTTTGTTTCACTGAATTTCCTGTGACAACAGCAGACATTGTTTCATCGTCCCTAGTAACTGTTACCATTTCCACAGGAAAATGTGAGAGCTTATTGTTTTTACTGTATGTTCCTTGCAAACAAATTGTATCAACACTAAGTTCGTTAATTTGTTTTCGTGTAGGGGCATGTTTTTAACTGATTAATACTTTCATAAATATGTATGTTTTAATACATATAATATTTAAATATATAAAGGGGAACATTGTTACCAAAAATCTCAAAATGTAACATTTGAATTTATTTTAGATTTTTAAGCATTACTATAATAAACTTTAGAAACATAAAGACTATATACATTTTTATTATATAAATATGTACATAAAGTGTTCAGTAGTGAAACATTGATAGTAAACAGGAAGTTGTATTTATGACTTATTGGTTTATGAATACTACTAAAATACCTGAATTTGCAATAACAATAACAAGATTAGAGAGAGGGGGGAAGAAGAGAGAGACTGATTGATGGAGAGGGAGGTGACAGGAGTATGTGGAGAGAGAGGGGAGAGGCGAAAATCAACAAAGAAATGGGGAGGAGATGATGAACTAAGAGTGGGGTGGTGGGGGAGACAGAAGGAGATGAAGAGAGGGGGGGCGGAATAAGATGGACAAACAGAGGTGATCAAGGTGAGAGGGGAAGCAGGAAATGGAAATGTCGTGTGGCTAGGGCCTCCCGTCGGGTAGACCGTTCGCCTGGTGCAGGTCTTTCGATTTGACGCCACTTCGGCGACCTGCGCGTCGATGGGGATGAAATGATGATGATTAGGTCAACACAACACCCAGTCCCTGAGCGGAGAAAATTTCCGACCCAGCCGGGAATCGAACCCGGGCCCTTAGGATTGACAGTCTGTCACGCTGACCACTCAGCTACCGGGGCGGACGGAAGCAGGAAGAGTCGATGGACAAAGGAGGGAGCAGGGGAAAGGACAGGGTCGAGAAGGAGACTACCTCACATCTCGTATTCTCATAAATATTAGAGACATGTGACTTTTCTTTTCTTTCTCTTCTATTAAACAGACTGAGCTACGGCCAAATGTGGCCGTGTACAGCTCGTAATAATATAAGAAGACAAGTCGTGGTCAAAAACTTTAATGAAAATTCTCGGAAAGTGCTCTACCAATTTTTACATGATACTCTTATAAATATTCCGATGGATATAAAGCTCTTCAAGCTCTTGACTGTTTTTTTTTTTTTTCAAATTGTTACACAATACTCTAACAAACGACGGACGGACATAAGCTATTGTTTTTTAAAATATATATGTGGTATACATATACATATTTAAATTCTATGTTGCTATACAAACACAAATCGGTGTTTAATGTTGTTACCAAAATCTTGGAAAGTTAAAATTCTTAAACAATTCTCCAATAATCGTCGGGACGGACATAGGTTACGATTTTTAGTACAAGTGCTAATACTTCAAATTCTTGCAAGATTTTCTAATAAACATGCATAATATATAGACTACGCAGTTTTTTAACTAACACTGTAGAGCTATTCTGTTAAAACCGAAGGCTAGAACGAAAATTCCGTGCTCCGAAAATTTCTCTCTCGCAGTCAGTTTTAACTACTGGCATTTAAATATTTAGAAAAATAGTCTCTTGTTTCCTCCCTACATTCATGCTAATCAATAATTCGATATCCAACAAGAGATGGACAGTGACTGGCGGGGTAATGAAATGGACAGAGGGGGTGGAGAGAGATAGGAGACTAGTAGATGGATAGCGAGAGAGCAATGAGAGCAGGAGCTGGATAGACGAGGGCATGGGAGGTGGTGGACAGAGAGAAATTGGGGAGATGGAGAATGGGATCTATATCCAGTTGCGCTACACATTTAGCAATTGCGAAGAATTCCCTGGTTCGCTAGTATTTTGTATTACCGGTCTTTTCCTACAGTTTACTCATATTCTTCTTACAATTTCGATCATTCTCCGCAATTTTACATGGTCGAATGCATTTTTTATGCCAATAGATCGTATCAGCGTGTCTTGATTCGTCTTTACTCTCTCTTTCACAATCGATCGCAACGTGAGAACTGACTTTGGTGCTTTTACCTTCCCTGAAGCAAAACTACTAGTCACCTAACACATCCTCTATTTTCTTTTCTATTTTGTTTTCCATTATTCCGTATATTATTCTTGTCAGCAGGTAGGAGGTATGGGCTGTTGCGATAGTTTTCGCACTTGTCTGTCCTTGCTGTTTTCAGAACTGTTTGACTATTTGGATGACATTTTTCCTAAAGTCTGATGGTAAGCTGGCAATCTCATAGATTCTACGAATCTACCTGAATGATCTTTCGGTTGACACGTACACCAAAGTTTGTAGAAATTCCGTTTGAACGTTATCTGCCCCTTCCGTCTTATTCGATCTCAGACCTTCCGGAGCTGTTTTAAGTACTGACTCCAACACTGGATTGGTTACGTCAACCATATCGACTCTAGTTTCTTTGTCCATAACGTCATCGGGTAAGTCAACCCTCTCTTTGAGACCTTCAAAATATTTCCACCTATCTGCTTTCTCCTCTGCATCTAACAATTGAATTGCCATTGCTCTCGCGGTGTGCGGTAGCCGCTCGGTATAGGGCACCTAGCCAAGGTTGGAACGGCTCCCCCCGTCTGAGGTACAAGTCCTCCCTCGGGCATTGGTGTGTGTGTTGTCGGTAACGTAAGTTCGTTTAAGTTAGGTTAAGTATTGTTTAAGTCTAGGGACCGATGACCTGAGCACTTTGGTCCCATAGGAACTAATTTCTTTTCCCATGGTATTTGTTTTTAATTTCACGGAAGGTTGTTTTGACTCTCCTATACGGTGAGTCAGTCCTTCCGACGATTATTTGTATTTCGATTTCTTCACATTTTTCGCAGACCCATTTCGCTTTGGCTTCGCTGCACTCCCTACTTATTTCATTCCTAAGTGAGTTATATTTCTGTATTCATAAATTTTCCTAATCATTATGACACTTCCTTCTTTTGTCGGTCAGCTGAAGTATTTCATCTGTTACCCATGCCCTCTTCGCAGTCATCGTTCGTGTACCTATGTTTTTCTCCTAAGTTATTTGATTACACTTTTTAGAGATGTCCATTCCTCTTCAACTCAATTGCCTACTGAGCTATTCATTATAGTCGTATCTACAGCTTCAGTGCATTTCAATCATATATCTCCGTGCCTTACTAATTTCGCATCCCACTTCTTTGCACACTGTCTCTTCCTGACTACTAAACTTCAGCATATTCTACATGATTACTTAATTGGGATCTGAATCTGTATGTACTGCTGGGTATACCTTATAATCCAATATCTGATTCTGTAATCTGTTAGTGAACATGATAGAGTCGTCTGGTGTTCGAAAATGGTTCAAACGGCTCTCAGCATTATGGGACTTAACTTCTGAGGTCATCAGTCCCCTAGAACTTAGAACTACCTAAACCTAACTAACCTAAGGACATCACACACAGCCATTCCCGCTTCCGTGGAGGGAGACGCTTTTGAGGTCTTGCGAAGTGATGCTGTGACATTTTCGCAAAATCGCCCCAGCATCAAGACACCCAGTTAAGTAATCTAATTACAAAGAGCGCTTAGTTAACTTTGATTGTGAAAGCTCTTGGTACAGTAAGACGTTTCCGGACGCGTGATGTTATGTATGTTCGATATCATTTGATACCTCTTACTAAGCGTGTGCTCTGCTTCCGCATGATATTGATGTAGTTGCAGAATGTTAGTTCATTACGTATTATTAGCAAATGTTTAATTTGCTTACGACATCGGTTAATCCATGCCAATATGTCCTCTGCGGGCAATATGAGTTTTTACTTCTAAAGGTTACGGTGTTGAGCTTCGCAGGCCAATATGTGTGCCATTAAGTTCTAGTGAGTGTCGGTTCTCGTGAGCCAGTTCATTTCCCACTCTTAGCGTTTGTTTATCTGGTACTGTTTCACTGAAAGAGATGATTTGCGAGTGAAATTTGTTGTGGTTTACCCTTGATTTTATAATGTGAATTTACTGGTCAATCTTGAATGTTAAAGTTAAGAACAGTTTAGCCCCCTGTTGTCGGGTGTGGTCTGTGTTTGAGTGTGCTGAGGCAGCTGGCAACCGAAGCCCAGAGCTTCCCTTTAGATTAGAAGTTTGGCTGACGGGCGGTGGACTTCGCCAGACCTCGTGTGTTCCCCTTGGGTAGCGTTTGCTGGGTTCACATTTCGGTGGCCTACTCGATGTGGGGCTGCAGACGGAGCCACGTCTTGGTTCGAAATTAGGTATTACCTCCATCAGTCGGCTCCACAGTGCATGGTTAAATAGTCATTTGAATAATTTCGTGGATTCGCTCTGCAAGGTTCTCTAGTCTAGTAATTTGCAAGATTGCACAAGTTACTTTTAACTAAATATGTTCTAAGTATTCGTGTTAAAATTGAGACTTTCTCTCCACTGTTATTTTACATGTAATGTTAAAGTATTGGAATTGAAAGGGTCTTAAATAACGTGTCTTACCTAGAGTTGTTTTGTTAAAGTTATGGTCAAATTTAGCCTTAATGGCGTCAATTTTTATATGAGATCGTTGCTAATGATTTACTAGTTTGTTAATGATTTTATACAATGAGACAGTTTCTTAATTATTTTGCCTGAGTGGCGTTTCTCAAAGATTATGGGAGACTGTTGGATAATGATTTATTAACTTGCTCAAGATTTTATGTAATGGATGTTTCGTAAATAATCTTGCCTGGGTGGCGTCTGTCAGTTTTTATGTGAGATTGTTTTTGGTAGTTAATAAACACATTGGAATTTAAATGCTCACTTTATTGGATCAGCCCTTCCACTCCTTTTAGATTTAAAGGTTAAAAAAGCAGGTTTACGTAAAAACGTTCCAGATCATTGCTGATTCCTCAGATTTTTTACGGTCAGTTTCCCACCCAAGGAGAAGAGAGTGCCCTCAACCTCATTCCGCACCTCTGTCCTCTTTGACAAGGCCGTTGGCTGAACTAGGATGACTTCTTATGTCGGAAGCTTTCGGCTATTATTACTCATGATCTTTTCTTTTTTTCAAAATTCGAGCGTGTCGTGGGTTCGATCAAGGACCCAGGATGTTTCGGTAATTAGGCTACCATTTGGCTACCAGTATTAATGAAATAAGTGTGGAAGACGTAAATGATCTGGTCAAGGTATCCAGCAGTACCACAGCAAGTTTCAGATACAGTTCCATAACATACTTCGTTTCCTTGCATTAAATCTATAAGGCCTTAATTGCTTCTTTCAGGAAAAAACTCATGCAGACTGTCACTTTATCTCTACGAGATGAAAAATATGATTTTATTTCACTGAATGAAGAATAATGTCAATAAACTTCGCATGTCGTTCTTATCCGAAGTTTTCGTTCCTTCATTATTTTAGCTTTCGAATAATCCACGTCGTCATTTCTATTCGTCAAAGTTCTTTTTCTTGGTTCTTGCGTCTCAGTGAAGATTGTTTAATACTGTACATGAAAGTGAAAACATATCCTCATGGGTACATAATACGTCACATATCTTGACATACATTTATGTATAAATTCTTTAATCCAGCCCCAAGTTGTGGAGTGCCAGTGTGACCTGTCGTATACTGTTTGCGTAGTGTATTGCGTTGTGGTTTCAATGATCTTTGAATATGCTCCAAATGCAAATGAAAGTTAAAGCTACTCTCGTTAATCGTTGCATTAAAATCGGATATTATTTCAAGAAAACCACATTTATACTTAACACAACTATGACGCCAACAACACTGTGACGGTATGTCAATATTTTTAACTCCTCTGTGGGCAAAACCGCAAAAGGCTTGCGTAAATTACTTCTACACACACCGGGGTAATAAATTTCAGTAGAGCATGAATTAATAATGTTCTCAGAGATTTCACGCTGAAATGGATTCGATTGTATGTAAAACTGTATTACACTGTTCCTAAAATTCGCTTTGCTACCAGGTTGGATTTTTAAATACAATTCCGTGATCACAGCGATGGTGAATAAGGTAAGCTGAATGAACTCGTCGATATATGTCCAGTAAGACTACTGTTTTTATAAACGACCAAGAAATTTCTTTTTATTGAACCTTTACCTTTAACTTTGGATAAAGATTAAATAAAATTTTTTCGTAACTTATTAGGCTTGAAGAGCCGTAATTGACAAAATTAGTTTCGCTAATAACAATGGCGGTAAAACTATAGAGGACTGAAGCTTTGTAAAACAATCTTAAATATCTGAGGTGAGGGCACTGTATTACATATAAAGAATTTCTTATGATGAACAAGCATACTGCGTTATTCTAAAAGCTCTTAAGTAATTGATTACAGTTATTGTTAACAGGTCCGTATTTTAGTAAGAGATATTACAATCTCGTCAGTCTAAGCCAGCGGTAATCTTAAGACAGCTGGAGTCAGTCTTTGTTCTCTGGACAAAAGAAGGAAAGTATAGTAAGTATTAATGTCTGTCGGAGTCAGAATCAGAGATCATAAAGCCATCTTCAATCGTTCGTCAGCGTCGCTGATCAGCTCTTGTCACTCGTTTCTCAGCTTGTTAGACATATCAAATGTTACTCTGTTGGTTTCTCAGTAGACCATAAACAGTAGACAGTTTAATGGCCACAATATGCTTTGCCCAAGCGTTTGCCCCCGATGGAAGTTCACAGATATTCATTCTTATAATTTTCAGTAGTTTATTCACACTGACAGAATGCAATTCGCCTTTAAAACAGTTGTCGCAATCCTTTGACTTCAAATAAAATAAACGTATTCGCATGGTTAGTTCTACTCTTCTCCGCATATTTGGAAAGTAAAAGTACTTGATTTTAACTACACATAAGTAACACCATAACTCCTCCACGTTCTATGACTCTACCCAATTAAACGATAGTGGCAGTCTGCAGCATGCAAACTGACCAGTTATCACACTGTAGATCATGTAAGTACGAGGAGATTAGCAAGTTGTTGTGCACTAGGTAATGTCTCATAAGTATTTCTTCCTAATGATTCGATAGCCGTTCTTTTAGTTTCCTCCATACTGGACCTCCATCCCGGAAGCGTCCCAGGTTCTTGCACATATCTAGGTAATGATGCCTGTAGACATCATATTGCATTAATGGAACCTTAGATAAATTTCAGAGTGACGTTCACTGTTCTACGTATCTCAGAATCCTTCAGGCAAAGTGATAACCCATTTATCACCACATTACTGTCTCCTTTCATGTTCCTGAATCGTCAAAGAGCATACGACAAGTCATCAAGTGAAAAGGAAGCTCAGTGTCTGATGATCATAATAAATTTTATTGTGCCTCCCAGCTAAGTAAAAATGGAAATTCTTGTAGGCCCTTTTATTGCAAAGGTTTCCAATTCAGTTACAGTATTGTCTCTCTCGCAGTCTGCTAGTATGTAGCTGTCAAAGACTTTCGTGTTGTCTGCAGGCGTCTCTTCAATGTTACGAATTTGTAATAAACAACTTCAGATCAGAATTGATAAAGCATCGATAGCGAAACGAAATTTCTGTATTATGTCACAGTCGTAAAGTAACTTCAGGTTCAGTACGCCTCTTTCATTTAATGAACGCTACCTGACACTTACTAGACCTGAGCATGGTGTCGCAGTAAATTCAACGATGGCTCAACATTCAATAATCAGCCCAGCATGAACCTATGATGGAATATGGATGGACTTAGGATTGTATTTAACTGCTTTTTAGACCAGCATGTAGGAATGTCCATGATAGCTCTTACTTTACTTTCGTCAGGAAGAATCCTTTGTGTCGCAATAATATGATCAAAAATTTCTCTTTCAGGTATCAGACATCGATTTCTGTAAATTGGCTTTTTACTGGAAATTAATATTCTGTTAATCAATTCCACATGTTCTACCAAAGTTTATATCACGATTAACAAATCGTCTTGATTATCCACATGCTGGGTCAATAGCAGGACGGCAATTTGTGGTAACAAGTTTGCTGTATTAACCCACCAAATCTTTAACATTCAGTAAGTTGTATTTAAATCATGACCAGTTTCGGGTATCAGACCCCATTCACAACTGATGTAAACTGGGAAAAATGGCGTATTCCGAGGCAGCACGACAACCACGTTAATACTGTAAATTGCTGTGTCTAAGTCATGTTTTATAAGACCGTTGGTAGGGGAAACAGAACTCAATGCTGGTAGTAAGTTTTTCCTGCCAACGGTCACTACAAAACTTGAGTTAGACACTTGTATGTACAATATTAACACAGTTTGCGAGCTGTCAAAGAATATACCACTTTTCTCTTTGGATGATTTGAGCAGGTGCTCTGCTACCCGAAATTGGTCGTTAATGAAATAAAATCTGAATTCCGCTACTTCAGACGTTTTGTACATCAAACTAACAAATCATCGCCGAACAGAGTAACTTTCTCTAGTAAGTCTAGTCCAGTAGCGAAGCCGAGTGGAGAAATAAAGACGCAACAACATACATCCAGGCCGAAAGGTAATTCTTTAAACTGATGGCTTTCTTTTAAATGTGGTGTATTCTCGTGTTCCTTATCTGAGGTTTCCAGCCAATCGTATGCACACAAGTTAGTGCTAGTTAACAGCTTTACTTTAGGGAAGAGTGGATTTGTTCTTCGATGGTCTTCAGATGCATCTCCAAGAGGATTTTCGTAAGGGCTCTAGCATCTATGACAAATCTGGTGTCTCCTCCAGTCCTCCAGTCTTTGACACAACTAATAGTGGGTTACAATAAGGGAGCACTGAAGGTTCTACAATATTGCAGTCTATCAGTTTTCTGTCTTGTGGCTGCTGATCATTTGGCTCACGAAATATGATAGGACGTGTTACGAGATGTTTTGTGCTGCATGTAATTAAGGTTCCATTGGTAGCCGTGGAACCTAGTTTAGCTCTGGACACCTTAACATAAACTGACATGAAAAAATAGCGACATAAAAAAAATTCGTGTAGAGTAATCAAATTTTGAGAATAGATTCGCGTGGGTAATATATATAAGTGCATAATATTGCAGGTAAATTTAAAAGCGAGATATGCCAATGCAAATATGAAATGTTGGTAATTTAATAACTTACGTAACTGCCTCAATGTTGAATGTAAATATGCTAATTTGCTTTCATTGTTGACGGATGTCAGTTTTTGGGATGGAATTCCATGTTTGTAGCACTTGGTCGGTCAATAAACGGACGGTTAATACTGTTCGTGAATGATATTGGAGCTGCCGTTCAGTGCTTGATTGGAAACA
This sequence comes from Schistocerca piceifrons, assembly GCF_021461385.2. NCBI lineage: Eukaryota > Metazoa > Arthropoda > Insecta > Orthoptera > Acrididae > Schistocerca > Schistocerca piceifrons. The sequence goes on from NC_060140.1 coordinate 626,163,830, forward strand.
AATCTGGTGTTAGAGCAGTCAAAGGCAACATGTCGACACTCTGTAGAACTTGTTAGATTAAAATTGTATGTGGGCAAGCGTTATCCTGTTGAAAACACAAAACACCCCTTTTCATGCTGTTCATCAAAAGCTACATAACAGGGGACTTACACATTTGCAGTCAGTGTGTGGGGAATCAACAAGAGTGTGTTGCTGCTGCATACGACATCGCATCCCAGACCATAACTCTGGGTGTAGGTCCTGTGTGTTTAGCACGCAGATTAGTTGCAGGTCCTCAACTTGCCTCCTTCCAATCAACCGGACGACCATCACTTTCCCCAAGGAAGAACTAGCTTTCATCAGAAAACACAACAAATCTCCACCATGCCCTCCAAAGAGCTCTCCCTTGACACCACTGGAGTCGCAAATGGTGTTTGTCTGGTGTTAGTGGAATACACACTACAGGGCATTTGGATCGGAACTGTCCTTGAAGTAAGATATTTGTGTCACTGTGGTGGCAACTGTTGCTCAGATTGCTTGTATGGATGCAGTACGATGCGCCAGAGCCATACGCCAGACTCGATGTCTTCCTTCGCGGTAATGTAACGTGGCCGTATGCTGCTCGGTCTTCTTACCAACGTGCTATCCCACGGCCGTCGCTGCCAGCAATCAAGTACAGCTGCTTCAGGCTGTCAGGTCCTCCCGCAGTATCGCACAAGTAGAATTTAGCTTCTCGTAGCCTTCAAACTCTGTGAGATGTCGATAATGGCGTCTTCGTCATCTCAAATGCATTCTTGACTAGCATCAACTCACCACGTAAAATCTTTGGTAACTAAAGCTCATGACCACCACAGCGTCGTCTTAGGCGACTGGCGTGAAATTTGAATAGACAACACCTTTCAGATGTAGAAACATGCCTGTCAACTGTCGATTATGCCTTACAGCTCCTTCTTGGTGTATTGACTTTCTTTTCCGTCGGTGTAACATAATATAATGTCTGTTAAGTTTGTACACTGTTCTCCATTCAAATATGTAGACTCATACACTTTTATTTACTGTTTTTTCCTCTAAATTGATGACAATAATGCCCTCAGGTTGCCTCTTATTTCGTCATTGACTCTCCGTGCTTATGATTTGGCATTATGTTCCTCGGTCAACATTTGTTTATGTTGGTTCCCTAATCACTTCATGAATTACTAACTTACATGTCCCCATTCAGAGATCAATAAAGGCCTTTCCATCACCCAGGGAACCATTACCAAGAAATCTGTAACCAAAGAGTTAATTTTGAAGAAAGTATATTTATGCCATCAGTAGTACAACTGTATATTCACTTTGATTCAAATGGCTCTGAGCACTATGGGAGTTAACAGCTGAGGTCATCAGTCCCCTAGAACTTAGAACTACTTAAACCTAACCAACCTAAGGACATAACACAGATCCATGCCCGACGTAGGATTCGAACCTACGACCGCAGCGGTCGCGCGGTTCCAGACTGAAGCGCCGGCCGGCGTATATTCAGTCTCAACTAGTTTCAGTTATAACATCCATCTTCACAGGAGAAAACCTATATACATCAATGAATCAAATATACATTTTGGTCTTGCGCTTTTCGCCTTTGAAGTTGATTGCCATAACTGAAACAACAGAAACTAAGTATGCAGTTGTAAGGCTGATTACGCGAATATACATTTTGGTCTGGCGCTTTTCGCCTTTGAAGTTGATTGCCATAACTGAAACAACAGAAATTAAGTATGCAGTTGTAAGGCTCATTACGCGAATATGCCTTTTCTGATATAGTTAACAGGCATAAACAGTCACCTAATGAATGTTCTACAATGACTTAATTAATGGGAACATGCCACGTTTCCTGTTTTTATCCGTATTTGGGCTTGCCATTTAATGTGCCATGACATGATGCCATTCCCTTCCAGAATACGGCAGTTACTAACTAGCAACGTGGGACTGTCTATGATTTAAAATACTGAGTACGCACGTCAGCGGATATCATACCAGGCGCTGCACTCATGTCGTTAATAACTGTGTGAATATCCTCCACACAAGAATTTACCGTTGATGTCGACACGGTGTTGTGCCTGTTATCAAATTATGTGGTGTCAGAGCATAGGTCTTATCTTACGTCACATCCTCTGTTGGGAATTGGATATTCGATTTCCGTTATCACCCATTCCGTATCTCCATTCAGACAAGGACAGTTCCCAGTATGTGTTATATTCAGTGGACTGGTTCTGCCATTAATGTTTACTGTTGTGGTTAACTATTATAAACTATGTGATTAGCAAGTCATTTCTGATTCCTAGGGAAACTAGAAAATCTGAAAAGGGAAATGCAAAGGCTCAATCTAGATATAGTAGGGGTCAGTGAAGTGAAGTGGAAGGAAGACAAGGATTTCTGGTCAGATGAGTATCGGGTAATATCAACAGCAGCAGAAAATGGTATAACAGGTGTAGGATTCGTTATGAATAGGAAGGTAGGGCAGAGGGTGTGTTACTGTGAACAGTTCAGCGACCGGGTTGTTCTAATCAGAATCGACAGCACACCAACACCGACAACGATAGTTCAGGTATACATGCCGACGTCGCAAGCTGAAGATGAACAGATAGAGAAAGTGTATGAGGATATTGAAAGGGTAATGCAGTATGTAAAGGGGACGAAAATCTAATAGTATTGGGCGACTGGAATGCAGTTGTAGGGGAAGGAGTAGAAGAAAAGGTTACAGGAGAATATGGGTTTGGGACAAGGAATGAAAGAGGAGAAAGACTAATTGAGTTCTGTAACAAGTTTCAGCTAGTAATAGCGAATACCCTGATCAAGAATCACAAGAGGGGGAGGTATACTTGGAAAAGGCCGGTAGATACGGGAAGATTTCAATTAGATTACATCATGGTCAGACAGAGATTCCGAAATCAGATACTGGATTGTAAGCCGTACCCAGGAGAAGATATTGACTCAGATCACAATATAGTTGTGATGAAGAGTAGGCTGAAGTTCAAGACATTAGTCAGGAAGAATCAATACGCAAAGAAGTGGGATACGGAAGTACTAAGGAATGACGAGATACGTTTGAAGTTCTCTAACGCTGTAGATACAGCAATAAGGCAGTACAGTTGAAGAGGAATGGACATCTCTAAAAAGGGCCATCACAGAAGTTGGGATGGAAAACATAGGTACAAAGAAGGTAGCTGCGAAGAAAGCATGGGTAACAGAAGAAATACTTCAGTTGATTGATGAAAGGAGGAAGTACAAACATGTTCCGGGAAAATCAGGAATACAGAAATACAAGTCGCTGAAGAATGAAATAAATAGGAAGTGCAGGGAAGCTAAGACGAAATGGCCGCAGGAAAAATGTGAAGACATCGAAAAAGATATGATTGTCGGAAGGACAGACCCAGCATACAGATAAGTCAAAACAACCTTTAGTGACATTAAAAGCAACGGTGGTAACATTAAGAGTGCAACGGGAATTCCACTGTTAAATGCAGAGGAGAGAGCAGATAGGTGGAAAGAATACAATGAAAGCCTCTATGAGGGTGAAGATTTGTCTGATGTGATATAAGAAGAAACAGGAGTCGATTTAGAAGAGATAGGGGATCCAGTATTAGAATCGGAATTTAAAAGAGCTTTGGAGGACTTACGGTCAAATAAGGCAGAAGGGATAGATAACATTCCATCAGAATTTCTAAAATCATTGGGGGAAGTGGCCACAAAACGACTATTAACGTTGGTGTGTAGAATATATGAGTCTGGCGACACACCATCTGACTTTCGGAAGAGCATCATCCACACAATTCCGAAGACGGCAAGAGCTGACAAGTGCGAGAATTATCGCACAATCAGCTTAACAGCTCATGCATCGAAGCTGCTTACAAGAATAATATACAGAAGAATGGAAAAGAAAATTGAGAATGCGCTAGGTGACGATCAGTTTGGCTTTAGGAAAAGTAAAGGAACGAGAGAGGCAATTCTGACGTTACGGCTAATAATGGAAGCAAGGCTAAAGAAAAATCAAGACACTTTCATAAGATTTGTAGACCTGGAAAAAGCGTTCGACAATATAAAATGGTGCAAGCTGTTCGATATTCTGAAAGAGGTAGGGGTAAGCTATAGGGAGAGACGGGTCATATACAATATGTACAACAACCAAGAGGGAATAATAAGAGTGGACGATGAAGAACGAAGTGCTCGTATTAAGAAGGGTGTAAGACAAGGCTGTAGCCTTTCGCCCCTACTCTTCAATCTGTACATCGAGGAAGCAATGATGGAAATTAAAGGAAAGGTTCAGGAGTGGAATTAAAATACAAGGTGAAAGGATATCAATGATACGATTCGCTGATGACATTGCTATCCTGAGTGAAAGTGAAAAAGAATTAAATGATCTACCGAACGGAATGAACAGTCTAATGAGTACACAGTATGGTTTGAGAGTAAATCGGAGAAAGACGAAGGTAATGAGAAGTAGTAGAAATGAGAACAGCGAGAAACTTAACATCAGTATTGATGGTCATGAAGTCAATGAAGTTAAGGATTTCTGCTACCTAGGCAGTAAAATAACCAATGACGGACGGAGCAAGGAGGACATCAAAAGCAGACTCGCTAAGGCAAAAAAGGCATTTCTGGCAAAGAGAAGTCTACTAATATCAAATACGGGCCTTAATTTGAGGAAGAAATTTCTGAGGATGTACGTCTGGAGTACAGCATTGTATAGTAGTGAAACATGGACTGTGGGAAAACCGGAACGGAAGAGAATCGAAGCATTTGAGATATGGTGCTATAGACGAATGTTGAAAATTAGGTGGACTGATAAGGTAAGGAATGAGGAGGTTCTACGCAGAATCGGAGAGGAAAGGAATATGTGGAAAACACTGATAATGAGATGGGACAGGATGATAGGACATCTGCTAAGACATGAGGGAATGACTTCCATGGTACTAGAGGGAGCTGTAGAGGGCAAAAACTGTGGAGGAATACAGAGATTGGAATACGTCAAGCAAGTAATTGAGGACGTAGGTTGCAAGTGCTACTCTGAGATGAAGAGGTTAGCACAGGAAAGGAATTCGTGGCGGGCCGCATCAAACCAAAAGAAAAAAAAGGGTTAAAATGGCTTCTGTTGTTCACCTGTTCACCTGATACTGTCGTTATTATTGTTGCTGCACACTCTGACGGCACATATTTGTGATCATTGGGTTTAACATAGTGAATCTGTATTATTGTTATTATTGTGGTATCTTACATTCTGCGAAGACACCATTGTGTATCAAATCTATGGAATTTGACAACGACGTACACTTCGCAGTGGTAGACACATCTCGTAGTATTTGCAGCATTTTGCTTCGTGACGGCATGACTCGTACATTCATGTACAGCGTCTTTAAGTTCGGCTAGATCCTTTCGCGCATCATCGAACTGCACAAAAACGGCATTTCACCATAGTGATAAGTCTTCTTTCTGTATGATGATTGCCTTACACAACTCTGTAACCATCATCACGTAGGTGCGATTATGACCCTCCGCTATTTCAGCAGTAATCTTACAAATTGCTTCTTGGAACTTCGCATCCTCCAGCTGAGAAAGATGTTCATCGTTAACTGATAACCAAGAACTGAACTCTTAGGTTATTATTTTCTTGAGAGACTCCAGCTTATCGCTTAATATTTTGCCTTCCACAGCAGCGAGGTTATCTACTTCATTTGAGAGCTTTCGAACTATTTACCATAACTTGGAATGCGTTTGCTTTACCTCACCTACTTCCTCCGATAATTTCTGTACTGTTCTTTGTGCTCCAGCATGCGCTAATTGTAACGCCGCTATTTCATTGGATTGCCAACACATCATGCTTGCCCTAAATTTAATTAACTTCCAACATAATGGCTTTTTGTAGATATCTCGTCTTGTTTATTCACAAAGTCGTCTTGGTTTTCCTCAGATTATTATGCCACTGCGTTCTTTATTTTATACAGGGTGTTCGGAAATTCCCGTTTCGAACTTCTTGGACTTGTAGAGCGAAGTGAGTACGTATTATTTTGAGCAGGAACCCACGTCCAAATCGTACCGTTTCCGTTATATGACGATTTCGGTTCATACCGTATGGGTAGCGCTTCCACGTCTTCTGAGATACAGAAAAAAATCTCAGAGGTTTTTGTCCTGTTATGCGGGTGAACTGGATGATGTGTTTTGTGTCAGATGCTCACCTAATGTCGCTTAGGGTTTGCCCTGTTGCGATACCTGTTCAATGCCTGAGTCTCCCATACAATAGACACAATTTGGTTCACTTCTTCGGAATACACAGACATGGTCCTTGTGTATGGCGAAACTCGAAGAGACGAAAAAGCTTTTAGTCGGCTGTATCACGAACGTTTTCCGCAACGTTGCACGCCATCGACAAACTTTTAGCCCGTTCACGCAGCGGGGCCGAAAAACAGGTATCTTGACTGTGCGGAGGCAGGACAGTGGTGCTAAGGCAATGCTGCACTCCCGAGTTTGAAGACGATGTATTGAATCGCGTTGAAGAGAAACCATCAACAAGTACTCGAACAGTTGCCAGTGCAATGGGTGTCACTCACAGTATCGTCTGGGATATCCTCTAAGAGCTGCAATTACATCCCCATCACTTACAAAGAGTGCACGCAATGAGTCCAGCATTTGCCTATTGCATGGGGTTCCTGCACCGCTGCATCGACACACCCCTGTTTGCACGCCGAGTACTGTTCACATATGAATGTAAGTTCACTAATGACTGTGTTCTGAATTCGCGCAACAGCCATGTCTGGGCAGACGAAATCACTCCTCCCACAGATATTCAGGGACTGCAGCAGAGGTTTGGTATTAACGTGTGGAGACGTATTGTGGATGGTCAAGTGAAATGACCACTCCAAGCTAACTGTCCTGCCGCGCAGTTAGAGGCGCCCCGTCACTGATCGCGTGGCCTCTCCTGCCGGAAGTTCGAGTCCTCCCTCGGGAATGGGTGTGCGTGTTGCTCTTACAAGGGAACCTTCCCATCGCACCCCCATCAGATTTAGTTATAAGTTGGCACAGTGGATAGGCCTTGAAAAACTGAACACAGATCAATCAAGAAAACAGGAAGAAGTTGTGTGGAACTATGAAAAAAATAAGCAAAATATACAAACTGAGTAGTCTATGTGCAACATATGCAACATCAAGGACACTATGAGATCAGGAGCGCCGTGGTCCCGTGGTTAGCGTGAGCAGCAGTGGAACGAGAGATCCTTGGTTCAAGTCCTCCCTCGAGTGAAAAATTTTATTTCTTTATTTTCGCAGTTATGATCTGTCCGTTCGTTAATAGACGTCTTTGTTCACTGTAATAAGTTTAGTGTCTGTGTTTTGCGACCGCACCACAAAACCGTGCGATTAGTAGACGAAAGGACGTGCCTCTCCAATGGGAACCGAAAACATTTGATCGCAAGGTCATAAGTCAACCGATTCCTCCACAGGAAAACACGTCTGATATATTCTATACGACACTGGTGACGGCATGTGCGTCACATGACAGGAATATGTTGTGCACCCACCTAACTTGTACACTTGGCGAATAGGTAAAATGATTCTTCTACCTTGGCCGATTTAGGTTTTCTTGTGAATGTGATAATCACTCCCAAAAAAGTGATGAAAACATAAGAGTTTGTTACATAAACTGCAACAAATGACTGCAACAGTCGCACAGTTTTCCCTGTGCTCTGTCAAAACATATGTTTTTAACGTTTTCAAATTTTTCCGTGTGTAGACCGTCAAATCCTGCATATGTCCAAGCAAATCTGAACATGTCCTGGAATTTTGAAGAACGAAGTTGATTGTATGTGTGTGTGCCTGAACTTTGATAATTGTCTGAAAATAAAAAATTAAAATTTTTCGGTTGGGGGAAGATTCGAACCACGGACCCCTATTCTACAGTTGCTCACGCTAACCTCAGGACCACGGCGCTACTGAGGTAGTACTATCCTTAAGCTTAGATATCTTAAGCATGCACTACTCAGTTTGTATATTTTGCTTATTTTTTTCATAGTTCCACACAACTTCTTCCTGTTTTCTCGATTGATCTTTGTTCAGTTTTTCAAGGCCTATCCACTGTGCCAACTTATAACTAAATCTGAGGGGGGTGCGATGGGGAGGTTCCCTTGTTAGCATAAGTTAATTTAAGTAGAGTGTAAGTCGAGGGACCGATGACCTCAGCAGTTTGGTCCCTTAGAAATTCATACACATTTCATTTCATTTCACCTGCTCTGATGGTATTATCGACATTCATGATACTCCATTTCCTCACTGATATGACCGCAGCTATAAGCGTGAAGAGTGAACGATAATTATAGAGTACATCGGAAAACCCGATAATTATATTACTTTTCATGAATAACTGTATAAATCAGAATTCATAATGTTTAAAATATATTAAAACATAAATACCGCGAGTAAAGGCTTTTTTTATTATACAGTTTCATTATTATTTATAGGGTAGTAAATTCATAAAATCTATTTTATTTAAGTGTTTGGTATATGAAAATTATTTCAAATGGTTCAAATGGCTCTGAGCACTATGGGACTCAACTGCTGAGGTCATTAGTCCCCTAGAACTTAGAACTAGTTAAACCTAACTAACCTAAGGACATCACAAACATCCATGCCCGAGGCAGGATTCGAACCTGCGACCGCAGCGGTCTTGCGGTTCCAGACTGCAGCGCCTTTAACCGCACGGCCACTTCGGCCGGCGAAAATTATTTCAATAGGATATTATTTGCAATATTGCGAGATATCTTTATCAATTCTGTCTAGCCTCATTTATAGTTTCACACGCATATTATTGGAGAGCGGTCCGCTTTAAGATTTAAGCATATACTCGTAGAGATATGGTACCAGCACACAACTCAGGTTTTTAACGGATTTCGTTCATTTCAGTTTTTTCGGTCATTCAGTTCAACAGTCCTTCGTTTTGATGTTCGGTTTTTACGGTAATGACTTACCTACACGTTACATCACTTCGAATATTAATGCTAAAATCATAACTAACGTCAGTAATAACGAGAACGCGACATAGGGATAATGCTATTTGAGCCGTAGACTAACGTAATTTTTCGCCCTGGTTTTCGATCTCCACAGTAATCTCTCATCCACATTAAGTAACAGCACAAGTTTTTATCGTTTCCAACAGAGGTGTACAAAGTGTTACTTCTTCACAATAATCGAAACTTGGTTCGTAGTTTATCCAGGAAGTATATCACAAGTCTTCCCCATTTAAAGTACCACTGATGACGTAACACGCACGGTTCCATCACACGTCACTCATTTGCTAATGTTCCAAGTCAACACGAGCGACCGTTTGTGCTCTAGTTGTGATATACTCTTCTGAGACGTAAACTCGATATATTTAGCACTATCATGTCAAAATAGCCCTAGTCTGAGGCTGTCATCTGCGGTAAGTCGCAACAAGGCAAAGTGTTTTGACTAAGTCGAACAGGGGGATTTTGTTCTAAATAACGCAGAGATCAGTGTACGTTTCAGGCACTCTAGTGAAAACCGTTATCGACTGCTCACTGCAAATGCTTAGATACCGTTAGAACCTAGCTGTGACACAGGAAAGGTGGTATTCTTTTTCATAGTTCTTATTAGTTAGGTAGCTTTCGCTTGATGCTTAGGATTGATGAAAAGTAGCTTAGAAAAAGTTATTTCAATTATGGTAAATATTCTCCGCGAGGAATGTACGCTACCTCTATCAGTGGAATAGATTTTGTATTAAATATTCTCGTACAGTCTGTTACTGGTCCCTATACGGTAAGTCGTAAATCTTTTGGAAGTGGATAACTCTTCTTTGCTGAGTTCAATAAGGGAATCCGTAGTAATAAGTTACAAGTAAATCCTGTTAATCGTTTTCGCTACTAACTTTGTGACAGTACTGAGCCTACAGCAAGACAGTTATATTTTATCGGCGTACAGTGACAGAGTGTTGCATGACTCCTTACCTTGTAAGTTAAGACTTTATGCCGTTCCTTTTACGATAATTATGCACGGTTGTTAAAGCGCACGCCAGTAAACGAGGAGATAAATTGTTTTGTCAACTCTGAGAGCTACTAATCAATGAAAAAGTATCTAATATGACAATTCCATGTGTTAAGAGCAATAGTACTGGAGTTCTAATCTAGTCACTGACAACACGGTAAAGCCCGTTGTGTTCCAGTCTCGAAGGCGTTGTTCATTTGAGGAGGGTTATGTGACTGTGGTAACTGTTTAGTGAGTTGCAAATGAGACGTAAGAATCAATCCATGTAGGCTTTCACGGCCGGCGTCTTCATCAGTAAACACTTCCGGGCTAAGTTGCCGTGGTCGATCTGTAGAACTTTTTCTCCCTGACGTTTCGTTCTCAACTACGGAGAAGATCTTCCGAGGTGAGTCAACGACTGGCTGCTAGGAGCTGGGGCCGCCGCTTATATGGATATCGTAGGGGGCGCCACCGCACGTCACGTGGCGTCGATGTGCAGCTATCTCTGGCCGCACAACGGCCCCAGCTCCTAGCAGCCAGTCGTTGACTCACCTCGGAAAATGTTCTCCGTAGTTGTGAACGAAACGTCAGGGAGAAGAAGTTCTACAGATCGACCACGGCAACTTAGCCCGGAAGTGTTTACTGATGGAGACGTAAGAATGCCTGGACGGCATGCTGGATAGTATCACCTGTCACAGCGGTGAATTCTTGAGCTGTAGGAAAGCCTGACTGGCCGGCCGGATTGGCCGTGCCGTTCTAGGCGCTACAGTCTGGAGCCGAGCGACCGCTACGGTCGCAGGTTCGAATCCTGCCTCGGGCATGGATGTGTGTGATGCCCTTAGGTTAGTTAAGTTTAAGTAGTTCTAAGTTCTATGGGACTGATGACCTCAGAAGTTAAGTCGCGTAGTGCTCAGAGCCATTTGAACCAAAGCCTGACTGAGACTGGCACTGTAGAATGCCAAACATGAATAAATACACTCCTGGAAATTGAAATAAGAACACCGTGAATTCATTGTCCCAGGAAGGGGAAACTTTATTGACACATTCCTGGGGTCAGATACATCACATGATCACACTGACAGAACCACAGGCACATAGACACAGGCAACAGAGCATGCACAATGTCGGCACTAGTACAGTGTATATCCACCTTTCGCAGCAATGCAGGCTGCTATTCTCCCATGGAGACGATCGTAGAGATGCTGGATGTAGTCCTGTGGAACGGCTTGCCATGCCATTTCCACCTGGCGCCTCAGTTGGACCAGCGTTCGTGCTGGACGTGCAGACCACGTGAGACGACGCTTCATCCAGTCCCAAACATGCTCAATGGGGGACAGATCCGGAGATCTTGCTGGCCAGGGAAGTTGACTTACACCTTCTAGAGCACGTTGGGTGGCACGGGATACATGCTGACGTGCATTGTCCTGTTGGAACAGCAAGTTCCCTTGCCGGTCTAGGAATGGTAGAACGATGGGTTCGATGACGGTTTGGATGTACCGTGCACTCTATTCAGTGTCCCCTCGACGATCACCAGTGGTGTACGGCCAGTGTAGGAGATCGCTCCCCACACCATGATGCCGGGTGTTGACCCTGTGTGCCTCGGTCGTATGCAGTCCTGATTGTGGCGCTCACCTACACGGCGCCAAACACGCATACGACCATCATTGGCACCAAGGCAGAAGCTACTCTCATCGCTGAAGACGACACGTCTCCATAAGCCCCTCCATTCACGCCTGTCGCGACACCACTGCAGGCGGGCTGCACGATGTTGGGGCGTGAGCGGAAGACGGCCTAACGGTGTGCGGGACCGTAGCCCAGCTTCATGGAGACGGTTGCGAATGGTCCTCGCCGATACCCCAGGAGCAACAGTGTCCCTAATTTGCTGGGAAGTGGCGGTGCGGTCCCTACGGCACTGCGTAGGATCCTACGGTCTTGGCGTGCATCCGTGCGTCGCTGCGGTGCGATCCCAGGTCGACGGGCACGTGCACCTTCCGCCGACCACTGGCGACAACATCGATGTACTGTGGAGACCTCACGCCCCACGTGTTGAGCAATTCGGCGGTACGTCCACCCGGCCTCCCGCATGCCCACTATACGCCCTCGCTCAAAGTCCGTCAACTGCACATACGGTTCACGTCCACGCTGTCGCGGCATGCTACCAGTGTTAAAGACTGCGATGGAGCTCCGTATGCCACGGCAAACTGGCTGACACTGACGGCGGCGGTGCACAAATGCTGCGCAGCTAGCGCCATTCGACGGCCAACACCGCGGTTCCTGGTGTGTCCGCTGTGCCGTGCGTGTGATCATTGCTTGTACAGCCCTCTCGCAGTGTCCGGAGCAAGTATGGTGGGTCTGACACACCGGTGTCAATGTGTTCTTTTTTCCATTTCCAGGAGTGTACTTGTCAGCTATAATTGTATTACTGTTTCTCCGTGTCACCTTCCAACTTTGACGCGATTCTGTTACACGAATGTACGCAGGCAGTGCTATCAATGAAACTAATGTGACTAAAGCGTTATTGAGACTGGCATTGAAATTTAATACAGGAACGTTGAAACTGTAGATCACAGAGACAATGCGGATATTCTTTGGTAAGCAGTTCACTTCTCGTTCTGTTCTTGCTATCAATGAAACTAATGTGACTAAAGCGTTATTGAGACTGGCATTGAAATTTAATACAGGAACGTTGAAACTGTAGATCACAGAGACAATGCGGATATTCTTTGGTAAGCAGTTCACTTCTCGTTCTGTTCTTGCAAAGAAAGTACGAAAACGAAACTGACAATAAATAAAATTCAAAACTGTGAACAGCGTATTAAGTGTATTGGCAGTCGAAACGTTACACTGGAGAGTGGTGAACTTGACTGAAGAACGCACCCTCCCATTAAGCAGTGAATTGCAGATGCTGGATTACAGTGGCTTTATCATGAATGCGAATGTGTCAGTAGGTCCACTGTTCGATTTAAAGCCCCCTCGCCATTCCGCTCCCCCCCCCCCCCCCCCGCGCCCCTATAGCCGCACAGCATTTAATTTTGTGAACAAAAGGGATTGTAACGAGCCACAGGAGGCCAGAGTTTTCTGTTATCAGAGTAATCAGCGATCATACACATTGAGCATCAAAAGTGTCGTCGGCAGAGTTGAGCTTCTCACCATAGAATAGGAGAACTCCAGAGACTCTATGACAGTGGACCGCAAATACTATCTAGCTCAAAGACATAAACTAAGTTTAATTTTAGTTTCAACGGATAAAATGGAATGCATTCTCACCGTATTCTACATACATTTCCAGTGTAGAATGCACTTGGCGATTACAAGAATAAGAGCAACGGCAGAGACGAATTGCTCGCTTCGCAAGTCGTTGTCCTTTTCCCTACCTAGTCCGACTCACTTATTTACGCAATGCTTTCTTATTTATTTTATAGACGTTCGGGATTATTATATAAGCTTTATGTTTATCACTGTTTCATTACTCAAAAGAAACTCTGTACTCGTGAAGCATGTCTTTGCATCATAACACAGCCACTGTACGCCGTAATATAAACACTGATGATATGTAAAAGTGAAATATACGCTTGTGACCGCTGAATAATGCTAGTTACCTTATTTCACTCATTTATGCTATCCATCTGAGAACTACTTTTCATCCTGCACGTATGAGGAAAATTTTGAAATGTAGCATCATTTAGTGCGCGATGTGGTCTATTTTAGGTATCGCAAATATACCAACTACGACTGTGTCTCAAACTGCAGTATCAGAACTTCGTAAAGATAAACATTAGTTTATAACGTATTCAGGGACAAAATTATCCTTACTTTCTAATAACAGTCAACATCCTAGCCGTCGTAGTAACACTGGTGTCGGTCAGATCACCGAAGTTCAGCGCTGTCGGGGTTCGCTACCACTTGAATTGATGACCGTCCCCCTTTGCCGAGCGCTGTCGACAAGCGAAGTGCTCTCAGCCCTAGCGAGGCCCATTGAGGAGGAACTTGATCGATAATTAACGGCTCTGGTCACGAAAACTGACAATGGTCGGGAGATTAGTGTGGCAACCACATGCCTCTCCATACGCTCGTTCAGTGACACCTATGGGTTGAGGATGACACGGCTTCGATCGGTACAGTTGAGCCTTCAAGGCTTGTTCGGATTTTTCTGATGAGAAATAAATCCACCTTTATAATTTATCCTCCTTTAAGGCAAAAACTGTTACATTAACAGATTGATCAATATACGCAGATCAGTGCGTCTATTATGATAGCACAGTGAATGGTGTCTTGCGTTCAGTATTCCAGGACATTAACCGGAATTAATCAAATCACCCGTCGTGGCACGATCTCCTCACAGTGTGTTGAATTTTTGTCGTGAAAAGGATCTGTCAGTATCTAACCACAGTATGAACGGATGGATCATATCCGGTACTGACGTAGGCTGCATACTTGACAGATCTTCTTCAGTAACAAGTCAGTGCAACGCAGTATTATCGTATTGTTGCTCTTAATTTGTCAGCACTTAATTGTGCATCACTTACTCTTCACAGAGTATAAAATTTCCACAACTATTGAGCAGTTTCTTCTTCAACGAGACATAAGTCATGCACTACACATAATAGAACAACTTTTTAAAAGTAGTTCCCCTCCCTCAAATATTTTCCACATCAGAGCTAAAACCACAAATGAAAATGCATGGCAACCTCCATGTTCCAGTAGTGATGCGAAATATTTATCATAGTTCTAATTATAAACACTATCAACTGGAGAAGAGAGTGAAAAAATATGCGAAAAAATATGAACATTATTAGGGCAATTATCAGTGTTAATATTCATTTGATTATAAGACATTAGTTAGTTAGTGCTGTCCCTGGAACAACTGCTAAATATGTGCCTAACTATTTTTGTCATCTCTCTTGCAAGTCTATTCTGAGCAAGCGTCTTCACCCTTGAAGAACTACCGTATCCTACAGCGATTAGAAATATTTGGAAATTTGTGGTAAGGTCTTATGGGACCCAACTGCTGAGGTTATCGGTCCCTAAGCTTACACACTACTTAATCTAACTTACGCTAAGGACAACATCCACACCCACGCCCGAGGGAGGACACGAATCTCCAAGTGGGGGAGCCGCGCGAACCACGACAAGCCGCCTGAGACCTTACGGCTACCTCGGGCGGCACAGCAATTAGAACCACACTACTGTATTCACTTCTTTTTCTTGCCTCCGTTACAAACCTTACGATTTATCTGTATCCGAATAACATTGTATTTGCACTTAATAATAAGTATATATTTGTCTAGGTATGGTCCTCATTTTTAGGAAATATCCTTTTAACTATATGGATGCTTTGAAAATGAGTCCCGCACCTAAACTAGTCGTCAAGTAAATATTGTTGTTG
The DNA here is from genome assembly GCF_021461385.2 of Schistocerca piceifrons. Taxonomy (NCBI): domain Eukaryota; kingdom Metazoa; phylum Arthropoda; class Insecta; order Orthoptera; family Acrididae; genus Schistocerca; species Schistocerca piceifrons. Next base: position 626,179,197 of record NC_060140.1, read on the forward strand.
TTGTGGTCTTCAGTCCTGAGACTGGTTTGATGCAGCTCTCCATGCTACCCTATCCTGTGCAAGCTTCTTCATATCCCAGTACCCACTGCTACCTACATGCTTCTGAATCTGCTTAGTGTATTCATCTCTTCGTCTCCCTCTACAATTTTTACCCTCCACGCTGCCCTCCAATGCTAAATTTGTGATCCCTTGATGCCTCAGAACATGTCCTACTAACCGGTCCCTTCTTTTTGTCGAGTTGTGCCACAAATTTCTCTTCTCCCCAATTCTATTCAATACTTCATCGTTAGTTATGTGATCTACCCATCTACTCTTCAGTATTCTTCTGTAGGAGCTCATTTCGAAAGCTTCTGTTCCCTTCTTGTCCAAACAATTTATCGTCCATGTTTCACTTCCATACATTTCTACACTCCATACAAATACTTTCAGAAACGACTTCCAGATATTTAAATCTATACTCGATGTTAACAAATTTCTCTTCTTCAGGAACGCTTGCCTTCCCATTGCCAGTCTACATTTTATATCTTCTCTACTAAGACAATCATCAGTTATTTTGCTCTCCAAATAGCAAAACTCCTTTACTACTTTAAGAGTCTCATTTCCTAATCTAATTCCTTCAGCATAACCCAACATAATTCGATTATATTCCATTATCCTCGTTTTGCTTTTGTTGATGTTCATCTTATATCCTCCTTTCAAGACACTGTCCATTCCGTTCACTGCTCTTCCAAGTCCTTTGCTGTCTCTGATAGATTTACAATGTCATCGGCGAACCTCTAAGTTTTTATTTCTTCCCCATGGATTTTAATACCTACTCCGAATATATCTTTTGTTTCCTTTACTGCTTGCTCAAATATACAGATTGAACAATATCGGGGAGAGGCTACAACCCAGTCTCACTCCCTTCCCAAACACTGCTTCCCTTTCATACCCCCCGACTCTTATAACTGCCATCTGGTTTCTGTGCAAATTGTAAATAGCCTTTCGCTCCCTGTATTTTACCCCTGCCACCTTTAGAATTTGAAAGAGAGTATTCCAGTCAACATTTTCAAAAGCTTTCTCTAAGTCTACAAATGCTAAAAACGTAGGTCTGCCTTTCCTTATTCTTTCTTCTAAAATAAGTCTTAAGGTCAGTACTGCCTCACGTGTTCCAATATTTCTACGGAATCCAAACTGAGCTTCCCCGACGTCGGCTTCTACCAGTTTTTCCATTCGTCTGTAAAGAATTCGTGTTAGTATTTTGCAGCTGTGACTTATTAAACTGATAGTTCGGTAATTTTCACATCCGTCAACACCTGCTTTCTTTGGGATTGGAATTATTATATTCTTCTTGAAGTCTGAGGCTATTTTGCCTGTCTCATACATCTTGCACACCAGATGGTAGAGTTTTGTCAGGACTGGCTCTCCCAAGGCCGTCAGTAGTTCTAATGGAATGTTGTCTACTCCCGGGGCCTTGTTGCGACTCAGGTCTTTCGGTGCTCTGTCAAACTCTTCACGCAGTATCGTATCTCCCATTTCATCTTCATCTACATACTCTTCCATTTCCGTAATATTGCTTTCCAGTACATCGCCCTTGTATAGACCCTCTATATATACCTTCTACCTTTCTGCTTTCCCTTCTTTGCTTAGAACTGGGTTTCCATCTGAGCTCTTGAGATTCATACAAGTGGTTCACTTTTCTCCAAAGGTCTGTTTAATATTCCTGTAAGCAGTATCTATCTTACCCCTAGTGAGATAAGCCTTTGTCCTCTAGCTATGCCTGCTTAGCCATTTTGCACTTCCTGTCGATCTCGTTTTTGAGACGTTTGTATTCCTTTACCACTAGTGAGATAAGCCTCTAAGCCTCTACATCCTTATATTTGCCCTCTAGCCATCCATGCTTAGCCATTTTGCATTTCCTGTCGATCTCGTTTTTGAGACGTTTGTATTCCTTTTTGCCTGATTCATTTACTGCATTTTTATATTTTCTCCTTTCATCAATTAAATTCAATATTTCTTCTGTTACCCAAGGATTTCTACCAGCCCTCATCTTTTTACCTACTTGATCCTCTGATGCCTTCACTACTTCATCCCTCAGAGCTACCCATTCTTCTTCTACTGTACTCCTTTCCCCCATTCCTGTCAATTGTTCCCTTATGCTCTCCCTGAAACTCTGTACAACCTCTGGTTTAGTCAGTTTATCCAGGTCCCATCTCCTTAGATTGCCACCTTTTTACAGTTTCTTCAGTTTTAATCTACAGTTCACAACCAATAGATTGTGGTCAGAGTCCACATCTGTCTTACAATTTAAAACCTTGTTCCTAAATCTCTCTCTTACCATTATATAATCTATCTGATACATTCTGGTATCTCCAGGATTCTTCCATGTATACAACCTTCTTTCATGATTTTTGAACCAAGTGTTAGCTATGATAAAGTAAATATAATATGATTAAGTAAATATAAAGGTATAACTGCAGATTTGGCTGATTTTTTGTTTCCAAGTTTCAAATTTTGACGGATTCTGCGACGAGATCGAGGCTGTAGACTTTCAAACTGAACAGCCCGGATTTATTGGTCACTTCTACGTCGTTTCCTTGTTCATTAAAGTGCTAACCACCAAATTCTGTTTATTTGACAACAAATATTTTAGAGAGATTGAAGGTGTTACTCTAGGCAGTTGTGCCTCACCGATAGTAGTCTATCTGTGGAGGATATTGAAGGAAACGCTCTCAACTCTGAACTTTTGAAACCGACTATGTTCTGAAGAGATGTCCATGACACATTCAAAGTTGCGTCAGATGGTGAAGACCAAATTATCGTTCTTCTTGGACATCTAAATACCATTCACTAAAATATAAGTTTACATCGTAATGGGAAACTAATGGCTGTGCACCGTTTCTCGGTTTATTCACTCGGCTTAAGGACGATGAATTCTTAGGACATATCGTTTAGCGTAATCCTATTCGTACCGCGTTATACTAGCAGGCGTGTAGCTGTCACTATTCTTCAGAAACAACGCGTCTGCATAAAACTTTAGAACAGAATTCTCATGTAAAGTCTGACGCTGATAGCCTACAAAGTGAACTAATACACTTGGAAGAAATATTCCATAAGAATCGATATACAAAACATGAAACTGAGAGACCTCTGCAAGCGCATACGGCAGGCACACCAAAAGATCTTGTAAGGGTAATGAAGAAGCTTGAAGTGGATATGATCCTATTGCAACTAGCCAAGGTGGCAGGTCTTCTAGGGCCCTTCAAGGATGACCTGCTTTTACTACAGGTGGCTATGTATGTGAAACTTCATGTGAGTATTGTAAAAAGTTGATATGACAAACAATACGCACTGTGAAGGAACTTTGCGATCAACACCAGCGGGACACCCGCCCTCGACGGTGTAATAAGACAGCAGTGGCTGAACGTTTTATTTCCACTGGCCGTTGCACAGACTACGGGAAAGTTAAAGTACTGACCATACCCAACTGGCGTACAGCGGTCAAGGAAGCTGTGGGAATACGACTAGAAGACAACCTATTCGAACGAGAGAAGCCTGCGTTGCTGTCTCTGGATCATGGGGTCCCGGGTTTGATTCCCGGCAAGGTTGACGATTTTTTCCGCACTGGGACTGGGTTTTTCTGCTGTCCTCCTCCTCATTATCGTCATAATTGTCTTCATAATTCGTGACAGTGGCTAGATTGGACTGCATAAAATTGGACTGTGTAAAAATTGGGACTTTTTGCTGACGCTGATGACCTCGCAGTTGAGCGCCCCATAAACCGAACATCATCATCACCAAGACAAATGGGTTCCTGCTCGGCTATTCTTGGAAAAACCTAATTTCGCTTCTGCTCACTCAAATGAAACATTATTCAACGTGATTATGCTATCCATGATAATCAACAACAGATTTCATAAGCACTGTGGATTCGCTGATTCCGCGCTTGCTTTCTTTTACTCTTAGACACATCAAGTATAATTTGCCACTGATATCCTTATACCAACAGCGGTATGTCTGAAGCCTGTGAGTCTGATCCACCTTCCACAGGGTGTAAAGTGTTTTACAAAATTGGAAGCGACATACACAGAGAATGGCTGAAGGACTGCCAGCCGAAATATTGGAACGAGAATTAAAAATATCCAATATACACCCCAAATATCTCTGGACAGTTACATTTGTATACGCATCTGAAAATATAAATTATACAATCGACACTTACTTAAGCTTTATACTCCTCAAATCAGACATGGACAGATACGTCTATGACGTGTTTTTTTAAGTAATGGTTACTAGACTTAAAGGCAGAAGGAATTGAGCTAGTCACATGGATAAAATCATATGACTTTGATGTTCGATGCCACAGTCAATAGTGGTCTAATAGTGCTGTTTTCACAAGCCATCTAACGCAGGATTATTTCTCACAACCTGTAGATTCAGTACAGAATCAAACCGATCAGTTATATACCCAGCGTATATTTGCTCACTGATCCTTCTCTGTGGTCTCAGGATGGCTGCGAAAGCGTAGACCAAAGCATTTCACCAGACGTGAGATTAAGAGTAGGGCTTCTTTGGTCTCTGGAATCATAGCATACAACTTGATTCCAATATAAGTAAGATAATAGCGAAATATGATACACGAGGAGCCTTCCTTGAATATGTTCAAATCAAATTGTTCAAATGGCTCTGAGCACTATAGGACTTAACTTATGAGGTCATCAGTCCCCTAGAACTTAGAACTACTTAAACCTAACTGACCTAAAGACATCACACACATCCATGGCCCAAGCTGGATTCGAACCTGCGACCGTAGCGGTCACGCAATTCCAGACTGTAGCGCCTAGAACCGCGCGGCAACTCCGGCCGGCAATGTTGAAGTGCTACATATGTTTACTGACTAATTTTCATTAAGTACCCAACACGTTTTCGACGAACAACAACGGGGCGCGTTAATGAAGTACATCTACATCTACATCTACGTGATTACTCTGCTATTCACAATAAAGTGCCTGGCAGAGGGTTCAATGAACCACCTTCAAGCTGTCTCTCTACCGTTCCATTCTCGAACGTCACGCGGGAGAAACCAGCACTTAAATTTTTCTGTGCGAACACTGATTTCTCTTATTTCATCGTGATGATCATGTCTCCCTATGTAAGTGGGTGCCAACAGTATGTTTTCGCAATCGGAGGAGAAAACTGGTGATTGAAATTTCACGACAGGGTCCCGTCGAAACGAAAATCGCCTTTGTTTTGATGATTGCCACTCCAGATCACGTATCATGTCTGTGACACTATCACCCCTATTTCTCGATAACACAAAACGAACTACCCTTCTTGTACTTTTTTGGTGTCATCCGTCAGTCCCACCTTACGCGGATCCCACACCGCACAGCAATACTCCAGAATAGGGCGGACAAGCGTGGTGTAAGCAGTCGCTTTAGTAGACCTGTTGCACCTCCTAAGTGTTCTGCCAATGAATAGCAGTCTTTGGTTTGCTCTACCCACAATATTATCTGTGTGATCGATCTAATTTACGTTATTTGTAATTGTAATGCCTAAATATCTAGCTGAATTACAGCCTTCAGATTTGTGTGCCTTATCGCGTAATCGAAATCTAGCTGATTTCTTTTAGTACTCATGTGAATAACTTAACACTTTTCTTTATTCAGGGTCAATTGCCACTTTTCGCACAAAACAGATATCTTATCTACATCATTTTGCAAGTCGTTTTCATCATCAGATGACTCTGCATGTCGGTAAATGACAGCATCATCTGGAAACAATCTGAGAAGGCTACTCAGATTGTCTCCTATGTCGTTAATATAGATCAGGAGCAATAGAGGGGCCATAACACTTCCTTGGGGGACGCCGGATGTTACTTATGTTTTACTTGATGACTTTCTGTCTGTTACCACGAACTGTGACCTTTCTGACAGGAAATCATGAGTCCAGTCGCAAAGCTGAGGCGATACTCCGTAGGCACTACTTCAGAGTATAAAGAGCTAGTTGTGTTTCACAAGAACGACGTTTTCTGAATCCGTGCTGACTATGTGTCAATAAATCGTTTTCTTCGACGTACTTCTTAATGTTCGAATACGATATACGTTCCCAAACCCTACTGCAAACCGACGTTAGTGATATAGGCCTGTAATTCAGCGGATTACTCCTACTTCCCTTTTTGGATATTGGTGTGACTTGAGCGATTTTCCAGTCTTTATGCGCGGATCTTTCTGTGAGCGGGTGCTTTTATATAAATGCTACATATGGAGCTATTTTATCAGCATACTCTGATAGGAACCTGACTGGTATATAATCTGGACTGGAGGCCTTGCCTTTATTAAGTGATTTAAGCTGCTTTGTTACATCGAGGATATCTACTTCTGTGTTTCTCATCTTGGTAGTTGTTCTTGATTGGAATTCAGGAATATATACTTCGTCTTCTTTGGTGAAGGAGTTTCGGGAAAACCGTGCTTAAAAACTCTGCTTTACTGGCACTGTCATCAGTGACTTCACCGTTGTTATCGGGCAGTGAAGGTATTGATTGCGTCTTGCCACTGGTGTGCTTTATGTATGACCAGAATCTCTTTGGGTTTTCTGCGAGATTTCGAGACAGAATTTCGTTGTGGAAATTATTAACAGTATCTCGCATTGAAGTACGCGCTTTGTTTCGAACTTTTGTAAAACTTTGCCAATCTTGGGTATTTTGCGTTCTTTTAAATTTGGCAGGCATTTTTCGTTGCTTCTGCAACAACTATCTGAAACGTTTTGTGTACCATGGGGGATCAGTACCATCATTTAATAATTTATGTGATATATATCTTCCAATTGCGGTCGATACTATCTCTTTTAAAACATTACACAACTTTTCTACACTTACATGATCAGATCGGAAGGATTGAAGACTGTCCCTTAAAATGGCGTTAAGAGCATTTTTATCGAATTTTTTAAATAAATATAGTTTGCGTTTCTTTTTGATGGTTGTAGGTGTTACGGTATTCAGCCTAGCAGCAACTGCCTTGTACTCGCTAATCCCTGTATTCGTCACGATACTCACTATTTGTCCAGGATTATTTGTTGCTAAAAGGTCAAGTTTGCTTTCGCAAACATCTACGCCTCGAGTGGGTTCATAAAGTAATTGTTCAAAATAATTTTCTGAGAAAGCATTCAGTGCAATTTCGGATGACGTTTTACGACTGCCGCCGGCTATTGACATATAATTTTTCCAGTATATCGAGGGTAGATTGAAGTCACCACCGTCTATGATAGTATGGGCGGGGTACGTATTTGAAATGAGACTCAAGTTTTCTTTGAACTGTTCAGCAACTATATTTCTGAGTCGGGGGTCGGGAAAACCATCCAATTAACAGATTAGTCCGATTGTCAGGTATAACCACTACTCATAGTATTTCACACGAACTATCTACTTCGATATCGCTACAAGGCAAACTTCCTCTGACAGCATTAAATACCCCACTACCAACTGTATTTAATCTGTCCTTTCTGAACACTGTTAGATCGTTTGAAAAAATTTCGGCTGAACCTATTTCCGGCTTTAGCCAGCTCTCTATACGTACAACTATTTCTGTTAGGGTTTAGAGCTCTGGTTCTTTCCCAACACAGCTACGACAATTTATAACTACAATACCAATAGTTTCTACAACTACCTTACTGTGTTTTACCAGCCCAATTTTAGACGAACGCCCCTTTGTGGTTCTCTGAGACCCTGTAACCTAAAAATCCGTCCAGTGCATTCCACACAGCCCGCGCTACCCGTGTAGCCGCCTCCTGTGTGTAGTGGGCTCCTGACCTATTAAGCGGAACCGGTAAACCCACCACCCGATGGCGCAATTCAAGGAATCTGCAGCCTACACGGTCACAGAACCGCCTGAGCCTCTGACTCAGACCCTCCACTCGGCTCTGCATTAAAGGACCGCAGGCGGTTCTATCGACGATGCTGCTGATGATGAGCTCCGCCTTAATCTCGGAAGCAAGAGAGGCAGTCTTAACCATTTCTACTAGCCGCCCGAAACCAGACCGAATCTGCTCCAATCCAAAGTGACACACGTCACTGGTACCGACATGAGCCACCACCTGCACTTGGGTGCACCCTGTACTCTTCATCGCATCCGGAAGCACCCTTTCCACATCCGGAATGACTCCCCCCGGAACGCACACAGAGCGCGCACTGGCTTCCTTCAACTCCTTGGCAGCCATGTTCCTAAGGGGCCCCATTACACGCCTAATGTTGGAGCTCCCAACTACCATCAAACCCAGCCTCTGTGAATGCCTAAACCGTATGGGCCGAGAAGCTTCCTCTGGAACAGGGTGGACAATTGCATCCGGCTCAGAGACATCTTCAGCCACAGATAATGCCCAAAACCTATTCGTCAAACGAACCGGTTAGGCCGTACGATCGGCCCCTCGGAAAGTTTTTCTCTGCCTGTCAGACTTTGGAATGATCTCCCACTCGACCACGGGTGAGGGGTCAGCCTCAGTGCAGGCAGTACCTGGGGCAGTCACAGCAGTGGACCGATTGGAGGATATGTGGGACATGTTCGACGTCCCTCGTATCCCCACGTTTGATCCCCCACAGTGACGCCCCTGGGGACTAGCCTCAAGCCTTGTGACGGAAGCCAATGCAGCCTGGAGCTGTGAGCAAAGGGTCGGCAACTCAGCTCGCATCTGTACACAACAATCACAGTTCCTATCCATTACTGCAGTCGCTCCTGGCGGCCCTTGGGCCGCAACTGCACCCAGGACAGGACCGTAATCGAACCATTGTGCTCCTGGATACTGTGCCGCAACTTGCTGCTAGTGGTGCTTGCCTGATGGCAACACCCACTGCCGTCTCTGGTGGTGTCACAGCGCTGCTGCGCCTCCCACAGTGTATGCCTCGCCCGGACCCCAGAACGAGAGGTATGAAGCGAATGTGGTCCATAGACTTCAGTGGAACTAAGCCCCTCCTGGTCCCACTGTAAGACCGTAGTCACTGCCCTCTTTCAGGCACCCCATGCGATCTTCAAGTTCCAGGCTGCCGTTCTGTCCTGCTCCGGTGTTGTTTCCCCAAAGGCAGAATATAGCCCGAACAAGTACATGGAAACAAAGCACAAGTTTATGCAGAATACTTACAATATATTTGCTGAACTGGCCCCTATGAGCACAGACCAGCATAGGTCCATCCCGACGCTCAACTAACCTGGCACACTCCGTCCCAAGCTAAAATTGCCTGTCTATTTATACTGGTTTCTCCCTCATAGTGTCAGAGAGACAGAAACTATGGCAGGGATAAATTCACACATGTCTGCCACTTACAAATCGCTTCTCTTGTCTCTGGTCTGGTACCCCACTTCATACATCGCAGTAACTTAAAGCATTGCTTCAGTTTCCTGCCTCATTGTTGCTCCACTGAAAAAAATCGTGTGTGAAACTTCCTGGCAGATTAAAACTGTGTGCCGGACCGCTCTACCAACTGAGCTACCCAAGCACGACCCACGACCCGTCCTCACAGCTTTACGTCTGCTAGTACCTCGTCTCCTACCTTCCAAACTTTACAGAAGCTCTCCTGGTTCGCAGTTTGGAAGATAGGAGACGTGGTACTGGCAGAAGTAAAGCTGTGAGGACGGGGCGTGAGTCGTGCTTGGGAAGCTCAGTTTGTAGACCACTTGCCCGCGAAAGGCAAGGGTCCCGATTTCGAGTCTCGGTCCGGCACACAGTCTTAATCTGCCAGGAAGTTTCATATCAGCGCACACTCCGCTGCAGAGTGAAAATGTCATTCTAGAAATCGTGTGTGCAATACCGCCGTCGCAGTTCCACGCCAGCGAGTGCCATGTTTACCTTGCGTGGCAAGCTAGCTGTCGACTGTTACCACACTATGGTAAAATGTATCTTTCCCTCGACTGGCACCGATACTAGCGCAGCACACGTACTTCTTCCCGGGGAGTGCAGCCTTCATTGAGCTCTAGAGAGGATGAGGAAGAACAGATCAATAGAGTTTTGTGAGGTGCTCTCGGGTTGCAGTCTTATGTGAGTCCTGTCTTGGTCATGGAGATGGAAGAGCGAGAGTTTCAAAACGTTCCAACATTGCAGGAGTCACGACTTCGTGTGGCCACTCGCGGGAGATCGAAGGGGAGCCTGAACGACATAGTTGCGATGCTGGCAGACCCTCAGCCAACGACTCAGCAAGCTATTGTTCACTGTCAAGTCTCTGTAAACATTTTTCTAGCGCCTATGATTGTCTGCGATGCTCTGGTTTCCCGAAAAAGAAAGTGTCTGCTTGGAATGCATCTCTGTTACAGACGCCATTTTGAAGGATACATATAGATCAGATGGAGGTCAAATGGCTCTGAGCACTATGGAACTTAACATCTCAGGTCATCAGTCCCCTAGAACTTAGAACTACTTAAACCTAACTAACCTAAGGACATCAACACATCCATGCCCGAGACAGGATTCGAACCTGCGACCGTAGCTGTCTCGCGGTTGCAGACTAAAGCACCTAGAACCGCTCGGCCACACCGGCCGGCGATACATATAGAGTCGCCACCTATGGGAGCTTCGTGAAACTATAGGGGCTGAAGTGGGAATATTCCTCGATGTCTCACAAAAAATTCCGCAAGTTTCAACCGAAAGTGGCCGAGAAAGAAAGTGTGTTGCATTACATATGGAACGCCTCTAATAAGTAGAAAGTGAAGACATCATTTGGGGAAATGCGATATTTTATAACCAGGGAGAGACTCAACAAAGCTTTGTGTTTCTAGGGCTGTTTATTTTGAAAAGATTTATAGCGGTGTATTTTTTTGGATAAAGACTATTATGAGAATCAGGATATGTTGCATATCACGTTTTCTCCACAATTGTGAGAACATTCGGACAATTTCAATTTTCAGCTGCATGGAGAATGACCGCATTAAGACCAAATCTAAGGGCATTACCTAGAACCGTACTGCGAAAAGATGCATGGATCGTAAGACACATGCGGATTTTACATTTCATTTTTGGCTTCCAAGACCGCTCAATCACACGCTACGTGGGTTAGTGTTTCTTCTGGAAAAATGATCAGGTGCCTCACCTTCCAGCATCTCTGAGTGAATTCCGACGTCTCGTAGGACCAACGGTGAGCGCAGTAAATGCAGATGTGCTCGCATCGGAACGGGGTGAGTTTGAATATCGTCTGGGTATTTGTCGTATTTCCAGTGGAGACCTCATTGAGTATAATGTGCAAGCATCCAAATGCAGCATCCTAGTAATGTGGTTGATTGTTTTGAAAACTGAAATTTTAAAGAGCCGCACGTGAGTTCAAATCCATCGCTAGTATCGAACGTCATTCAAGAAGAAAATGTAATCCTGTGAAATTTGATGAAACTTTTTGAGATCACTGTATTTGAGAATAGGTTAAACCGCAAAAGTACAGTCAACTTCTAAATTTCTATTTACCTCAGATTCTGTTAGTGATTGTAGGGAAGTGCGGAGGTGTGACCTTAGTTCTACCGTCGCAGCTGCAGCGGAGTCCAGCAGCGTGGTGCACAGGCCGCAGTGCTAAACTCACTGCCTGGCCGACACCCGCTTTGGACGTCCTTCGCTGAGCATGTATTATGGTCGGACCACGTACGGCTTGCTTAATTCCACCACAAGGCGTTTCCGCCTGGCCGAGATAGCGCGTACATTATGCACAAACAGGCCGCGCGCCACGTTCCCGCTGTCCTCCTGCGACCTCTTTTTGGAGGTCGCACTCGCGAGGATGCGCGCGAATTACTGGCTAACTCCCTCGTTGTGCGTGTGTTGGCAGCGCTCACGGTGGCGCTGGCTGTAGCGTGTCGTGCGGAGGGGTGGGGGCGTGCTTAGTCTGCAAACCTGGAACTCCCACCTTGTGCTGTATTAAACTCGCCTTACGCCTCGCTGGATACTCTGTAATCGCTGCCCCGCAGCGTTTTACTGAAACTGGGGTTTGCATCTTTAAACAAACAACACAGTTTCATTGACCACGCACACTGCTCGTAAAAACTTTGGGGGCAAGAACTTCCTCCATTACACGCTGTCTATCTTCTGCAGCCTCTAGTTGAATGAGATTTCTGCAACTTGGTAGTCACGGAAAATACTTGTCCAGGCGTTTTGAGGTCGTCAGCTAGACATCTACTAACGATATGCACATATACAGATGGCGGTAGTATCTCGTACACAATGTATACAAAGGGAAATACATTGGCAGAGCTGTCACTTGAACTCAGCTGATTCATGCGAAAAGGTTTACTACGTGATCGTGGCCGCACGACGGAATTAACAGATATGAACGCGGACAAGGAGTGACCGACGGCCTCCAAATAACCCCCGAGAACAGTGATGTCGGTTCAGAGCTGACAGTACTAACAGAAAAGCAACAGTGTGAGAAGTAATAGCAGAAATCAATGAGGGACATACGACGAACGTATCCGTTAGAACGGTGACGCAAATTCTGCGTTAAAAGGCTATGATAGAGGACGACAGATGCGAGTGCATTGCTAAAAGCGCGACATCGCCTGCAGTGCCTCTTCTGGACTCGTGACCTCGTCAGTTGGATCCTCGAACCGTAGCATGGTCAGATGAGCTTCAGTTTCTGTTGGTAAGAGCTGATGGTAGTTTTTGAGTGTGCCACTGGCTCCAGGAAGCCTTGGAAGCAGAATGTCAACAAGGCACTGTGCAAGCTAGTGGCTTACGGTATGGAATCACATAGAAAAGACTGGGTCCTCTGGTCCAAATGAAGCAATCATTGAATGGTACTTGCTATGTTCGGTTACTTGGACACAATTTTTAGACATTCATTGACTTCATGTTTTCAGAGAACGACGGTATTCTTATGGATTACAATACGCCATGTCGCCGGGCCACAGTAGTTAGTGATGGTTTGAAGAACACAGCTCGACTGAAAGATTTGGCCACCCAGATCGTCCAACATGTACCGCATGGAACATATATGGGACATAATCGAGAGGTCATTTTGTGCACAAAATCTTGCTCCGGAAACCGTTTCGGTATTACGGACGGATATGGAGCCAGCATGGCTCATACTTTTGCAGGGGACTTCCAACGACTTATTGAGTTCGTGTCACTTCCAGTTACTGCACTACACCGTGCAGAAGGTACTCCGATAAGATATTAGTAGGTATCACATGACTTTTGTCACCTCAGTTTATTGCTGCTGCTGGTTGTGTGTTTGAAGAGACTAAACATCTAAGTTCATCGGTCTGTTATTCATTGTCCCTTCAGGTTGGAATATGAATACACCACCTGTCAATGTCTCGGGTAAATCGAATGTGCAAGTGTGGCACTGTATTCTGAATATTTGCCTAACATGTACTTTGGGCGGGACTTGGGCTCTGGCCGGGAATTCACCTATTGGGATGTGGGAAACCGCCTAAAAAACCACACGCAAAATGGCCGGCTCATCTGCTCTCGTCATAAACCCGCGAGGTAGTCTCGATTCGGGCCCGGGGCGCCTCCCTGAGTCCCGGAAGTGCCTTGTTAACATGTGGGGTTACCGGTTTGCATAACTCTTAATTCGCAGAAACTTTTACTCGAATGTATTGAGAAACACGAAGAAATATTGAATGTGACTGCAATGTCCCACTCGGTTGCCTATGATTGAGGTACATGTGTACGTAGGCCGTTTGGGTTTTTATGTTGGTAACTCCACGTAGCGCTCTGTATGAAAATTACTGACTGCTCTGTGCAGTCTGTGGCTGGTTGGACTCATTGTTGAAATATTCACTAGTGTAGTGTTGGTCAGTTGGATGTGAACAGCACGTTGGGCAGTCGGAGGTGGGCCGCCATTAGTGGTGGATGTGGGGAGAGAGATGCCAGAGTTTGGAGAGGTTGCTATAAACGGACGATCTGGACATGTGTCCGCCAGAAAAAGGAAAATTGTAAGGTTGGATGTCATGAATTGATAGATGTATATATGATGACTTTTGAACACTATTAAGGTAAATACATTGTTTATTCTCAATCAAAATCATTTATTTGCTAACTATACCTATCCATAGTTAGTACCTTCTGTAGTTATAATCTTTTATTTAGCTGGCAGTACTGGCGCTCACTGTATTGCAGTAGTTCGAGTAACGAAGATTTTTGTGAGGTAAGTGATTCATGAAAGGCATAGGTTATTGTTAGTCACTGCCATTCTTTTGTAGTGAATTTTGGAAGTCAGATTGCATTGCGCGAAAAAATATTGTGTGTCAGTTTAGTGATGATCAGAGTAAGTAAAGAAAGAACTGTCTTAGTACGTTCAGTTTTACTCAGCTGTCTTTGTATCAAATAACGTAGAAGTTTACTAGCACAGTCATTCATAATTTTTCCAAGCGGCTTCATATGTCGACACTTAGCACAGGATACCTCACTGGAATCTTCTGATTGTAATTAGTGAAGTTATTGTTTATTACTAGCGCGTAATTGAAGAAAGAATTTCCTTCGTAGTTGTAGTTTTTCATTGTTGTACAGTAAAACAGTTGTGGGATGCATGTAGACTTGCACGAAGTATTTCGCTGCCGCGCTTGCTGTAAATTAGATATTATTTTCAATGCTATGTTAATGTGTTTTCTTATTTTTGCTCTTCAAATTGTGCTTTTCTTGTTATCGTGTTAAGTACGTAATAATTATGGCGTGTGAAAAAGGTAACACTAGGATGCAAAGTAAATTGAGAAATGACAGTGAAGACGAGAGTAGTGTGTTAGCGCCACCTTGTAATGAATTAACAAATACTCAGAATAGTAATTTGGTAACTAAGCATAGGAAAATGGACCAGGCGGCCAATAATGGTGTAGACAGTGGAACGATTAGTGAACAGGGAAGCACTGTCGATCGATCGGTCGGCAACAGCTCGCCTCAGGTATCCGAAATGACACGACAGAATTTTGCTAATACTGTAGATTCAGGTTTTGTCTCCTCACCTTTTTCTCAATTAAGTCAAGACACATTTTCTGCGTTTCAAAATGCGAATGCTGCCCGTGCAAATGCACTGCCGATAGGCACAAAGGAACATGTTCCAGACACTATTATTGCTATTACTGCAACAAATGGAGAAAAATCAAAAACAATCACAGCAACAAATTGAACAAAATCAGAAACAAATTAAAGAAACACTTCAACAAACACGCGAAGGTTTAACTGCTGAGTTACTTAAAATCGAATCGAAATGTCAAGAAGTCTTTAATGACGTAAACACATGTTTGTGAGCATTGTCAACCTTTTTTCTTCGCGACAAGAAAATGCAATACAGAATCACTAACCAGCCATAAAGAACTGCAAATAATTGTTCATGAAAATCACGACACCTTGGAAGCTAAAACTGATTCAGTTGCATCTGCTGATTCGTTTACGCAACTAACAAAAACTCAGAAAAACTTAAAGTGCACAGTAGATACTCAGAAACTTGGTTCAGAAAAAGACACACGGAGGAAATCAGTTCATTATCAAAGAAAGTAGTCGAACTTTCGGATCGGCTAAACAATTTATCTACGATGGTAGATGATAATCTGAATGATGCAAGACCGGTAGTCTTTACTGACACGGAAGAGTACGAGCAAATTAGGAAGTACAAACAGAATCAGAATCAAATTAATACGCAACACTAAAGAGAAATCCGGGAAGTACAAGATCAATTGGCACAAGTAATACAAGAATTACTTATTTCAAAGGACACTTGCGATTCAATACGGGAAGAGGGACTTAGAAATACGGAAAAGTCACAAAATAATAGGACAGGGCACTTCGGAAATTATGAAAGAAGTTGGCAAGGTGCAGCGAATTTTTAGATGGAACCGCCGACACGACGTACAATGACCGATATGTGACTCGCCGTCGTGAGAATGCAATCGGTCATTCACGATTGTCACAGTGAAGGAGAATTTTATCATGCCTTCCTCTCAGCATATTGGTCTCAAGCTACTCAAGATCACGTAAAACATAGCATCATAATGATGAAACATTTAGAAAAATCTGAATTTTCCTTTCTTGTCAAACATTTTGAAGACATGTTGCATACGAATCAGTAACTGTCAAACCCATACACCCACTCAGAACTTATTCGCATTTCCTTAATCAAATTGCCTGAACATTTACGACATATTATTTTGGCCGGACGTTGCAAAGACGACATCAAAGCTTTTCAGGGACTGTTACAAGAATTGGAAATTGACACTGACAATCGCGGGATGCGAAAACAGGAACACAACAATTACTGGTCAAATCCGTCGCAATTCCGCGATGACAGAAATAATAACTGGACACGACAAGGCTATTCTTACAACGGAAGTCGTGACCAAAACAGACATCACCCTTATGACAAAGGTTGGCAGAGTAATAATAATTGCGGGGAAAGATCACCTCTCTGTGGTAATGACTATGCCAAAGACAATCAGAGAAACACACAATATGGGAACCAAAATAATTATTATCAAGGGAGACAGAATAACTTCAGACGCAACGGTCGACCGATCAGTTACGACTCACTGAGAAATTCCCCACCATGTGACTGACAAGAAAGAGATTACAGAAACTACCGACATGATGACAGACGATTCTTAACAATAGACGACAATTTTATCAGAACTGGAGGGATTCATACACGGCAGGGCTCTTTTGACAAGCTGAAATTGTATAGGTTAGCTCTCCAAACCTCAATAACGACGCGCGACAAAAAAGAGACAGTAGACAATCCCTCACACCATTGGGAGCCACAAAACTTACTTATGAAGTGGCAACGTAGCTGCCTTGGCTATTAATTACGTAAAAATGGAAGACATTAGGGACATCTTACTCCAGGAACACGACGTAAAACAGTACAACATTGCATATCCCATAATTCTTGGCCAAACGACTAGAACGGTGGAAATCAGATGTAAGGAACACCAGCGACATACCAGGCTAAGGCAGGCCGCAAAATCAACCATAGAAGAACAGTGCCTAGAGTTGGAACATTCCATAGATTGTGAGAACACCTAGGTCATGGTCCAGACCCCCAGATTCTGGGATAGTGTCATCACTGAATTTATAGAGATAAAGATGCCACAAAACCTGATGAACCGGGAGGCAGGATACCAGCTAAGCACTGCATGGAACCCTGAAGCAATACCGGAGAAAATATGTTTCCAACGAGCCTCAGACATCCACACACTGCGGGCACGAACCAGGAAGGGAACACCAGGAAGCTTCAGCCGCAGTCGGGGGCGGCCAGAGCGGGCGCGGATGGAATAGGGAACACCTAGGGCGAAGGATAGCACGTCTCGCGGGCGCGGACCGACTAGGGAACGGCAAACAGAGCACCTGGTACCGGGCAGGCATAAATACGCGACCCGGTCCAGCAAGCAGCCAGTCTCAGGGAACACCTGATGAAGACGTCAAGCAATGACATCGAAATATCGTGTTTGGAAGACGCTGATATCCGGCAGAAAACCCGATTTCCACGAGATGTCATCAAATCGCCGGGAAAATCTAAGATATTACAGCCACATATCCCTTCGAATCATCAGTGGTACTTCTTCCTGCAGGGGAGGCAAAGTCACCCATAGGAGACGCCGATAGTTCCGCCCTATTAGGCGACGTGGAAGGAAGATTGGTTCCAAAAAACGGTCGTCAGTTATCCCGGCCCGCACATTTTAGCTACACCGATGCTGATGATTGGCTGTCCCACAGGTGATTGGTATGAGAGCGTAAGATACCACTCGGCCTGAAGGTGGCCGTATCTGTGAGTAGTGTTCCAGCGTAGCCACAACTGCCGGCACGAAGAAGAAGAACGAAAGAGAAGAAAAGGCTGTTAGACGACGTCAGCCAATAGGCCACTGGCTAGGACCGCACCACGACAGGAGTGACCTCTACAAGAAGAGAAGTCAAGCGCTGCTCGTGCCAGCCTCATCCGCACAGTACTAGACCAGGACTAGCATACCAGGACAGTAAAGGGAAAGTAGAAGACGGACAACTGTAGGAACCATGCCTCAGAAGTAATCACTACGGTATCCGTTATTAGTGATCCACAAACTATGCGACAAAGATTGTATATAGCAAAGGACACTGACTGCTCGCAAGTCGCCAATCGCTTGCGACATGTTCTTGTACATCAAAGTTAAGTATTGTCAGTTTACTTTATTGTAATAAAAACTGTTGATGTGATTTGCTTGAATTGTGGTATAGCTATTTGAGAATTCAGCATCCTTTAGGCACCCTATAAGAGACAAGTTGGCAGGACCCCACAAATAGGATAGATGACATAAATACCGGAATCGTGCTTACCTGGTGAAGAAACCAGTGACAAAACTGCTCTCGATGTGGAAAGTCTGTCACTAGCAAGGCCAGCACACACTGTAAGTGGTAGGAGTAGTAACAACTGTCATGGAGAATGTTCCACACGGTTGTCTGGCTTGTCCTGTAATGGCGCTCCAACTGGTACTGACCTGGCGGTCGCCTTCCGCAGTGTTAATCACATTTTCCTCCAAGTCATCTGTCTGAACACATCGGGTACGTCTTTCATGATTTCCTGCATCCCCAAACGACCCTGTCTGAGACAAACGGCGAAACACTGTTGCAAACATTGAATGCTGTGGTTGTTGTCAGCGTGGATAGGTCTCTTGATACAACCTTGCTGCCGGCCGCCTGTTGCCATTTGCCTTTCCGTAAGTAAACACCACGTCGGCAAGCTGTCGATTCGAAACCGAAACCATTGTGTGCAACGTGTACCATATCCACTACTAGGTGAATCAGCAAGAGAAGTGAATCGGGCACAGCATTACCCATTACTACGGCAGGAGAGGGCGCTAGGACATAACGTGTGAGGAACAATACCACCATCTATGAGGAAAACATGCATACTATAACTGTGGCTGCATGGTACAACGCGCATTAGACTGCAGTCCTTGTAACAGTGTATTACTGAATAAATAGTCTTTAGCATGAAAACCATGCACATCCGGACATATGTTCATGAGGCCCTCTTTGTCCCGGATCGTCTCATCGATCAAACCCTAGAGTTTGTACCCAGGGGAAAAAACGACCCTCGATAATGCAAGTCGTTGTGTATCTTTCCTACCAAGAATCTCGAGAAGTAGCCGACTAATATATATATATATATATATATATATATATATATATATATATATATATATATAGGCAACGGTATTAGCAAATTTCTCGATGAGTCAGTGAGCGATTTACATAAAATTTTCAAAGGACACTCATAGAACCGTTCACACTGACATAAGCTACATATCTCCATTATATACATTGTAACGGGTCGTCCACCTCTAGCATTATTTTTGCTCAAATGTGGTGGTTGATACCAGTGTTAATTATAGAATTTTGGACAGGTCAGTATTATCTCAGTTGCTTTTCCGAAAACTTTCATACAATTTTGTACATAGTACGTTATATTTCAAGCTAAAATTTATGAAAACAAAATACTTTATAAAATATTCATGATACTAGTTCTCAATGCACAGTAAATTTTTTTTTAGAAACATCCAAAATTACGAAGTATTAGCACACCTAAAATTTCATTATTAACTACATAATCCTGTACTGTTTACTATGCTTATTTCTGGATTCATTTGTGAAATAATAATCGAAATTAATAATGTAATCATTTGTTAAGAATATGTTAACACTCTGGAATATGGTTTTTTCCGCAGGTGGTGAGAGTCGTAAGCTTGCTTCTGATCTGTACGGACGTATTTTTGTATAATACGCGAGTACAACGTAATTTAGGCTTTGCTAATGTGGAAAATGAAATGACTGAATTATATGCAAAACTGTGAGAAAATATATTTAAGTATAAATTTTCTGTAACATCAATCTTCAAATTTATTTTGTTTAAACCAACCATAAGGAGATTTTCAGTTTCAAGATTCAGACCCCCATACTAGAAGAACTGGCACCATCTCCACATGACAAGCTAAGTAATGTTGAAAGTTTATTGTAGTCTTCGCTCCTTTCAAAATCTTCATAAAGTGCTTATTAATTACTTCGGCACGGCATTCTTTTCATTATGTGGACAATAGCTGGATAGCTGGAAGAAGGAAGGAGGGGGAGATTACAATATATAAATATAACGTGGTGATACGGTTGATGCACGAGCGATGGGACACAGCATCTCCGAGGTAGCGATGAATTGGTTATTTTCTCGTACGAGAATTTCACGAGTGTACCATGAATATCTGGTAACCGGTAAAATATCAAATCTGCGACATCACTGTGGCAGGAAAAATTTCCTGCATGAACGGGATCAATAACGAGTGAAGAGAATCGTTCAATGTAACAGAAGTGCAAACCTTCCGCAGATTGCTGCATATTTCAATGCTGGGCTCTCTACAACTGCCAGCGTGCGAAGTATACAACGAAATATCATCGACATGGGCTCTCGGAGCCGAAGACCCACTCGTCTACCCTTGATGACTGGACGACATAAGGGTTTACGCCTCGCCTGGGCCCATCAACACCGACATTGGACTGTTGATGACTGGAAACATGTTGCCTGGTCGGACGAGTCTCGTTTCACATTGTATCGAGCAGATGGACGTATACTGCTTTGGAAACAGCCTCATGAATCCATGGATTCATGGGGATTGTTGAAGCTGGTGGAGGCTCTGTAATGATGTGGGGCGTGAGCAGTTGAATTGGTACAGGACCTCTGAGATGTTTTGGTACGACTCTGACAGGTGACACTTACTTAGGCATCCTGTCTGATCAGGTGCTTCCATTCATCTCCGTTGGGGATTCACACTGACTTGAGCAATTTCAGCAGGGCAATAAGATACCTCACACGTCCAAAATTGGTACAGAGTGGCTCCAGGAACAATTTTCTGAGTTTAAACAATCCCGCTGGCCACCAGACTGCCCAGACATGAAAATTATTGAGCATATCTGAGTTTCCTTGAAACGTGCTGCTCAGAAGAAATCTCCACCCCCTCGTACTCTTACGGATTTATGGCCAGCCATGCAGGATTCCTGGTGTCAGTTCCCTCCAGCACTACTTCATACATTAGTCGAGTCCATGCCATCTTGTGTTGCGGCGCTCCTGGGTGCTCACGGGGGCCCGACACGATATTAGGCAAGTGCACCCGTTTTTTTGTCTCGTCAGTGTATTTATGTTCTAGAGGAAGACAGAGATTGGAATACAGCCAGCAAATAATTGAGGACATAGTTTGCACGTGCTACTCTGAGATGAAGAGGTTGGCGCAGGAGAGGAATTCGTGGCGAGCAGCATCAAACCAGTCAGAAGACTGATGAGTAAAAAAAGAAATAACAATACCAGTAGCAGCTGCTAATGTACGAGTTTTATGTTAAAACTGATCGTGAGGAAAAGAATGATGTGCTCTGAGAATGTGTGGATTTGTTTTTTCTTGCAGTCAGTTTCAACTGTTACAGAAAGGTATGCGAACTATTAGACAAAATGTTTCTCACATGTATATTCTTTGTACTTACTTTTGATTTCATACTAAAATTGTAAACACCCGTGTACTTTTTTACTTTCTTCCTCGCCCTCGGTTGTACAGAAAAGACGTAACGTGTATTTATGGCTTACCGGCTTATGATTACATTACTACGACGGAATGTGATCCGCTCCAAACTTCGTTATCACACCGATTCACTAATTAAAATTATGGGAAATACTGTCATTAGTGCTACTAACCTCACAAATTCAGCAGTCGAAGATATGTCTGGTACCACATGTACCAATGATTGTAATCGATTTACCCATTCATTTTAAGCCACTTCCAATCATAATCAAGATTTCGTTCACCATAACAATAAACAAGCTAAAGGTCAGGGAGAGGAGAGGAGACGATGGAAAGAGAAAAGGAGGGGAAACGGACATGGAAGAGGAGAGGAGGACATGGACTGACACAGAGAAAAGGAGTCGATGGACAGACAGAGGAAGGAGAGGTGGTGGAGATGGAAAAAGAGAGGAGATTGGAGGAGATCGACAGAGAGAGGGAGAAAGGAATTTAGTACATACATCCAGTTCCGAATCTAATTCCGAAACTGTGATGCTTTGCCAGGTTTGCTAGTGATGTATAATTTCTGTGTTTCTTTGCATGTGCCTACTCAGCGGGTTGACCAAGTTTAATGACACTTCGTAAGTTTCGTAGAGGGATAAACCCACGGCCGGCCACGGTGGCCGAGCGGTTCTAGGCGCTTCAGTCCGGAACCACTAGGCTGCTACGGTCACAGGTTCGAATCCTGCCTCGGGCATGAACGTGTGTGATGTCGTTAGGTTTAAGTAGTTCTAAGTCTAGGGGACTGATGACCTCAGCTGTTGTCCCATAGTGCTTAGAGCCAATTGATAAACCCACGTTATCTGACCTAGTAGAAACAGGCGGTCATAGTTGTTATTTTCCTCCAGAGTATTAATCGCCTTATGCAAGAGGTTGTTTTTCGAGCTGCGTACTTTTCACAATGTAGGCGAGCAGATTCTGCGACTTGAGCGACTTTGTGAACGACTGGTGATTTCATTCAAGGAGATGAAAGCTACAAAATTCAGTTCAGTCGTAATGATTGACCAAAAGTCAGCATTACACATCTCAAATATTTTAAATTCTTATTTAATGAATTCCTAAACCTGATTGCATCAGTGCCTCGGTGTCGTCATGACATGCGGCAGATGTTTGCATTTATAGTCCGCTTCGGCAACTGCCTCACTGACAAGTGGAGTACCACGTTCGATTCCCAGAACAAGCAAGGAGGTAGTTTTCCACGATAGGGCGACTTCCGACGACGTGATGAGAAACTGAGGAGCTGCTTGCATGAGAAGATATGAATTCTGGCTGAGAAAGCTGACTTATACGATTGGCAGACAACGTCCAAACAACGCGGTCCTGCTTCCTGTCGCCAAGTTACGCCCTTGGCAGCGCGTGACTCATCAGCCGGCCGACAGGTGGCGGATCTGAAAGGTCTGTAATGAAGTGCAGTTTAGGTTTAATTTAAGTTTACTTTTACCGTTGTCAGTATCGTATAAGCACCTTCTGTGCTCCTATCTACATCACATCTCTGAGTTCACATCGTATTTAAAATGTAGTGTTGAAGTTCACGAAAGAAATGAAGGTATACAATTTTTAAAAATTATAAATAACTAAAAACAGCTTCCAAATGCTATAAACAACAGAGCAGATAATAATAATTTCACTCTACAAAGAAAGACAATCTTATTTGTATATTGCGTCACTAACAGATCAACCTACATTTGGGGTGTAGGTACCAAAATTTAAAACAAAATTAGACCGATCTAGCACAGTAATTCTAATTTAGCTAATTTTTTAACTAAAAGGTTCATCGAGTAACATGAAAAATATTTTCGTGCAGCTTGGGAGTGCGCAGAAAATGCGAAAAAACTACGTGTAATGTATAACGTAATTGATTTCACGAGCTCTTCGACTCACACAGGGAATTCCGTAATGCCTGTTGCGAGAGAACAGTTGTGGCTATATACTCTGATGTTGAGTATCCTTCAGCCAGTTTAAGTGGTAATGGAATTTGGAGTTTTGAATAAATGCACTTTTGCAGCATCCGGCAGCCATACTTGCTCAAATACTCTGTAATTAATGCACTCTCAATAATGTGGAACATACATAAGTACATAAATCAAGGTAAGAGGACTGCCATTTCACATTTCGAATAAATGGCGTATTAAATATGTAATTAACACGCGCTAAATACTACGAAATTTTTCAGTGGAAACATACATTGGATTTTATATAACAAGACGTCTTAAATACCGCTGTCCTTACGCAAATTAATACTCGTAACTTCATAACTGAGGAAACGTAAATTATTCGGGCACGTACTGATAGTAGTAAAATATGTATCTTCTTTTCATTTACTAGTTCACTTTTGTAATAACTCAGCCACATGTGACGTTCCTTACACAAAGTATTCGCATAATCACATATAAGTTCATTACTCTCACAAGGAGAACACCAAACACAGCACTGTGAAACGTGTCTCAACGTGTTTATTGATATTAGTTGGTTATACGCAATCCTGTTCTGGAGGTGTGTACATGAACATTCTCTCAGTGAGGAGGGAAAAATAAAGTGAAACTTTTTTTGTTGAGGAGAGTGTGGTATCTGCTTTATGAGACCCAACTCTTCCATGTACTGAAAGCTGCTGCAAGCAATCCATCAGGTATCAGCAGGTAGATGGTCACCATATGATTCAACTCGTCCACTGGACACTCCAAAAATTATGTATCTGCACTAGGGAAGCATGTAGAATGCTTTTGTGTGTCCGTATAGTATGCCTGCAAACTGAAGAACGAGGAAGGGCCCTACGGAGCGACGCCATGGGGAGTCTGCTGTCTGAAGCGTTTCTGTCCCTCTTATTTAAAGGCTAAAATGTTTTAAATAAAAGTTTTTGATGCACGTCACGGCACGGGGGATATCTTATAGCCATGACACCGCGACTACAAAGAGAAACCCCCAATGACGATGAAGATGATCTAAATTTTGGATAAAAAGTAAATGCCGATGAAATTCCTGATAATTATATATCAGCGTACAATTTCTTTTCTACGTTTGAATTATCTCATGGAGTGGAGATGTCAAGCCAATGAAACAAATGACGATGTCTTTGTTCAGTGATTAGTGCCTTATCAACCTAACAAAATTCACACGTTAAGAATATGCGTTCAAACGCAAAGAAATGATCGGTACATCGATGTAAGTGCGGTTACTCTTAGCTATGATGAATAAATAGCAAAAGAACACGTAAAGCCTTCAATATTTTCTCCGTGGTCTCGGAAAACATCAAAGTACAAGAAAATCAACTTTATCAACATGGGAAACGATCACGTCAAGTATTACGAAATAAAGAAAATAGGCTTAGATATGAAAATATGTTCTATTTAAGTCCGGCATCAGCCCAATGGAACTTACATGCTTACGGTAAAAGAATATGTACAGAAAAGGCGCAAAAGTGTTGAAAGAAGAAATCAACAAATCGCTCTTCGGAATTTTTTATCTATTCGAACATTAGCATGGTAGCAAGAATCTTTGGGCATAAGGCTCTATTTGACCTAACAACATGAATTATTTTATAGATAAAGTGGAAAAGAATTTACACACCAACACAATTATTAGACTCTTATATAAGTAAACACAGATTTTTTTGTCTTTACATGTTTTTATAATTTCAGGTTAGACACTGGTCAACTTTCCATGGGTAACATACAGAACGTCATATCGGCCCCTTGCCGGCATGATTTATGTGATCTACAGAGCACAAAAGGATCACATTACTTTTCACTACTAGATTAAATAAATTCTATGTGGTTTTAGTAATAACTGCTGCATTGCTATATTAGCTAACATTGTTGTAAATTTTACATTAATTCAGCATTGAAGGAGGATTCTGTGATTATATTGAATTTTAGGCGTACAAGGCCCACTTATATTACAATATATTTCATACAGTTGATCGCACTCCATTTGGGCACAGCTGACAGTAAAAGACGCCTAAGAAAACCGCATACAAAATTTAATATTCCATTGACTCCAATTTTAACATTTCACTTAGTGGATCAATTTTATTATAAGTTTGAGGTATTTTGTTTCAAAATTTTCCAGAGTAAAAAAGGGTTTGTTTTATATAACATATAAAGGGAATTTAATATCTTTTAAAACTTTCAATTGAAATGACATTTCCAGGCACCGAAGATCTTATTTCAGTCGTTCATTACTGTTCCATGACTCTGGACGATGGTGGTAGAGACGACCGCAGATGTACATTGTGAGGCACTGCTGACGGCAGCGTTGGTACTGGCTTCAACAGCGGATGATCTCAGGCATTAGGCTTGGCAGGGCAGGTTTCGAATGTACCTTCTCACACCGCTCATTATCATATAATGCAAACAGGTTAAATAGCTATATCAGTGATACAAAAAGACATTTGTTATATGCTATTCTACACTGATAGGAATTCTGTTAATACATTAAGTGTTCCAATGAGTTCATTTTTATCGTTATGATTCATCATCATCATCATCTTCTTTTTCTTCATCTTCTTTTGCTTGTGCCTATTGCCTCAGTTTTCGCTGCGTCGGCATGTTACAACGGATTTTGCATAGTTAACTGAAAGGGATGGCCAGACACCCTTCCTGCCGCCACCCCATACCCCTGTGATGGAATCAGTATACCCCAGCTGTCTGCATCAAGTGTAAATCATAAAATAGTGTGAATGTGTCTCAGATGTCTGTGAGTCGTGTAACTGAGGAGGAACGTGGGGACCAGCTAGGTATTCAACTAGTGGGATGTGGAAAACAGCCTAAAAACCACATCCAGGCTGGCTGGCACACTGGCCCTCGTCGTTAATCCTCTGGGCGGATTTGATTCCGGGCTGGTGTGTCTACCCAAGTCCAGGAAGCAGCGCATTAGCGCGCTCGGCTAACCTGGTGGGTCTGTCGTTATTATTCAGGGAGCTTATATATATATTTTTTATTGACCTTACTTTAGTATTTCTGATACTTGGCTCTTGTGTATGTATCTTCAACTAAACAATATCTGGTACCCTTTGGCATACAGCCCAACTCTTGGCTATCCGTGTTTACATAAGTGTCCACCACAAACACCAGTTCATTGTTCTGGTAGGATACAGCTACCATGCATATTTTTAAAGCTTTTACACTTTACACAAACTTTACCATACATGGCAACAACAATGGCTGCATTAAACACTGTTGCAGGCTACCACTATGGCAGGCGCCAATTCCTTGTAGCACAGTCACATTCATAACATCTGTATATTCGTGTTCTTGTGTATTATTACTCGATGGAGATACACAGGACTAAAAGCGTTATGGTTTTCTCTTTTTTAGAGAAATGTTTCTATATACAATACATTTCATTCTAACTTTCAGTATCAAGTTTCTAATTACTTACCTCAGTGTTGTAATGTCTGAATTTGAAAGATTTGCTCAAACAGTGTGATTCATCATAGAGGACACCATTGTTCTACACTCACATGCACAGAAATCTGGGACGTCTCAGTTAGAATCGAAATACATAGAAATAAGGTAAAAACCATCCACCACATTCGTGAACTAAAAAATGTGTATCAAAACATATACCAATAAGACTTTGCCTTCCACTAAGATCGACCAAACACTGCAATAAACAACTCAGTCAACCTTATAGTTACAATCTGACGTAATTTCCTTTCAATGTGGAAAAGAACTAAGAAATACTACATTAATAAATTAAAACCACAAATAATTGCAGTTAAGATAGTAAAACTAAGTCATAGATCATATTTCATAAATACTCTTATGTCCAGTTTTAATTGCTTGGAAAGTGTTTTGTATTTACATGCCTTTAGTGGTGCATTGCACATGTGACTGACTGCCTTGAAAGCAAAATTGTTTTTTCGTCATTCACATTTTATTACTCATCGGTATACAATGTTAGTCTCTTGTAAATTACGATTCTAGAATTAAATGACAAAAGTAGAGTGTTTTTCATGTCACATCTACAGTTAATGGATTCACATGTCACTGTCTAAACAGTTCATAGGACAAAATTACTTCCTACTAAGTTATAAATTTGAGTCCAATCCCACCCACTGTCTACAAAAGCATACACATGTATGCCCATTTCGTCAAAACAAACTTCTTATGTATCTGTCACTGGTTACTCCTCTCTAAGATATATATAGCTTGTACATAAATAAATAAAAATTTAACAGCTTAGTCAACTATATACTGAGAAATGTTGACTTAATAAAGTATCATAAAATAAGGACTGAATATCTACAAACATCCATACACTGTTCCTATTTCAGTCATTAGTATGAAGCAATTCCATAAATAAGTAACTTCTATACATGTTGAGTCATTGTACAAAATGATTATTACAGTCCCAAGACATGGTTTACACAAAAATTAATACAAAGAAATAATTATACTGCATATACTTGTTAACACTCTTTTCCTCATGAAGTCTAACAGCAGCTGCCCTTTTTTTGTGTGTAATAGCGATAATTTAGCATGTGTTCTTAGAAATATTTCTTTACTTACTTGGAAATCTTTTATTTGTCCCGTTTTTTCATCATTGACTGATGGCCATAAATGTGCTACGGCTAAGTGTGAAACCAGTGTTTGAAGAATATTGTCTCCTTATGTCACGTCAGTACCAGGCATATGTGGCAGAAGGTCTTCCACTCGTTTCTCTGGAAAGCCCCTACCATAATTTCAGCTGATTTCTGTTTTGTAGAAATACAGGGAAAATTATTTACAATTTGTTCAAATGGAGTGACATATGCTATCCACTTGATTCATTGGTCTGATATGTAGGTCCTAATGAAAAGATTAAACTCCCTAAATACCTTAATATTATGCTCATGCAGAAATTATTTCAATGCTGTTGATATAAAATGGGATGCATTATCTGAGGGTATCGCTCCTGGTTTGTCAAATTTTGGGAAACAACCATCTTTTTTATTCTGACTGTTAGAATAGCATTTGCCGATTTGTTTGCCTCTCTTCTTTCGTCAACTTTCATACTTCATCTGTTCTTTCAGCTGCATAAACTCTGGAAGACCTTGAGGTAACGCTGGAGAAGCGTCAGCGATAACATAATCTTTTTCCCATGTAAAAATTGAGACCATCTAGCTAATCTTTGGTGTAGGAGTTTCCTTATCAGCATGAAACTCCTCCATCTGCATCTAAGTACATACTCAACAAACCACCGTAAGTTACACGGTGGAGGGTGCCATCTACCACTACTAGTCAATTCCTCTTCTGCTCCACTCACAAATAGAGTAAGGGAAAAACGTGTATCGAAAAGCTTCGATAAGCGCCAACATTTCTCTCCCATGGTTCGTGGTTGCTCTTAAGGGTTGAGTTTTGTAGACATAGTTATAAAACTTTTTGAAAGACCACAGTACAGCCAGAGTCTCTGGCTGTTGTGAAGTAAGATCTTTCACATCTTATAACACCATATTAGCAAAGCTGGTAATATTTACATCATTTTTTTCAATCACACTCTATAATTTGAAATAAGCACGCCTCCAAACCAGAACTTGATGCATCTGAGGCAATTCAAAATTTCTTTTCCATATCAGGATGGTGGAAAATCTCTCAGGAAATCGAAGCGTCTTTAATATTTTCAATATCCTCATAATACTAATCTTACGAAACCCCATTAAAACTCTTACTTCACAGATTAAGCACTACATTTCTGCTGAACAGCTGATCGAGAACGAAACATCTAGAATATATGTCTTAAAAGTGCTTTCAATTGTTTCCTGTTTGTGTTAGGACGAAAATTTTCAGTAGCCTTTATCTTTTCTGGATGAGTTGTGATTCCATAAGGAGAAAAAAATATTTACAATAAATATGACTTCGTCTGTAGAAAAATGGATTTATTTAGAAAGGCTGTAACACTAGTATCGGAAAACTTCTGCAACTCCTTTGCTAATAAATAAATGTGTTCCTCTCATCTCGCTTTAGCTACTAACGCTTCATCTACATAATGTGTGGCCATGTTTAATCACTACGGTCCAAGCACAGCATCTAGAATTTTTATAAACACTCCTGAATCTACATTCAGACCAAATGATAATACTCTGAGTTAATAGGACCTGCTGGTAAAGATAAATGCAGTATACACTATTCTTCCTTCAGTCAGGAGAATTTCTCAGTAGAAAGTTCTGAAATCTACTTGGCTTGAATAATTTCCTCCATAAAACTTTTGTAACAGTTCTTCCAGTGCCTCATGTCTGGATCTTACTGGTACTATGATCTTGTTGATTGCTCATGAATCGGTAACAAGACTCACTCCTCCTATATATGGCTACTGTTAATAACGGACTAATGTGGTGTAATACAGACGTTTCAGTTATCTCCAAATTCTACGTCTTTTACAATTTGTTCTTTACTGCTTCCCTTCAGGCCCAGGGAATGAAATAGGTTCCATGACAATACATTTGACATGAGACTACCTGCATACCATATTGCTACTGCTTACTAAAACTATGGTCGTTTCAGAAGACATTTAGATACACAGATAACAAGTAATGTAATTCAACATTTTGTTGTTCTCTAAAACACTTTGATTCTCCAGGTTTCAACTGAATGTATGTTAGGAAAGGCAAAAAATCTTCTGTAGTTTGATATTCCGGTGTATTGGAGCATAGGTCTAATCACTATTATTGCACATCACGTTTGCCTTTATTATCTGCTCAAAGTAGCTGCCGAGACATGCCTTATTCATCACGAAATTGAAAAGTAAATTCAGACCACCTCTTACTAAATGAAATGTTTTGCTCGGAAAGTCTATCCTGGCGACCCCATCTCGCGGGAAATCCTTGCCTCACAAACTGTAGGTCACATATACGTTTTTGTCATGTGGGACGTACACCCTATTGCTCCACTCTGAAACTCAACCTCTGCATGTGCCTGCACTTAACTGATTGTCCCTTGGTGCTGATAACAATGAAGACTACACAGTTCTGAAGAAGCGACGTCGGTATCGTGTTGTATCAGTAATCCTCTTAAATAAACTTGTTTCAGTTATATTAACATCCCCACTTAAGTATAGTACTACTTCCATGCGTCGCTAATATTCTTAAATGTTGCAGTACTTACGGTAATCTTCTGATGTTATATACTCAAAATATTTCTGAAGTTGCCATACACCAGCTCGTTTCCTCATGGCGTTTTAAATTCATTTGGATTTTGCTTAATCTGAATCTTCTGTAAATTACCTGTAGGTCTTGTTAACGTTTTATTTTTATGATTTCCATTGTTGTAACTGGCTGTGCTCGCATTCTCTTCATTAAGATGCTACATTAAATTATATTTTATTCTGTCACAATCTTTGTTAATAATTGATTTCTGTATAAATATTCGGTCTTGGAAATATTCTGTTTATGAAACTGGTGGTCGGAGCCAGTTGTTGTGATAAATCACATCTATATCGCTTCGATCCTATTTATTGATGCTATCAATAAATGTATAAATATTGTTCTGGTGAGCCACACTCAATCAAATGATTCAATCTGGTCGCCAGAATAGCATTGGAACTAATACCTTCAGAACCACTAATTTACATATATTGCCCCACGATAATTACAACATACTACGTTACCTTTCAAAACATGGGGCAGTTCTTATTTTATCTTTTGGAAATATCTCCTTGATATCTCCACTGCCTTTGTTCTCATCACTGTATTCTTTAAAGTCGCGACATAAATGAGGAATCTACGTCGAACTGAAGTCTTCGTTACATCTCAAACCCAATGTTTCCCAATCTGATCATCTCCTCAGTTATTCCCACTGCATTCTAACACACGAATGAGCCCATCTGCGATTCGGTTCTTTGAGACACTTACGTTACGTAGTTGGAATTTAAAGGTTATAATTCTCGTTACTGACCTGAAAATACGACCAGTATTACGTGTTCTGGATAACACCCTGCTGAGTGATTGGTTGTTGGTCGCTAGAATATACATTTCCTTACCAAACAAAACTGCCAAGGCTTCCAATTCATAAATGGAGAATCCTTTTTCTAGTGCATTTAATCAAGGCCCAGGTAGCCATCTTGTTGCACTTTTCTTGATCCTGAAGGAAAACCACTGAATCATTTGAGCCGATGCGTCTACATGAAGAAATAATTCTGCGGTGTCTCTTATATCAAGCAAATATTCTCACATATGCAACCTATCGGTTGCATTGTTTCTTTGTGATACATCATTAAGTATTAAAGAGTTAGTTAGTTACACGATCCATAGATTATTTGAATGGTTTTTTATCGATATGATGTGGATCGAATGTAGATACTTAGTGTTAACATTAATGAACGCATCATCATTTTATCCCTACTAAGTAACACTTAAACCTAAGATTTTTCCAAGTGGCTACCAGCGTTAAGCAGAAATTCGTCAATGAAACAGAAAGATCTCTCCAGGAGATATTATTTCAATTTGGATTTAAGACATGCTTCGCTATCTGTCAGACACTTTATGTCATTGGGCAAATGATCAAAAATTTTATTGCTGCATATTGAACCCTCCTCTGAAATACTGACAGCTCTAACAATGGGTAATAAAGGTCATTTTTCCATCTAATGTTGTAGGCATGTGATGGATTGTTTATGACGAATTTCATTAGTTAAAATAAATATTCATGTGTTGTGACGGCACAATGAAATGTCAAGCTCTTTGAAGAGCAGCCTACTAGACGTCCGTGGATAAACATCACCTATATTCCTTCTGCTCGCTTTTGCGCAACCAGTACTTACTTTCTATATGATGAGTTACCACACAAAATTATTTCGTACGACATTGCTGTTTGGAATGTGGAAAGTATCTCAGGAGGTTGCCTGTTAACCTTCAATTCATACTGCGTGAGCCGCTCCTAATGGCCGGGTGGTTTAGGGCGCCATGTCACGGATTGCGTGGGCCCTCCCGCCGGAGGTTCTAGTCCTCCCTAGGGCATGGGTGTGTGTGTTGTTCTTAGCATAAGTTAGTTTAAATTAGTTTAAGTAGTGTGTAAGTCTAGGGACCGATGACCTCAGCAGTTTTCTCCCTTAGGACTTCACACACATTAGAATATACTGCATGCTTATTAGACTGTTACTTACGTACAGAAGGTCGTACAGTTCTTCCTCACGTTAATTGAGGATAACTATGTCGTCAGCGAATCGTATCACTTATAGCCTTTCTCCTTAAGTTTTAATCAAATCCGCATTCTGTCTTATGTTTCCCTCATGGCTTCTTCAGTGTATTGACTAAGCAGTAGGAGCTGAAAACCCCATCTTTCTTTTGCATTTCTTACGCCATTTTTCGTCGTAACACTTCGTTCTTCGTTTTCCAATTTTAGTTTTCCGTTTGGTTCCTCCATATACTGTTCATTACGGCACATACCGACAGCTTACAAGGTGCGTGACAAAAGTAATGAGACTGGTGGTTTATCTATCATTGTTTTTCTTTTTCTTTTTCAAACAACATTATACATCCAAAGTAGTTCCTTTCAGCAGGTACGTACCAGCAGGGTCGTTTTTCCTCGACTTCGTTGTGGCGAAGAAAGGCTTCAAATGGTAGGGTCTTTAATAAGTCGGACTCATTCTCTTGAATGTACTCCAAAGTCGCAAAATGACATTCTTTTAAGAGTTTTTCAATTTTTCGAAAAGAAGGAGGTCACAAGGATTCTCATAAGGCGAATAGAGGGGCTTCGGAATAGGAATAATGACTTTTGAGCACAAAAGTTCCGTGTAGGGAGTGGCTGTGTTACATGGAGCGTTGTCATGACGCAGCATCCACTTCTCTGCAATGTCCGGTCTCATCTCCTGAGCCTTTCAAAGACATCTTAGAAAAACATTTGGGTGACGGTTTGTCCTGGAGGAACCAGGTCACCATTGTTTTGATTTTCGATTGGCTCGTTCGAGCTTTTTTCCTGTTGAGGTCGTGTCTCAATAGGCCACTCTCCACTTTGCAATTTTATCCCATGATCATGCTCATCAATGGAAGATTCATTACCTGTCATCAACGACTGAACCATTCGTCGTCATTGGCAATGTCCTCAAGAAGATCAACGCACATCATTCTTCCATTGTCATTTTGCTCAGCTGTGAGGATTTTTGCCAGCAAAAATCTTTTGCTCTAGGTGAGGGCTGGTCACCGTAGGCCTGTTTCCAGTTTTCGAAGGTCACACAGATTACCGAAGTTCAACACAAAGTTTCATGGCAAAACATTTCTCTAAATACAGCTGTTCTATTTTCGTAATACATATTAAAAACTCCACTTCAGAGGTAGAGCTTTCAAAAATCACGAGATGGTTGTACGTAGGTGAAACTCGAACCAAGCATCTGAAAGGGATGAACACATCGCTCTACACAAGTAAAATATCACAGCGTTGACAGATCACTCGCACTGTTGTCAGCCTCATTACCTTTCTCTGACAACTCGCGCATATATTGTCCTCAGAATTTCGAACATCTAGCACGACATTACATTAGCGAACATTTCCGTTGGTCTACAATTTGGTCATAGTGCCATCTAATAGATCCTCAGTTTTCTTTTCCATTCTTCTGCGCATTATTGTTCTGAGCAGTTGGATGTTGGAGTTGTTCAGCTGATTCTATGTTGATTTACGCACAATCTTCAGGATTGTGTGGATGATGTTTTTCTCAAACTCTTATGGAATGTCCCAAATGTCATACATTCTAAACGCCAGCTTGAACTTTCATTTGCTTCTCGGTCTCCCTAAATCCCCCCCCCCCCTCTCTCCATTGATAGTATCAACTCCGAAGGTAGCTTATCTTTGCCTTCCGCTTTATTTGGTAGTAAATGTTCCTAAGCTGTGGTAGAATGTAGCTCCAACAGTGGATTCCTATGTCATCCATACCAAGTTCCCTTTCATGCTACATCCCCACATCAGATACTTTCTCTCCCACACGTTCCACAGGCGCGCAATTTGCTCTGCATTTGCCAGTGGAATTCCCTTTCCACTCTTAACTTAGAACTCTACACTTTTAATTTCATCGACTATTACTGTGACTTTTCTATGTGCAGAATCTGCCCCTATGACGATCTTCATTTTCCATGTCGTCACATTTTCCGGCAAATTTTCCGCTTTAGTTTCCTTGTATTTGTCATTTGCATCATTTCTAAGTTAATAATACTGCTAAATTCTTATCTTTTCCTGAAAATTTTTCTACGTAATTCCTTCGTTTGTAGATCAACTGAATTATTATTTATGTAGCCGAAGTTTGTCCACAGTACTTTTTTTTGTACCCGTAAATTATCTGTCCAATTACTGCAATTGTCGTTTTTAGAGATACCCATTGTTATTCAACTTACTTCCATTGTGTGCGATTAATTATAGCAAATTATAGCAGCCTCTGTAGCCTCAGAGATCTTA
Source organism: Schistocerca piceifrons (assembly GCF_021461385.2). Classification (NCBI taxonomy): domain Eukaryota; kingdom Metazoa; phylum Arthropoda; class Insecta; order Orthoptera; family Acrididae; genus Schistocerca; species Schistocerca piceifrons. The sequence continues at coordinate 626,214,043 of NC_060140.1, forward strand.
AAACGCTGCTTACCATACCTTAGAACTTTAGTGCAGCACGTCATTCCCCACTGACTCCTCTAAAAGATTATCTTAAACTTTTGAACTTCCATCATGAGTATTGAATTTTTACCTAGATGTCTAGGTAAGACTTACAGTCCAGTATCTGCTTTAGTAATATCAGTCTCTCAGTGATGTGAACTAGATGGAATCCTCCTAAATCTCGAGGCCAATTCCTAGTATACCTACACACCAGTGATTTTGAAACCATATATTCCCTATAGGCAGCTTAAATTTGTTGCAGGACTCGATTTATCCCACTTCTGTCTCAATCCCACTCCCTTTCTAAAATCCTTCAGTAATAATTTCTTCCATATCCCCCTTTCGACGCTCCTGTGATTATTGCCCTTTCATCTCCCTTCATATACTGGATGACCCAGTGAGTGTCCTCACATTCTTTCTCTTTCCATTCGCTTTCCGCTTGTGAAATAAGCATGTATAGATTTACTATTGTTGTTTTACGCTATCTTGGTTTTTATTTCTATCGAAAGTAATCTTATCATTATATGTACACCACTTTCTGGCGCGGTTTAAACACTGAAGAGGCATAGAAATTGGTACACCTGCTTCATATCTTGTGGGGCCCGCTGGCCGCTGTGGCCGAGCGGTTCTAGGCGCTGCTACGTTCGCAGGATCGAATCCTGCCTCGGGCATGGATGTGTGTGATGTCCTTAGGTTAGTTAGGTTTAAGTAGTTCTAAGTCTAGGGGACTGATGAGCTCATAAGTTAAGTCTCATAGTGCTTAGAGTCATTTGAACCATTTGTAGGGCCCCCGCTAGTGCGCAGAAGTACCTCAACACGACGTGGCATAGACTCGTCTAATGTCTGAAGTAATGCTGTAGGGAAATGACATCTCTTGCAGGACTGTCCATAAATAAGAGTACGATGCGCTGGAGGTAACTTCTGAGAAGCACAATGTAAGGAATCGCAGATATGCTCACTAATGTCCACTTCTTGGGAGTTTGATGGACAACGGAAGTGTTTAAACTCAGAAAAGTGTTCCTGGAATCTGTCTGTAGAAATATTGGACGCGAGAGGTGTCGCATTGTCCTGCTGGAATTGCCCAAGTCAGTCGGATAAAGATGAGCAGACATCACGTTGACGTACGTCTCATCTGTCAGAGTCGTATTTGACGTAATCAGGGGCCCCATGTCACTCCAACTGCACACGCACCACCCCATTACAAAGCCTCCACCAGCTTGAACAGTCACGTACCGACATGGGGTGTCCATGGATTCATGACGTTGTTTCCATACCCGTGCACGTCCATTGTCTCGATAGAATTTGAAACGAGACTCGTCCGACCACGCAACAAGTTTCCAGTCATCAACAGCACCATGTCGGTGTTGATGGGCCCAGGTGAGACGTAAAGCTTTGTGTCTTCGGCTCCGAAAGCCCATATCGATGATGTTTCATTGAGTGGTTGGCACGCTGACACTTGTTAATTTCCCAGCATGAAATCTGCAGCAATTTGCGGAAGGTTTGCACTTTTAACACGTTGAACGATTCTCTTTAGTCGTCGTTGGTCCCGTTCTTGCAGGATATTTTTACGGCCGCTGTGATGTCGTAGATCTGATGCTTTACCGGATACCAGATATTCACGGTACACTCGTGGAATGGTCGTAAGGGAAAATACCCACTTCATCGCTACCTCGGAGATGCTATGTCCCATCGTTCGTGCGCCGACTATATCACCACGTTCAAACTCAGTTAAATATTGATAACCTACCATTATAGCAGCAGCAACCGATCTAACAACTGCGCCAGACAATTGTTTTATATAGCCGTTGCCGACCGCAGCACCGTATCCTGCCTGTTTACAAGTCACTGTATTTAAATACGCATCCTATAACAGTTTCTTTGGCGCTTCAGCGTATCGCCTGAGCAAAAATCTTCTCTTCTTTCTATTTCACTTCACTGACCCCCTGTAATGTCTCTTGCAGCGGTCTCTCCGCAATATTTTTAGAAATTTTATAAATTATATAACTCAGTACATATCTCGAAATATTTGTTCTTATCTTACCGATTATGAATGCAAAGTATTTTCAAGCCCAATTATTCCTTGGAGCGTCCATTTACTCCATGGAATAGCTTCTCTGATATCTATGTTTTCTCTTATGAAAAGAATGAAGGAATTCTTGCCGATTAGTCGTGAAAGGAGGAGGATGTATATGTATATATTGTTGAGCTAGTCGCCATCTTCATGAGATTCTGTATGAGAAGGAATTTAATACATAAACTAAACTAAAGTAAATGTGTTCGCGTATTATTTAACTGATTATTATTGACAGTGTCTGCTTACTGCGGTGTGTTGCACGGGATCAGTGGGGAACTTCTGATTTACACTGGACGAACCTGCCGTTTTGTATGCTCAAGATATGCAGTTACTTCAAATAAATAGGCTAACACGGTCTTACCAGCAGATCTCCGGTCTTCCTCATGAGATCACCGAAAGTTAATAATTATTACAATTGTTTCCAGGAGATCGACTGACAATTTTCGTCACACCGAGACCTCGAAATTGTTTCACTGCTTTATGGAATTTAAGTTAAGCTTAATTTAATCAGGATAGAACAGTATTGAACTGTGTGAATGTGATAAGCCTGCTTTGTGAATGAAAATTCCCTTAACATACCCATGTTTTAACTTTCCTGATCAGTGAAGCTCAATTAGGCCGGTGTGAGAGAGATTTTTTTTAAATTTTAGATCCCACACAAAAAAAATATTAAACCCCTAAACATATAAACAGCGTTTTTCCTTTTCAGAACCACTAACTTTCCTATAACTTTTTGATTTCTGACATTTCCTGCTGAGATTAGTAGAATGTTACCTTTTATCATGGTCACCTCTCTCGTGACAGTCCTCTCACAAATATCTCAGTGGAGGAATATTTCGGAATGTTTTGTCAGTGTAGAGATGATCACGATACTTCAGTTACAGGCCACATGTCATGTGCATACACATCACACTTCTTTCACGCATCAGTTTCCACTGCTTCTGCATCCTTTTACTTTGACCTCTGTTGATTCTTGGCCGTCATTCAGAAGTCAAGTAGTGGCTGGGAACGAACTCTGGACATTGGGTCTAGCTGATTATAATTTATGAATTCAACGGTCACTTCATCTCAAGACACAATGACGCAGATGGTTTCTCCCATCAGCTGGGAGGAGTCGAAATATCAATGAATGTGGCGGGAGAAGTATGCTTTTTCCTGGACAGAGCCAACGAAGAACTTGTCATTAGTTTCTAATGGCGGCATTTGACAGTGCTTGATGGTGGATTGCTATTTAGTCCTGCGAAAAATCTGGTTATTCGTTCGTTGATTATGTCGTAGTGCCTGTCGTAAAATAGGTAGGTTTAGTGTATTTTTAATTTTCTCCATTATCTGACGATATAACAATACGATCTCCGAATGTCATTGCCCTTGGACGATTGTCTGCATTAACAGTCACGTCCGACTACACACCAGGTCGCAATAAAAAGCCTTGACTGAAAACGGAAAACTATGATGATTTAGATTTGGCTCCAAAACCTCGTAAAGGTGAACAAAATCAGAGATCCAATAAGCTGATAGACTTTCATTGTTAATGTGTATATAACCTTCTTCCTTCACTTCGTACCATGTGGAGCAATTGTAGACCTAAGAATATTGTCTTATAGCCTGCAATTTTTGGGAAGTTTGTAATGCAGAAGACAGTAAGTGATTCATTTTCGAGTTCTTTATTGTGACTGAATGTCAGTGGTTGTAGTAAGAAAGGGCAAAGATCTCAGTATATCAGTATACTGTGTCTTCTGTAGAGGCGACAGTATCTCAAAATCCACAATGACAACCAAAGTATGTGCGATTAAATGATGGAGTTCCTAAAAAGTGAACATAAGAAATCCTGTCATAACCAATGTCCTCTCTCTTCCGAAAGCACCCTTCAAGAACTGAGTAGAGCCTGTGTAACTACAGAAATGTTATTTTCCCTGTACTTCACCGAGGCACTGAATAATGCTGACCAAATGCGTCCGAAATTAACGGTCACAGTGAGCCACAGTAACAGTGAATGACAGTAATCTAAAATAAAAAAATCAGTGTCAGTAAGTAATTAAGAAAACAGTTTGGGATTAAGGAAACAGTTTAACAAACTCAGACACAGAGAATGGACCGAGGTAGCGATACAAAAGTTAGTTCTTTTGATAGTTATCTCGTTGTCTACCCATGAATACACAAGTCAGATTCCCTTACCAAAAGTTCGCAGTTTATATTTTTAACATTGATTTATTGCGTTAGAGTTTAAATGTGTAATTCTTTTTTCTTTGAATTATTATAGGATTCAATTATTGTTGGGTTGTATAATTTACGTTTTGAGGTTTATTGATGTGATCGTATTGAGGCCGTTAGCTACTCGCACTCAGTCTGCGATGATTGTACACATGTACTGTTCAGTCGTTGCAATAATGTGCAGAATGTTTTCTTACGTTTACTTCAAGAGGGTGCTGCAGTCCCTTTCCCAATTGACGGTAAGTTATCTCCACTTTACGGCAGCTTACAGATAATGCCAATCCATTAGTTTCATGCAAAATGAAATCTCATTCGTATTACCTGTTCAACTGTTCTCTCAACGTTAGTTAACTTAAATACAATTGTTTTCAATGCAGTGTAAAATGTCTCTAATCCTACCAGTCGAAACCGTTCATCACAAAGCTAACATATGATATTTGAAGTCTGATTGATATGGCCGTTCTGTGTTGAGAAGTTCACGATGTCGATACAGAGAGAGAGTGACACAAGTACATTGATATACAAATACACTGACACACGTTTTGATATAGAACGAGGTGGCTGCCGAACTCATTGTCTCAACACTATGCAACAGTTACTGTAGGTACAGTAATCTTCCCTTGCTCCACATGACACTCTACATGGTTTTGGATAGCAGTAAGTGCTTGAGCGAACAGTCTTGGGTGGGATTCAGACTGGCTATATGATACGCTTAGCAGCTTCAACTTCGAAGATCGGTACACTATGACGAGCAGTACGTTCAGAACGGTAGTTCCCTTGTTATAAGTTACAGATTAATGACGTGTCTCTCACGGATCAACATCCAAGTAACGACGCTAAGTTACTGCATCCTCCACAGAGATGTCAGAGAATTTCATATAATAATATCGTTCTCCTTTAATACTACCACAAAAGAGCAGCATATGAATAGACAAATTTCGTGTGGTGTACGCGATACTTCGCGAGAATGAGATGGACCAAATTTAATGTTCACTTTGAGACCAAGATTTACACGGTCAGAATTTGCATCCGAGTCCTGAATTTTTAGTGACCATGCAGATGGTTTGCAGTTCCAAGCATTTTATTCGCGTAGAACTGAAGTGAGATTGCTTGCGGATACGCATCCAAGTAAACTACACCCAGCAGTGGGAGCGGAGGTGCGTTATCTCAAGAGTAAACATGTATGCCACTATCTGCGGCAGCAGCCCGCTCACGCCAACGTCCCCATCCCAAAAGACCACCACAACATTTCCGGGACTGGACGTCGGTTTCCACTGGAATCTAATAGTGACATATCGGCTGGATGTAGCTGCTAATTCAGCCTTCTCTGTTCCTTTCTTCTCTCTTCTTCTTTCAGGATCATTTCAGATATCTTATTTAACTGTATTGCTGATCTTTCGTGCCTACCTTAGAGATTTACAGGTAATGTTCTGTGTAATTTAAGACCTCTCAGATATTTGGTATGCATTGGATTACAACATGCATAGGCCTATAGGGAAACAAGATGATGATATCTAACCTGTGCAATTATACGAATTCTTACTTAATTTAGGCAAAAAATAGGTTTAAGAAATCACGTATTAAAACCAAAACAGATTATGATAGTACTAGAAAATTTTTTACACGCTATTATTATTCAAAGATTTTTATTTTGAATTGCCCATTGTCAATCAAACCGCCATTCTCCTCAATGTATTCGTAAAACGGTTGTTCACATATTTGGGTTGTAGTGGGTGTTCTGAAACTTGCTTTGCAGTTTATAAAATTTGTAGAAAATGGCGCCCACGGGTGACTACAACCTACAATAGTCTGAACCCGCTTAATTATATTAGAAAAAAGTTACTGAGGATCTGGTTGTCATATTCTTATCATTCATGTTCTCCAGAGAAAGATGTCTGGGGGATTAATATCCGGCGAGCGAGAGGGCATAGGATTTTTGAGATAATGCGTCCCTCAAAAATCTCCACTAGAAGATGTAAAAAAGCTTGCAAAATACAAGTTTTACTGTCCAGATCGCTATTGGTATATAATGTGATTATGTATTAATCTCAGCAAAATCATATTGTCATCTTTAAATCTGTGTTACAAATGTATTAACACATGCATAATCATCTAAAGTAAGTTCGAAGGAAACTCTAATTTATTTTTACATACCATCCGATATGTGAATCATTAAGCCACTACGTGAAGCGTATTCCCGTCTGCCCGTTGAAAACTTGGAGGTGACTGTGAATTTAAAACTATTACGTAAATAAAGGAGTTAAAAGGTTCTGTGGAGACCCTAACATCGTTCTCTGAAAGAATGCTCACCTAAAAGAAAAAACACCCCCATGCAACACTAAGTACACTAAAATAAAAGTCATAGCTGTATCAGCAACTCATAGAGGGGTCAAATACAACAGATAGAACACATAAACTGCTGTCAGATGTGTGTTTGTCGATAAGCGACTCCGAAATGCTGGAAAATTGTCATATGAACTACATAATATTACAGAATACAAAAAGGTGGCAGCAGTCTCGTACAGATTAACATATAACTTAGGGACAATATTACTCTGTACAGAAAGTATACAAATTTGTTACATCAACGCCAAGCTTACAAAACTGTTGCAGCATTATTCAGTAAGCATAAATTTTTGCGATCGTATTGATCGAAAAATATTAAGACAAAACAATGGACATTTTTGTTATGTTGGAGAAGGTGAGCCCACATCAAGGAATAATGCAAAAATAAAAATGTTAAAATATATGACAATATAAATATACAAAATCTTCGACACTATACAGAAAAGTATCAGACCTAAATCCGTGTGTATTACAATACTGACAGTATACACAGAGGTTGCAGCCATGATTATCGGAGTTCAACGTCTTATACCAGATGCAGCAAGATAGTAATAGTTGCCGGCCGGAGTGGCCAAGCGGTTCTCGGCGCTGCAGTCTGGAACCGCACGACCACTACTGTCGCAGGTTCGAATCCTGTCTCGGGCATGGATCTGTGTGATGTCCTTAGGTTAGTTAGGTTTAAGTAGTTCTCAGTTCTAAGGGACTGTTGACCTCAGCAGTTAAGTCCCATAGTGCTCGGAGCCATAGTAATAGTCACGACAAACCGATGTTGGACAATATGAAAATAGGGTTAACAAATGTATTAAGGCTGTTGACATAATTATAAGTAGGTCGTGGTAATGCATGATATTGTCAATCTCATTGTCTTCATTGGGCTATGCCAATGTGTGAATTCCTCCAGAAACGCATGGTGCTTTTATCTATGTGTTTAGTAGCGCTATTTTATTGATAACTTGAGAAACTGATTTCGTCCTTCTTTAGCTGGCCAATGAAATCGACGTACATTAAGCAATAATATTCACTGTTCACTGTTTCTTCTATCAATAAAGGTTCGATAACGCGCCGACAAGATATTGCTGTCCACACTCAGGTTTTATGATCATTGACTGACTTTTCAGGCACTGTACGGGTATTCTCCATTGACTATAAAATGACGTTTTGTGTGTTAATATGAAAAGAGAGTGGAACCAGACCCCTTCTGTATTAAGGTTCTTCTTTTTTTGTGGTCTGCAGTCCGAACACAGGTTTGTTGCAGCTCTCCATGCTACTCTATCCTGTGTAAGCCACTTTACATCCGGGTAACTATTGAACCCACATCCTCTTGAATCTGCCTACTGCATTCATCTCTTGGTCTCCCTCTACGATCACCCACGCTTCACTCCAGTGCTAAATTGGTGATCCCTTGATATCTCAGAATTTGTTCTACCAATTGATTCCTTCTTTTAGTAAGGTTGTGCTACAAATGTCTTTTCTCCACAGTTCTATTCAGTAGCTCCTCATTAGTTACATAATCTACCCATGTAACTTAAGCTGTCTTCTATCCTCCCTTCTATAAACTATTTATTGCCCATGTTTCATTTTCATAAACGGTTACACTCTATACAGATAGTTTTAGGAAAGACTTCCTGACACTTAAACCTTATACTCGATGTTAACAAATTTTTCTTTCTCGGAAACGCATTTCTTACCATTTTGTATCTTCTCTACTTCGACCATCATGTTATTTCACCGTCAAACCCCCCATCCCCCCCTCCCCAACTAGCAAAACTCATCTACTAGTTTAAGTGCCTCGTTTCATAATGTTATTCACACAGGATCAGCTGACTGAATTCGACTGCGTTCAGTTATTCTCGTTTTGCTTTTGTTGATGTTCATCGTATCCCTCCTTTCAAGACACTGTCCATTCCGTTCAACTGTCTACCAAATTTTTTGCTGTATCTGACAGAATTACAATATCAACAGCAAACTTCAAAATTATTCTTTCTTCTACCTGGACTTTAACTTCTACTGCAAATTTTTCTTTTCTTTCCCTTACTGCTTGTTCAATATTGCGGACTTTCCAATTAAAATAAAGTGTGGCCCTGAACTACGTACCCTCAGACTCAGAGTTGAAATATTAAATGTTCTGCCTGGTTTCGTTGTGTAGTGGCTGGGATACGTAGTTGCCGCATTACAGGCCAAACACTGCAGAGTCTACAATGTCTATATGTATATACATATGAATCGAATGGTCGAAGGTTCCTATCACTTGGCAATTGCGAATTTTTAATGCAAGGTACCAATTTAGACACGAAAGATTGCAATTAAATAAAATCTGCAGGTACCATCTTAACGTCTTTAAATGATGAGTACGATAGTAGAAGTACTTTTGAGGATGCGGTATATTTCTACAAAACACTTACTGGTGTCGATGGTTCAGGAATTAAATAATATATAAGTTGAATAACAGGGAAATACTAGATTCCTACCTCACGTAGTTAGTTATGAAAAACAACATAGCTCTCGAGATATTCACTTCTAAATGTATACTAAATCTTCACTGCAGACGCCACGGAAATCTCAAAAGCGCACACGTCGGCACAATAGTTCTATCAATTGACCACACGCAAACTGCTCCACACTCCAAGTCTTTCCCACGACTGTACGTCGCACCTTCGCGTCCAGCACTCCCCGTGCCCTGTACGACTGTCCCTCGCGCCGCACTGTTCAGGACTGTCTCCTCCATTCGCTTCGGTAGTCGCCTCCCTTAGTAACGAGCGCTGTAATTGGCAATAGCGTTCCTATCACGTCTCCAAGCCATCGCACACTCACAAACATTTTGAGACACATTCTAAATACTGGATTTGCATTTAAATAACTTGAAATTAAATAAATATTCCTACGGCTGGACCATAAACACTCTCTAACACACATTATTATATACATAAACAAATCAAATAAACATATATCAGAGGAATAGAACAGAAGTAAGCCAGTAGCTGAATGTCTCTGTACTTTCTAAACACAGTAAATAATCGACCAATTTCTTCACGAATAGTATACATCGGATACCAACAAGCACATAGATGAATAAATGTATTTATAAGCATTCTGCTACCGCCTTTTCGTGTAACTGTGAAGTACTTATGGCCTGACGCGATCGATAGTAATCGGCCAATTTTATTTACAATAACTCATGTACTATTCAACTTACGAGCCTGTAGTTTATACCAATTTAGGTTTACACTAATAGCTTTCTAAAGACACGTCGATCGGATGAACTATTTAGATTTTGGAGATTCGTTGCTGGGTGTTACGTGTATAATTTATCGTCAGAAACTAAACTAGTAAAGATATTGAAAGTTTGATCACACCATCAGAACCGTTGTGCAAATAATGGTAAGGTACATGTTTCTTTTTGAGTTATAATGATCCGCCATACTTGGCACTCCCAGCATGTTTCCCTCATGGAAACATCACCATGGAATTCCCAGACATGTGGTCCCAGGACCCCAGCTGACGTTCGGCACCATGAGGCCGCTGACGAGCCACGGCCTGCCGAGACGCCTCAGGGCGACCGATTTAGAATAATTTCAGGGCGCCACAACTCGCCTGTTACGTCACACAAGTCCACTTATTAACATTCTGGCTTGCCAGAATGTTCAGAAGTAGCACCCTTCAGTTCATACAATTACATATAAACTAAATTTCATAGAACAGAATTAAGTGATTAAAACACCAATAGTGTTTACAAGATTTTTGTAGTGGTATGGGAGCAGCATGAATTCCAAAATAAATTTAAACTAACGCAAGTTATCAACGTAATGGCATATTAAGTAAATGCCTGCATTTCAGTTACGCATAAACAACCATGAATTACGAAAGAAATGGCATATTCGATAAATGGTTGCATTTCAGTTATGCATAAATAATTTTTTTGGGCAAGAAATGAAATTTTTAGATGTACTTTTATTTATGTGCTATTTAAGTAAGAACTTCTTGTGCCACTCAGTGTTAAGGCTCCTTCATGCACTAATTTCTTTTTTCGTCGCACTACACACGCTCACACAGATTTTAGCACGAAGTATTGATCAACTCACATCACTCTTTTCACCAAGTGTCTCGCAGAAATTGTGTCCGACTCGGAATTCCGAGTTCCACCGTTTATCGTGACAATTCTGTCTACAACGAAAACCAAAAGTAGAAACCCGTCAACAAACTGCATCCCAAACCCAACCAGAATCATCGCTAATGATTCTCTCCAGCGGAAACGATACTTTAGGAAAAAAGTCACAAGGCAAACGAGCGTATCACAGTAAGCTCAAATTCCCACAAGTTCTATTTATTTGACTTTCATATATCCTTCCTACCTCCACGCACGAAAAAATGCATGCACATACAATTACAATTTTAATACCTTTCAAATTGGCCACTAAATTCTTTGTCACACTTGTATACAAAGCATAAACCAATACACATTTTACTTAAATCCACGAGGTCACTGACCTCCACTAACCCTTAGTGCCTAAACTTTCTCCTCTTGCACACGTACAGTGCCACAATAAACTAACGAATTATTAATGAATCCCCAAATAAAGATATAAATAGTCCCTCCAAAACTACTACTACTAATTACAGATTAGAACAGTATTTCACTTCTGCCCTTTTTCTATATACTCTTAGCAATTTTAAACTTCTCTCGTTTCCACATATACAGCAGCAACGACCTTAACGTTCTACCATACCAGTGCCCATCAGTCTCACTAGAATCACACTCCTCATTCATATACCAATTCGTACAAACTTCATTACACGAACTATCCCCATCCATACTACTTACTTCAGCCCTCTCTAAATGTTCTGTTAGTTATTCCATACCTTTCGACGATTCACTACCCGCAGAATGCACAACTTTACTGTTTTTCCTTTCCAAAATATCGACACTTGCAGCTTCACCAAAATTACACATCAATTCACTGTTCAACACTTTATCATCCTGAAATAATACGTCGATGTCTAAGCCACCATCACCACAAATATTCATCTCAGCAGTCTTATCTGCTGATACACCATTTAAACCACTACATAAATTCACATCAGAAACCTTACTTTCCTCCGTCGACAAATCAACTTTACATGAATCGTACACAACTTTATCCTCCACTGCTACATTACACAAATTGCTGCTACCTTGTCGTACAATTTGAAGACTTCCAGCCTTGCTACATGCCGCTGTGATTGGACAAAAATCAGCACACACTGCCATTTCTACACACTTTTCATCCAGATTAACCACCGATCCAACTTTTCATACATTCTCACATTCACACTCTGACAAACGTTTTAGATCCACACATTCATCAGTAAGTTTCGTTTCGCCTTCATTCATGATTAGAAACGCGCAAATTATTCCTCCCAAGTATCAATACCAGTAGCTTTTACATCATTACATAAATCACCATTACTCTGTTCCTTCGAACAGAAATCATCTACCTCCACCGATACATTTTTAACTTCCATTGCTGGCGAGACCAACGCTAAGCCTCCCTTAGTAATATCGACGCTTTCCACCGAAACACTATCACCCTCACTTGCAGCTGGCGAGACCAAAGCTACGCCGCCTTCACTAACATCGACGGTTTTCGCCGATTCACAAATAATTGCTACTACAGCACCTTCCTTACTGCAATTGCTACTATTTGCTAATACGTCTTCAGAACCCTCCACACAATTTGCTTTCACAAAATTCACTTCCTCTTTAATTTCTTTTTGAACCACTCAATCTTTCGATTCATCATCATTCACATACTCGTTCATTACACATCCATAACTTACATCATTCACCTCAAATTTATTTCCATTAATTTTGCTTAAATCTCTCACAAATCTATGCTTCCACCGTTCGCGCTTGCTTTTATTGAAAGAGCCACCTATGTAGCCTTCCTCTTTAACATATTCCATATTTTTTGCCTTTCTCCAAACCTAACAACATATCTACCATTACCATTATCGCCAGTCCTTTTCACCGCCTGTTCAGATCGACATTCCCAGACCTGAGTTGTGGCGACCCTCAGTTTCCCGACCGGTTGTTACATGAATACACTTCGCGCGAATTTGCCCTGTCAAATCTGCGTTCTCTACTTGGGTCCCGTTCACGGAAGTTATCACTCCTGTTCGTTTTCCGACCATTCTGCTCATTCGAGCTACTATCTCCGTGAGAAGTACTTTGTTTTCTCTCACAGTTATTATTTTGGTGATGATTATCCGGATTCCCATTTAACTACCATCCAGTTTGCTCTGAGGTTTGAACTTCAGAGCCCTCTCTAATTTTTCTACAAATTCTAGAAATTCCTCCATGGAACCACATGGACTATGGTCAGGACCCCACTGCAAATCTTTCGGTAATCACCTTTTTAACGTGACGATTTCCGTTAAACTCCCCAACGGATGTTTCACATGCATAAGGTTGCCAAGTTCGCGATTGCAAAAATCTCTCATCGTCCCATTACCGTACCTATAACTCGTCCCGTTTAAAAATTCATTTTGAATCCGTGTCTGTTTTTCCCCGCTCCAGAATTGACTGAAGAAATACTTTTCGAGCTCTTCGTACGATTCGCATGAACTACATTCAACATTTGCCCAAGACTGTGGGTCTCCCTCCAAATGCCGTTTAACGTTTCGCTTCGTCCGACATGCCGAGAACAGAAGCGTCCCTACATGCAGCCAAGAAATTTACTGGATGATATCTTCCGTCATGTGTGTAACATTTCACAGATACGGTATTTGCCCAAGGGATATTTATAATCGTCGTGACCTGTTGGGAGGCTAACGAATTCAAATCACTTTTTATCTGCATTTGGTTTTTAAATTCATTTTCACTAGTGATACTGGACTCTATTTCATCTTTAATTTTGCTGACTTCTTTCTCCCCCTCACCTACACGTTTGTCAATGTCACTAATTGCTAAATTTGTATCTCTTTTATGATAATCTTGCGCTTCTATACAGTCGCTTGCCTTGCACCCAAGTTCCGTCTACATCTTATTCACTTTTTCCCCGAGATCTTTTTCCAATGATTCGATTACAAATTTTACTATTACAGCTTAATGTGTAATTTTCCCCATATCCATTTGAACACATTTTAATTTATGATCAATTGGTTTTTCAAAGTTACCCATAATTTTTTCAACTTCCTCTTTCACAGTGGAACCTATCTCAGTTCGCATTGTACCCACATCAGTCCGAATTTTTCTGATATTATTTGCCATTATATTCATATTATCTCCCAATTCCACGATCATTTGCATTAGCTGATACATCATGTTTCCCCATATTCATTCCTCTTGCCTGAATTCCTACTAGTTACAAATTCGCGCTCTGATTTCGGACGAACTGGCTCATTTCCGTTTTCAGAATTACACATACTAGGGGACTTTTCTATATTCGTGAAATCTATAAGTGGACCTTGAACTTCAGAGTTAAACACTACCTCACTATTTGCGCAGGCACTTATCTGATTTGATATGGTTCCCTCTGCTTCATGATGCCGTCGGTCGTAGTGGAATACGACCTTGATGACTGCTCTGAAGTACTCGAAGAAGCTGCCGTCGTACAGCTGTTGATGCGTCCGCCACTGGAGAAGTCACCTGATGTAGTTGTAGCTGCTGCCGGTTACCACGTTTTCCAGCCGTCTCCGATACCGCTGACCGTTAAACACGCTAACTGCTGCTGTTCCCTGCACTCAACTTATTTAGACGCTGAGCCCCCACGCTAATTGCTTTTAATGTGATAGATTAGGACCTCTGTCGACAGCATGTGTTAGTAGTGAAAATTACTGCGTAATTTCACTATTTCCCGAGACCTACTTGCGATAAAAAAAACTATGTTACACTGTATTTTGTGAGAGGTTCACTCTAGAGAATCCTCTACTGGTTTGCAAAGGTTTTTGTATTTATAACATCTTTATAATAATCTCAGAGGCTCTAATAAAGTTGTCTAGGTGTCTTCAGTTCTCTTGAACGCTCGACCATCACGGGCCAGCATACGTGGTAAAAATGGCCAGCGATGTCGATTAATATGGCCATAGTGCAATTCCACGGTCCTGAGAACCTCAGTAATGGCATCCTCCAGTGACTTGCTCTTATGGAAGCTGAACTGGCACTGACTAATGCCAATGAGCTCTTTGTGAGACAGAAGCCTGCACCTTAGCCAGAGAGGGTTTGTAGCTGTTGGGTTTGTTAGGATTTTTATATTTCCCTTTCTTAATAAGTACAGCACTGGCTGTTTACCAATCATGTTGTATTCCGGCGTCAAGAGAAGCATAGTTTAGCAGTGTTAAGAAAGGTATTTTGTAGGCCACCATCATGTCTAAGACCGTAGGATGCACCCCACTGTAGCGCGAACCACTTATTGATAGAAAAGGAGAGGAGGTGTATTATTTTCTCATTGTGTGCACAGAGGATTCTTGAATTGGAATTTAGATTCCCTGTCACACCTACCACCTGCTAAAAGTTCTGCAACAGATACTCTGCTGAGTCTCTCCATCCTTTAGTCATACTTTCATCCTTCATTCGTAGTAAGGTATATGGTTGCCCCAGCACGGTCATTTTAGTGGAGGCACGTAAGTAGTTTCCCAGATACACTGCTTAAACTCGCTTAATCTTGTACTCTATCCTCGTTGATACGCATTTATATTGTCTTTCTGTACAAAACATTTTTCATCTGCCGCTTTAGTAAAGACGTTGGTGCATGATACTTCACCCCATAAATCGCTATTTTACACAGAAACTGTAACAAATTATACCATGTTATAGCTAAAATGTACCAAAATGAGTCCTCTAACATAAAAAATTTTAAAAATTATTTCCAAACATCACCACGATACAGCCAATTTTTAACGAATTACCACATATATTAAGTGTAATATGACGGATTTTAGAACATTTTGTAAAAATCTTCCAGTAACATGGAGTATTTTTTTATACTTTCGCTACATCATGGTGAAATTAGTTACAATTGTAGCGCAAAATGGCTACATATGAGGCAAATAGCCATGCTGTCTCCACTGTACTAGAGTAAAAGAGACAAAAATTTTGATTTAGAGTTTGATTTTGATAGCCTAGGGTGAGAATAACTACAATTTTGTGCTTTCACTGACGTCTGCTTTAGAGATAAGTTTTTGGCAAATTTAGTCATGGGAGTAGCAATATTTCGTTTGGTGATTCTCGCGTCAAGTGTACTGTAGTGTATAATTTAGGTCAGCAGTTCTATGTGTTTTGTAATGATTTAAATCTTTTAAATATTTTTATAAATTTACTGTTTGATACTAAGCTTCCATTACACTCGATGTATTTTATTTTGATAATTTATCCTGGTAATGGCAATATTCAAACCATGTGTTTCTTTTTTAATCTTTAAGAACAATTGAGTTTGATGTTTTGTGTTTTTACATTTCACACATTGGTCCAATGTGATGAAATTTTTATATTATTTAGTAGCTAATCATGGTGTAATACAATGTGTAAGCTTGTTAGTGAGGGAGTCAAGATATTTCCGACTAGTAAATATTGCAGTGTTCCTCGTAAGTTCATTAACGTCAGGCAACCGTAGCCGGCCGAGACACAAGCAGCAACAGGAAAGCAACCGATTTTGTAACTTTTAGGAGATCCTAAGCAGGAGTGAATTTTATAATATCATCTGTGTGATGTAAAACTTTATTTTCTTGAGTTTCTGAGTGTTAATTTTGTATCTAGTAGCATAGTGCTCGCGTTTTAGTTGCGTCGGAAAGTAAACCAATTTTGTGACATATTACAAGTCCCTAATCAGGGGCAGATTGTTTAATTTCATCTGAGTGCTTCGGTACTTAGGTTTCTTAATCTCTGCGTATTGATTGGATTTATTAGGCACATTTCCTGCGTTTTCGTCAGGGTTTACAATAGAGTTGCGCAGCACGTGCTGACAGTCGGTTTATCTCCTCAGTTTAGTTTCTTACAGTCATTAGTATGGACAGGGACTGCGAGTGTTGTGTGCGGATGCGAACCCAGTTGGTGACACTTCGCTCTCAGCTTCAGACTGTGATGGTTTCGGTTACACAGCTTGAGGCTATAGGGGATTGGCACCACTGTTGTGGTCCGGCCGTGGAGATCCAACGGACGTCCAGCACGTCCGAGTCCTCCGATCGGTCCTCACCGGTAGCCAGCCCAGTTACTGCTCGCACTGAGGTTGACCCCTCACTTGTGGTAGAGTGAGAGGTCGTCACGAAGTGTGGCAGGCGGTGAAAGACATCCCAGGCGGCCACACGAAAGGCCTCCCCAGATTGTCTGACAAACAGGTTCCAGGTGCTATCTGTGGCTGACACTGCCACTGAGCCAGATGATGTCGCTTGTCCTGTTTCTGAGGAAATCCCTCAGCCTGAAAGATCCGGAATCACAGAAGGTGGGATTACTGATAGATGAGAGCTCCAACGTTTGGCGCGTTATGAGCCCCTTTAAGAACATGGCTCCCAAGAAGATAAAGAAAACCAATGTGCACTCCGTGTGCATACCAGATGGAGTCATTCCAGATGTGGAACGAGTCCTCTGGATGCCATGAAGAGCACAGAGTGCAACCAACTGTAGGTGGTTGCTCACGTCGGTACCAATAACGTGCGCCACTTTGGATCAGAAGAGATTCTCTCTGGTTTCGAGCGGCTAGCAGAAGTGATAATGGTTGCCAGTCTTCCTCACAAAATGAAAGCAGAGCAGAGCATTTACTGCGTAGTCGACAAGACCGATTGCGGGTCTCTAGTACAGAGCCGAGTGGAAGGTCTGAATCAGAGACTCAGACGGTTCTGCGGCCGTGTAGGTTGCAGATTCCCCGACTTGCGCCAAAGTGTGGTTGGGTTTCGGGTTCTGCTGAATAGGTTGGGTGTCCACTATACGCAGGAAGCGGCTGCACGGGTAGCAGGGGCTGTGTGGCATTTACTGGACGGTTTTTTAGGTTAGACGGTCTCGGGAACACTCAAAAAGGGCTTCAGTCACAATGGGTGAAGGACGAACACAGGCAGAAAGTAGATACAAATGGTTCAAATGGCTCTGAGCACTATGGGACATCATATCTGGGGTCATCAGCCCCTAGAACTTAGAACTACTTAAACCTAACTAACCTAAGGACATCACACACATCCATGCACGATCCTGCGACCGTAGTGGTTGCGCGGTTCCAGACTGAAGCGCCTAGAAGCGCTCGGCCAAAACGGCTTGCTGAAAGTAGATACAGAAACCATCGGTATAACAGCTACTGTGTTGGGAAAGTACCAGAGCTCCAAGCGCTAATAGAAAGCACTGATGCTCAAATCGTTATAGGCACTGAAAGCTGGTTAAAGCCGAAGATGAGCTCAGCCGTAATTTTTACGAAGAACCTAACAGCGTTCCTAAAAGATAGGCTAAACACTGTTGGTGGTGGCATGTTTGTTGCTGTAAGAAGTAGTTTATCATGTCGCGAAACTGAAGTAGATAGTGCTTGTGAGTTACCATGGACTGAGGTCATTGTTGGCAACAGGAATAAAATAATAATAGGATCCTATTACCGGCCAACCAATTCTGATGATACAGTTGCTGAAACGTTCAAAGAAAACTTGGGTTTGATTTCAAACACTTACCCGACTCATACGATTATAGTTGGTGGTGACTTTAGTTTACCTTCGATATGTTGGCGAAAATACATGTTTACTTCCAGAGGTACGCATAAAACATCATCCGAAATTGTGCTAAACGCTTTCTGTGAAATTATTTCCAGCAGTAAGTTCATGAGCCCACGCGAATCGTAAACGGTTGTGAAAACACACCAGACCTCATAGCAACAAATAATCCCGAGTTATTAACGAGCATTCAAAAAAAGCAGATAAAAATTCACTTCACGCCTTCCTGAGACACAATCTCCACTCCTTCCAAATTAATAATATAAGTGTACACCAGATGTGGCTTGAATTCAAAGAAATAATATCGGCAGCAGTTGAAAGATTTATACGAAGTAAATTAATAAACGGCAGAGCCGATCCTCCTTGGTAAATAAAACCGGTCTGAACACTGTTGCACAAACTACGAAATAAACATGCCAAATTTAACCAGGTGATAAATCTCCAACATTGGCGATCTTTAACAGAAGCTCGAAATTTAGCGCTGACGTCAGTGCGAGAGGGTTATAACAGTTTTCAACGAAACTTTGTCTTGAAATCTGGCAGAAAATCCAAAGAGATTCTGGTTGTATGTGAAATATGTTAGCGGCAAGAATCAATCAATGCCTTCTCTGCGCCGCAGCAATCTAACTATTGAAGACAGTGCTGCCACAGCAGAGTTACTAAACACACTTCCGAAATGCCTTCACAAAAGAAGACGAAGTAAATATTCCAGAATTCGAATCGAGAACAGCTGCGAACATGAGTAACGTAGAAGTAAATATCCTCGGAGTAGCGAAGCAACTTAAATCACTTAATAAAAACAAGTCTTCTGGTCCAGACTGTATACTAGGTAGATGATTAACAATCATATGTGACCGTTTGCTCGACGAAAGATCCATACCCAAAGACTGGAAAGTTGCACAGGTCACACCAAAATTCAAGAGAGGTAGTAGGAGTAATCCACTTAATTACAGGCCCATATCATTAACGTCGGTATACAGCAGGATTTTGGAACATACATTGTGTTCGAAGATTATGAACTACCTCGAAGGAAACGGTCTATTGACACACAGTCAACATGGTTTTAGAAAACATTGTTCTTGTGAAACACAAATAGCTCTTTATTCGCATGAAATGTTGAGAGGTATTCACAAGGGATTTCAGATCGATTCCGTATTTCTGGATTTCCGGAAGGCTTTTGACATTGTACCAAAGAAGCGGCTTGTAGTGAAATTGCGTGTTTATGGAGGATCGTCTCAGTTATGTGACTGGATTTATAATTTGCTGTCATAGAGGTCACATTTAGTAGTAATTGACAGAAAGTCATCGAGCAAAACAGAAGTGCACTCTAGCCTTCCCCAAAGTTGTGTTATAGGCCTTTTGCTATCCCTGATCTATACAAACTATTTGGGAGACTATATGAGGAGCCGTCTTAGGTTGTTTGCAAGTGACGCTGTCGTTTCGCGACTAATAATGTCATCAGAAGATGAAAACAAATTGCAAACGATTTAGAAAAGATATCTGAAAGGAGCGAAATTAGGCTTTGACCCTAAATAACGAAAAGTGTGAGTTCATCCACATGAGTTCTAAAAGGAATTCGTTAAACTTCCGTTACAAGATAAATCAGTCAAATCTAAAGGCCATAAATTCAAATAAATTCCTAGGAGTTACAATTACGAACCACTTAAATTGGAAAGGACACATAGAAAATGTTGTGGAGAAGCCTAATCAAAGACTGCGTTTTATTGGCAGGACACTTAGAAAATGTAACAGATCTACTAAGGAGACTACCTACACTGCGCTTTACCGTCCTCTTTTATTATACTGCTGTGCGGTGTGGATCCTTACCAGATAATGCTGACAGAGTACATCGAAAAGGTTGAAAGAAGGGCAGCACGTTATGTATTATTGCGAAATAGGGAAGAGAATGTCATTGAAATGAGACACGATTGGGACTGACATCTTTAAAATATAGACGTTTTTCGTTGCGACGGTGGCTTCTCACGATATTCTTAACTTTCTCCTGTGAAGGCGAATGTATTTTGTTGACACCAACCTAAATAGAGAGCAACAATCACCACGACAAAATAACGGAAGGCAGGGCTCGTACGGAAAGATACGAGTATGTGTTCGTTCTTTCCGCGCGTGATAAGAATTAGGAATAATAGGGAATACCGAAGATGGTTTGATGAACCCTCTGCCAGGCACTTACATGTGATTTGCAGAGTATATGTAGATGTAGATGTAGAACTGCTTCCAATGTAAACAGGAGTAATAGCAATCTGTCAACAATAACGATTATGTTATCTAGTCTAGAACTTCATTTACTATATTCTCTTATCCTGAAATGGTACTTGGTAAGGTGAAGCAAGGCAGAAAAACTTGTAGGTTATGACTGCTCGTTCTATGATACATCATTAAGAGAACCTCACATCGTAATGAACTGCTTCCAATGTAAACAGGAGTAATAGCAATTTGTCAACAATAACGATTATGTTGTCTACTCTAGAACTTCATTTACTATATTCTCTTATCCTGAAATCGCACTTGGTAAGGTGAAGCAAGGCAGAAAAACTTGTAGGTTATGACTGCTCGTTCTATGAACCACCAATAACAGAACCTCACATCGTAATGAAAACACCATTAGATTTTTAAATTTGACAAATATATTAGAGTAGTAAGGAGATGAATTTATGTGCGCAATATCTGTAACAAATTGATACGCAAATTAATTTTTATTTATCAGTTAATCACACCTGCTACAGCCCACCCCGGCCAGGCCACCGCCCCCGCCCTCTCCCGACGCCGACGACTCCTCACCTCAACCCCAGATGACGTCACTTGATTTTGCCAGCCTGCAAATGTGCTCAGCCCAGGCCCTGCCCCCTCTCCCACCACCTCCTTACCCTATTGGTGAGAAATTCGAATTTTGGTGGGAATTTCGAATTTTGGGGGGAGTTTCTTTGACTCAGGGCTGTGCTGACGTTCCACCCCACCAACTCTACCCGGGAATTGATGAGAAATTAAAATTAGCAGCACTCTTTCCGGCACTCGAATACTGGTCCTCCCGGATGGATAGCCCAACTGCACCCACCCCCTCTCCTCCAAGACGTGGACACTGTCCAGATAGACGAGAGGAAGGTAAGATTAGTGTACTTTATTTATTTTCGTTGGGTACCTGACGCTAAGTTGCGTCCCAATTACGTAATTAATCAAAAAGATCAGGCCTAATTACACAACCATAAGCACAGCGCTACAAAAGGACGGCATAAAACCGCAATACAACTCAGAAATTTACAATATCATACAACAGGTTTCTCCTGCTGGGAAAAAAATTTCGCAATACCTCTCGAAACTAGTGTCAAACACGTTCAGACACTACCCTACACCTACAAGATGACAGGGAAAAAGCAAGGATGTCATGTACTGTCTTTATTCTTTTTGGTGGAAAATACATTTAACTGACGACATGCTGGTGTTGGACAGAGAGGAGATTAAAAAGTGTATTACCTCTAAGCATGCAGTATCTATCGCTGTTTGACGTCTAAGTTCACTACAGATGCCAGCTCAAAAACCATCCTGCTGCGCAGGAAATCGAAGCCACTGCATGTTACCACAACTGTTGAAAAAAAATCGTAAGATTTCTGATTGCACTTCCAAAATGTTGTGAAAAGAAAGCAGGAAAACCAGCACTCATAATGAATGGGTCATAACGTAGCTCATTTAATGGGGAAAATCGTCATCCTAAAAGACTGCAAAGGGTGTGGTACTTGAAAGTGCGTTCTCATCGATGTACAATCACAAAGTGCTGAAAACTAAGGCCCTCTCACTTCCCTCACGGCCGGCCGTGGTGACCGTGCGGTTCTAGGCGCTGCAGTCAGGAACCGCGGGACTGCTACGGTCGCAGGTTCGAATCCTGCCGTGGGCATGGATGTGTGTGATGTCCTTAGGTTAGTTAGGTTTAAGTAGTTCTAAGTTCTAGGGGACTGATGACCTATGGTGTTAAGTCCCATAGCGCTCAGAGTCATTTGAACCATTTTGAACCTTCCCTCACGACTTCCCCCCACTTCCCTCCATCCATCCATCCATCCATCTACAGGGAGGACACATGCTTCTTCAAATGGCCATCTACTCCACCGACTGCCTTGTGGCAGTCAGGCCTCTGCCCACCCTTTGCTGTTTCTCTGCTGACCCCTCTGTGGCCGCAGACCTCGCAAATATTTTTGTTTCATGTCTATAATCAAGCAAATATTAAAAAAGTAAAACACAAACGCCGGCCGCGGTGGCCGAGCGGTTCTACGCCCTTCAGTCCGGAACCGCGCGACTGCTACGGTCGCAGGTTCGAATCCTGCTCCGGGCATGGATGTGTGTTGTGTCCTTAGATTAGTTAGGTTTAAATAGTTCTAAGTTCTAGGGGACAGATGACCTCAGATGTTAAGTCCCATATTGCTCAGAGCCATTAAATACAAATGTGACGATAATAAATGTCCTCATTCCTTCAAAATAGGCAAAGTCCATTTTCTTTTAGTTTTTTTCAACAAAATCGGTATACTTTTTATGTTAGACTGCAGAATACAATTCGCATCTCATTATTTTGTGACGTCCAAGGAAGTGCACTGCCACCAATCACAAATGATCAGCAGAGACATGTCCACTATGTGTCAAATAAGGACAAAAAACCTCTACTATTTTGCTGCGAAAATTACCAATCACCGCAGAATGTTTTCATTACATCAGACCTGTCATCGGAGTAAAGAAAAAGCGACAATATAAATACCACAGAAAAAAATCTATTGTAAGCAATTTCTTTCGGCTTGTCGAAGAAATTACATGACCTGAAATATCTCTTCCGTTAAGTATCTGTAAATAAAATGTCATGCGTGTGCGTATTAAAGACATTTCAGACCAGCTTCACGCCATTGGGTCGCATGTTGGAAAAAAAATCATTTTACATTTAACATAAACAAGCTATAGTTCAAGAGAATGGAGCGGTTTTGTACACAGCGACAGGTCCCCATTTACCAGTCTGATGCTATATCGCACTAGCGTTTCAAAAACAAAACCTGAGAGCCTGTCTCGATCTGTTTAGGTGGAAGAGTGAAATTTCGTTAAAATAAAAGATATGGCCACAACGGAAAAAAAAGAAACGCCTCTCAAGAATCATTCCATGGTGCCCTACAGTCTCCTTCACACAGCATTTGACGAGAATCATGTGATTTGTAGAGAAATTTAGATGCGGAAATATTTTAATTGTGGGTCTATTTTGCTTTGTGTCAAATATAGCCCTGAAAACTGATGTAGTTCCACGCTTATGATCTTTTCTTTTATTCACGTATGTTTCGCAACAATTTAGATTTGGAAGTAGCAGAGGAGCAGTTAGCTTCAGACTCCTAAGTCACATCCTTAACATGTCATTTGATATCTATGTGTATGCCTGTGTGTGTGTGTGTGTGTGTGTGTGTGTGTGTGTGCGACTGAGCTTACACATTAGACATGTGGAAATATTACAAGTTTAACCTTACACATACTTTTTTTGTGAATAACTAGCGGAGTGCTCGGCATTTCCCAGGTATATATTTACTCCCATCTATCATTATTCCATCTCCTCCACCCCCCCTGTCCCTGACCATTTTGTAATTCACCACCTCTCTGTCCGACACCTCCACCTCTGCTCTTTATCTCCTCCATCCCCCAGTCCCTGTCCATCTCCTCTCGCCCTCTCTGTCCATCTTCTCTTCCCCTGTCACCCTGTTCATCTTCTCCCCTCCCTTTTCAGTATCCATCTCATTCTCCCCCTCTCTCTGTCCATCCCCTCATCCTCACTCTCCCTGTTCATGTGCTCCCCTTTCCTTTGTGTTCATTTTCTCCTCCCCCTTCTATTTATAACCCAATAGGTTATAAAGAGAAGGTTTCAAGATTATAAGTAATACAGATACCAAATCTGACCGAAACCGTTTCAGCGATTAAGGATGAGCTTTTTACCAGTGACTTTTTCCCTATACGGACATGTCATGTATATTTCGCTTATATTTAACATATTTCACAGGTATTTACACACATATTTTATTTGTGAGTAGCAAATTTCGCTCTGCAGATTAATTTTCACGCAGCTCTATGTTTCCGACGTCGTATCTCCTTAACTATATACTGTACAATAATATAATTTTGTAGTTACATCCATTGTTACATAGAGCTGTTGTTTCGGAAATATGTTGTTGAAAGATTTAGTAGTAAATAAGTAACGAACTTAAACATCATGCATAATGCGGAAATTTTTCATACATCCTTGTACTCATGACGTCATATCTCCTGAAATATGTGTCGTACAGTGATATACTTCTGTAGGTATATTAAAGGGCAGATGTGGCTACTGTCTGCAAAATTTCTTGTGAACAGAGATTGTACCAACGTAGCAATAAATTTGAACGTCTTGCATGATGCGGAAATTTTTCACGCATTGTTTGTTTATGAAGTCACATCCCCTTAACTAAGTTTGTAAAATCATGTAATTGTTCTAGTACACTCAATGTTATGTGTGAATTCAGTCTGCAAAATGTGTCACGAATATCGTTATTAGTAAAGCAGAAATAAGTTTAAACGTCATAGTTCATTCGGCTGTTTTACTGTATGAGCAGTGAAACTGTTGTGAGGGATAAATGTTTTAACAGTCATTTCGTGGGGGTTATCAGCAAGAAAAAGGTTCGAAAATGTTACTAATTTATATCCAAAATTTCACTGCAAATCTCTGCGTGCCCTCATTCTCAAATTATGATTGACTAAAACATGAGTATTCGTGCGTAGTACTTTTTCACCCCCATACCCAGCTCTTCGACAGGTGGGCGGTTCTTACCCACACAGTGATTTTTGCCACACAATAAACGATTTGGGTAGCAGCTGTTGTTCAGGAGATGTGGAACATTATATATATATATATATATATATATATATATATATATATATATATATATATATATATATATATATATGAGGCGTCAATTGCCCTTAACGCTGTCGTTTTATACAATCCGCAATGTTACATCTGTCGTCTCTAAAGCACGCGCGTGATTTTCATATTTTTCGCTCGCTACATGCGAAATACTAGTCACACAGAATAAAAAATGAGCAAGATCTTTTTGCAGGAAATGTAATGTAGTTAAATTTCGCTCTGGGATACGCATTCGCTGGAGGCCACTGGTTTGGAGTCATTCATGAAAAATGCACCTACACTGCACACTCATACCTCAACTCAGGAATTCTAGCAGCTGCACTCCCTCCTTCCACAGCACAAAAATTTCCAACTACACGAACTATTCCCGATATTCGACATACTTTTATTCTCAAGTGATTGGACTATTATGCCACCAGCATCGTCAGCTACTTTGTTAACATTGTCAGTTTAATTGTGCCCGTGAGGGTACTGAATGAGAAACGACTCTTTTAAACGTTACGATAAATCTAATTGCGTCGACAATTCGATCCAAACTTAACACTTACAAGCACAGTAATTTCATAGTCAGAAGTCCTGACGAGTACAAAGTTCTACTTTTCTACATTATGCTGTTAAATACACAAAACAGTTACGTATAATGTACAGAAATGTCAGTTTTACAATCTGTAAATGATTGACGAAGCCGATGGCGTAAGATACCAGTCAATGAAGACCAAAAGAGGTCTAATGTGGGAAGTAACGCGAGCGGCAGCAAATACATTTACAGTTGTAGGAGAAAGTGTGATGAACAACTTCCTGGATATTCTGACGGCTGGGGACTGAGTTTGGGAGTGTGGTGCATTTGAAGTGACATTTGCACGTTTTTCTTAGAATAACCTGAAAACTGCCACCTCGGGCAAAACGTATGACGGTACAAATTTACCTACATTAAATATCCTACAAAAAATATACGTTCCATTCTTTTCTGTAGGACTAATAGTTCGACCATAGCGACGGAGAAAATGAGAAAATCTCGCAAATTGTTTATGAACGCCACCTGCAGCATAACTAGCTGCAACAGTTGAAAGCGTTAGGGACAACTGACTTACCGTGTATACAAACAATATAAAAATACACTGATGCATTTATTTTTACAATTTTTATGTACAAAACTCACTTGGATACTTTGGATGATAGATGAAAATTCAGATTGTCTGGGTATTTTTCTTTATTGTCAAGGTGGCATTGTGCTACATTGTGACTGGGTGTTCCATTTCAGTTGCCATAAAAATTCTACAATATGATTCGCTGCTTTGTAGTACAGGGATAAAATACTAGGCTATGACATTATATGACACTATAAAATGGGTGCGTAGTGTGTCATGTGATGAAGATGACATCATTGATAAGGAGACATTTCTTACCATGGATATTTACGTGATGAGCACGAAGTGGACTTCATGACTTCCTTGATCACAAAGATTTTTGATCCCACTTCTGCATTGCCTTCGTAGACATATTATATGCTCGTGTATTGTGACATTTCTGGTGACCGAAAATCTTCTCTATAAGAATGATCGTAGATTCCGAAAACAGTGATCATAAGAAACCCAGTTCACTCTGCTTGTTCGCCAGACTAGGAAGCAAAGCAGTAAATACTGACGCCCAGGGCCATCCGTATTCCGAAAGTCATTCGAGGCTCTTCTACATTGGCACTTAACAACAGAAGGGTGTACAGAATATAAGACTTGCTTTGGAACTGGATTAAAGGTGTTTCCAGCAAGCAGAAAGCAGCGTGTCATTGTCAGTGGTGAGAAATCTACAGACACAAAGCCTGCGCCGGTCCTATCACAACGGACTGTTGCAAGACCCCTACTTTTTCCAAAATGAAGGGTGTCTTGTGCTTGAAAACAAGTTATTTGGCGTAACTAGGCAAAAATTAAGACGCCCTTCCCAGTAAAGAAAGAAAATGAGTGCCAATGTGGCGCAACGACGTCTCAGGGAGTGAGGTGCCTCATTGCGGTGACTACGCTGAATGAAGTGAGAAGAGTTATTCAGACCGCAAGAAAGTCGTCGAGGAAGCTGTTAAAAAAAGGCACAGAAAGTCAGCCAGTGTCATTGACTACTGAAGTGGCCAGATCCATTCAGGCACTGTGTAAACAGCAAGAGCAGAACGAATGAAACCACCAGCCAATGGTGACCGCCAACTACTGCGACCTGCTGCCTTTTTCCAAGGGAGAGGTACTGGCCAGCAGAGACTCATGCATATCGCCCAAATTAGATCCAGATTCTGAGGTGGTTTGATGTATGCTCACTCCGATGACATCCAGGAATCCTGCTGACTACTCTTGCTGTCTACAATAATCTATGGAACTGCGAGTCCCACTCTAGGTGCTTAGCCGTTGTCAACTGTAGCGCCGTTCATGGTATCAAGTCTGATGTTACGAACCGAGTGCCTTTCGATCAGAGGACCTCATGAGGGCCTTGGTACGAGCTTCGAGACGTGCAGGCATTACTCAGCCATCGCAAGGCTCAGCGACTCCCTACTGCCTACTTCTGCTCCTGTGGGAAAACTTCGCTGCTGCGTGTTCAACTGGGGCCAGATGAATCTGTTCTGCAGGAGACTTGGGGGGGGCGGGGGGGGGGGGGCGAACTGCCACTTCAGTGGCATCAACAAGCACGACAGGGATGACCACGCACATACGACGGCCACCTCCGGCTGGGCACAAGCTGCTTCCGACCTACGGGTGCCGGCTGAGTGGAGCGGCGTGCCAACTACTGTTGTGCTGTGAATAATAAATGTTCACATTGTCAAATCTGCTACATTGCCATCCCATCAAGTGTCTGTCAGGCACCTAATCTCCTCACCACCGAACGACCTCACCCTGCAGGGCGTTTCATCGCCCACCTGACATTGATCTTCCAATGGTACATAATATATCCTATGGGTACATCACCGTGAACCATCCAAATTGCCGAGGGACCCGTTCGTTGAAAATCTGAATGTGTTCAGAAGTGATAAAAAGATACACCATTATAATGCAAGAGGTGCACCGTCTACTCGCTAAGTGTCTGTGAGGGTTTTGAGACCAGTGATGTTCAGAGACGATGTACATAATGCTGTAAGATAAATGTTATATATTGCTGGATTGCTGTGAATTTCTTTTTGTGTGTTCTGGGGTCAGATGAAGTGTTTGAAGTACGAGACACCGCCGGAAAGTTCAGGAACGTTTGTTAACCGTTTGGCTGAAGCTCCAACCATTATTCGTGTAACAGAAGGCTGTTTCGAACTTGTTAGTCAATCATTACCGCACAGATATCAGTTGAGCCTTAACGTAAACGGACGACATTTTAAACAACAAACCTAAGTCTATTACAACGTTAATAGACTGAAAACGTTAATTGTCCCCTAAAGGGAACATGTGACAAGTTTGTCACGTAAAGGAGAGGGCTCCTTTTTGTTGCCTCTAAGTATTCTAAAATACTGTATTCATAGTATTTTTGGAGCCCTTATATGACTTATCCTGTAGATTACGTCGTAAAATAATGCCGAAATTCAGGAAGACGATCAAAGATTTACGCTTGGTGCTGGGAATAGCAGTGTAGTCTCAGCATATACAAATATAACTTATTGCATGTAAATAGACAGAAAGGTGATCCCAGAAAAATCACTGGAAGCCGTCACATCCATCAAATCTCTGGGAGTATCCCTAAAGGGTGATTTAATGTGGAATGACCACATGAAAGTAAGGCAGATGACAAGCTGATATTCATTGGAAAAATACTCCACAAATCACGTAATTTACAGTAACTTCGTTCAACCTGTACTTGCTCGTCAATCTGGGATTCGTACCACTTAGGCATGAAAGAGAAAGGACGTCCTAAGAAGAGTAGCGTGTTTAGTTACAGATTCATTAAGTAGGCGCTCACAGCGTCACCAAGATTCTCAGCCAATTCTAGTAGCAGATACCGCAGGAGAGGAGTTTTACATGACAGTTCAGTTCCCTGTTATAACTTCGGCTGCATACGTTCTTATAAGAGTAAGCCAATACATTGCGTCCTCCTGTGTATGCCTCGGGAATTTGCCGTGATTCGACCTAACACGGAGGCTAACCAACAGTTTTTCTTCCTGCGAAATGTTTTTATGTGGAACAGGAGCTGGGCGAAGTGATAATGTAACGATTGCTTGTTGATCAGCTCTTTCATTTCATTTGCTATGCATTTTTGCCTTTTGTGCGTTACGAGGTTGATATTTGCAGACAATCTACGAGACCTTGCTCTAACCAGCTTCAACCCTAGCAACCTTTTTGCTACCTCATTGTAGCAAAACTGCAGTGGTTTTGCACTCAACCAATATTATTGTTTAAGAAATATGGAACATGGTGTTCCTTTTAGTCTGAAAGGTAGTCGTATGTCCTCGCCACTATTGGAGGTCACTATTGGTCTGGAATTGATTAGTAACACGCCCGCGTGTCTCTGATCAACGTAATACGCACTTAGAAGTTCGCACAAAGAGGCTGCCGTTGCAACGTGCTAGAAAACTTCTTAATGAATTCGCTGCGTACTTGGCTCACTTCTGTTTCTTTTCATGGAGTATAAGATTGTCAAAATCCCAAAAAGGCCTATTAATAATTATGTTGCATGCTTAGTAAGGCTGAATTTATCCTTGAATATCCAAATACGATTGTACTGTCTGGGCTGTTGCGACATAAATTGAGTCGTAACATGACGTCCTGTGGCTGCACGAAAAGCGTTCTTCAACATTCATTATTCAACTTCCCTTGTTGAAAGCCGTCCTGGTACAAAGTAACAATGCGGATGCGCTGGAAATGCGGTATTGTTTGTCTAGGCATGGCTGAACTACAGACAACACGAGCTGCTCCGTCCTGGTGGAATGACTGGTACTGATCGGCTGTCGGACCCCGTCCGTCTAATAGGCGCTGCTCATGCGTGGTTGTTTATATTTTTGAGCAGGTTTAGTGACATCTCTGAACAGTCAAAGGGACTGTGTCTGTGATACAATATACACAGCCAACGTCTATCTTCAGGAAGTCCGCGAACTATGGTGATGAAAATCGTTTTCTGATGTGTGTAGAAATGTATATACATATGTACGATGTAGTTCGAGTTGCGGGGCTAGCCCCATCTGGCTCTATATACACTTTGTTTCACACCACGTGACATCCAACATCCTGTGCACGACTAGGAGTCCTTTGACAACATGTTATCGCACTTTCATTCATTTCCAGCGTGTGATTAATATGTTACGTTTCTTTATCTAGCTCGTCTGTATGTTTGGCAGAGCGCTGTATTTTCGAATCAGATCTCGTTACCCAATTGTGGAACAGAAATTTGTATTCTGCTTATCTCCAAATATCAGGGCCTATATTCGACGAATTTTGCATGTACATTGGTCTAACAGACGTACAACATTCAAGTGGTACGCAAAGCATCATTCTTGACAAAATGGTTCAAATTACTCTGAGCACTATGGGACTTAACTTCTCAGGTCATCAGTCCCCTAGAACTTAGAATTACTTAAACCTAACTAACCTAAGGATATCACACACATCCACGCCCCAGGCAGGATTCGAACCTGCGACCGTAGCGGTAGCGCGGTTCCAGACTGTAGCCCCTAGAACCGCTCGGCCTCTTCGGCCGGCCATTCTTGACAACCCGTAAGTTAACGTGCTGGGTGAAGATGTACATGCATTAGAGGGAGTGGGCTAAAATATGGAAACACCAAAAACACAACACATTACCACGTGCAGTACGATGAAGGAAATCCTTTGGCATTAAAACCAGTTTCCATTTGTCTAAGAACGGATAAGTTCTTTAAGAGTTTCCATGGGTATCTTACATCACTCTTCCTGCAAAATAGTAGCATGTTCAGATGAAGTTGATGGAGGTCGATAGAGATCACACACTTTTCTCTCCGAAACAGACCACACAGGCTCAATAATATTGACATCTGGTGACTGTAGAGGGCAGGGTAATCTGCGACAATCCCTCCTAATCTTCAAAAAATAGTGCTGGACGATGTGAGCCGTGTGAACAGAGGACCCATCGTCTTCTCACCTACATTTACATCTACATCTACAGCTACAGCTACATGGATACTCGGAAAATCACATTTAAGAGCCTGGCAGAAGGTTCAGGGCAGCACCTTCACAATAATGCTCTATTATTCCACTCTCGAACAGGGCGCGGGAAAAAAGAACACCTGTAAATTTCCTTGCGAGCTCTGATTTCCCTA
Organism: Schistocerca piceifrons; assembly: GCF_021461385.2. NCBI lineage: Eukaryota > Metazoa > Arthropoda > Insecta > Orthoptera > Acrididae > Schistocerca > Schistocerca piceifrons. Next base: position 626,245,513 of record NC_060140.1, read on the forward strand.
ATTTTATTACGATGATCGTTTCACCCTATGTAGGTCGACGTCAACAAAAAAATTTTGCATTTTGAGGAGAAAGTTGGTGATTGAAATTTCGTGAGAAGATCCCGCCGCAACGAGAAATGCCTTTGTTTTAATTATGTCCACCAAAGATACTGTATCTTGTCTATGACTCTCTCTCTCTCCTCTAAGTTCTCCACTTAGCGCAGCGGTACTCCAAATGGGACGAAAGAGAGTAGAGTAGGCAGTCTCTTTAGTAAATATGTTGCATCTTCTGAGTAATCGGGCTATAAAACGCAGTCCTTGGTTCACCTTCTCACATCATTTTCTGTGCCTTCATTCCAATTTAAGTTGTTCGTAATTGCAACGCCTAGGTATTTAGTTGAATTTACGGTATTTACGTTTAATTGATTTAACGTGCAACCGAAGCGTAACTGATTCTTTTTAGTATTCATATGGATGACGTCACAGTTTTCATTATTTATTCTAATAGCCAATTTTAGTACCATACAGGAAACATTTGTAAATCGTCTTGCAAATTTGTTTTCATCTTGTGGTGTCTTTACTAGACGATAAATAACAACATCATCTACAGAAACCTAAGACGGCTGCTCGAATATCTAATTAATCGTTTATCTAGATAAGGAAGAGCAGATGGCCTGTAGAACTATTTGGCGAACGCCTGACATTACTTGTGTTTTACTCGATGAATTTCCGTCAGTTCCTAGTAACTGTAACCTATCTGGCAGGAAATCAATCCATTCGCATAACTGAGACGATATTCCATAAGCACGTTGTCCCATTACAAGCCACTTGTGAGTGACCACGAGAAAAAGATTGAATAACCAACGAAAGGATAACGTTCTACGAAACGGGTCGTGGAATTCAGAAGCTTGGCAGTGATAGGGAAGCAAGACATTCTGAAAATAAAAAACGCAAAGGCTCAATCTAGATATAGTAGGGATCAGTGAAGCGAAATGGATAGAAGCCAAGGATTTCTGGTCAGATAAGTGTAGGGTAAAATCAACAGCAGCAGGAAATGGTATAATGGGAGTAGGATTCGTTATGAATAGGAAGGTAGGGTAGAGAGTGTGTTACTGTGAACAGTTCAGTGACAAGGTTGTTCTTATCATAATCGAAAGCAAACCAACACCAACAACGATAGTGGAGGTTGAAACGCGTATGTATTTAGTACAGCGATGGCGAGGCATGACAGAATCTCTGACCAGAGAGTTATTTATCGTTGCTAGTCTGCGCTTGACCGCGCGAGAGTTCAGTTGCATGTAGGGAGTCGGCAGGTGCAGTTGCGGTCGAGTTGCGAGAAAGTTGTTGTACGTAGCGAGTCGCGAGAGCATGTAGTTCGTTCGTGTTAGTAGCGCGAGAGACAGTCGGAGTTGCGTGTGAGGAGTCGGCGGGCGTCGACATGGGCCTCTGGTCAAGATTCGGAACGAGGTATATTTTTTAAATAAGGTAATGGAGCAGCATTGCGCACATCTGATAATGTAATGTATATTAACTGTAATTAATTTATTCAAGAATCGCCCCAATAATAATTTTGTTTTCAAATCAAGCATTTTAGCAAAACAAACATTTTATTGAAAGAAAATTTCCCATGCATTTCCTTAGAGAAAAAATTTACTTAAGGTCAAAGAATTTTTGCGATGCATTTCCTCCAAGCTATGGCGAAAAATAAGAGCAGATGCAATTTTACTGAGGTAAGAACAGGGCCTAAGATAGACATTTCGGTCTATTTGCGTTTTCATTGTCACTGAGATTTCATTATCATTGAATTGTCTTACATTTTTGTGGGGAGCTTACACATGGCTCAGATTGCTAGTTCTCATTTAATGGTCATTGTCAATAAATTATTTTATTTGCTGGGAGGTTACACTAGGTTCTATTCTCTTTAACATTCATTATTGTCTTTCAAATTTCTCTGGGGAGGTTACACTTGGCGACATCCAGTCCAGGATCGTATTTCTTTGGGAATCTTCTAAGAAACAGTCAGATATCTGCTCTTATTTGCTTAAATATAATTAGGATTTGGCGCAACGCTTTTACTAATTTTGTGACTTTCTTTCCTCAGATCATCGGCAATTCATTGCTCTGTTGTATTTGTGATTGTTGCTTTTTGCATTTGTGCTTTTTTTTGTGAATAATTGTGACTATTGTAAAAATGCCGCGGAAGACTGTGAATAGTGTATCGCGAGGTATTATGAATGAAATTACCAAGTTAAACAACTTCACCAATGGTACTAGTGACACGCAGTGTAAAGAAGACAATCCTGCGTTCACTGACAATCTGTGCGTTCCAACCACTAATTATGATTTTTATCTTACTGATGAACAAACGAACTCAATTGTCTCCTCTGTTAATTTGACGACCATTGATGACGCGGGGAGCTCTATTGTAATAAGCGCTGCCCAGCTTAACACACCCGGTTTGGAAAATTTAAGTAACTTACAGACAAATTTTTCTAATGAAAATGGACAGTGTACTGAAAGTACGACGGATGCATTTAATTCCGAAATAGCGACGCACAGTGGACATTCGATAAGCAGACCTTTTTGTGAGTCACAGAATGACCAAATGGTCACACAAAACGTGACAATTGCAGGTACACCACTAAACTACACGGAGAATAGAAATTCTAATATTGACTTTGAACAAATTATGGCAAGGTTGCTACAACAACAATTTGGTGAAAATAAACAGTTTAAAGAAGATTTCAAACAACTTAATGAACAGGTCAGACAACAGAATGAAAAACTAGACAATAATAATGAAGATCTCAAATAACTTAGTGAACAGGTCAGACAACAGAGTGAAAATAACAAACAAGATAACGAAAAACGCAAACAATACTTTAATGAAAAATTAGACAGCAATTCGAGACAGCTTAGTGAACAAATTAGAGCCGTTGCCGAGCAGTGCCATGATACTAAGGAACAGTTAAGCGAGGAAATTGAAGCTTGTTCAAGAAAAAGTAGCGAAGAAATTAGGTCTGTTGCTCAGGAATTAAGGGAAATGCAAACAGCTGCAACAGAAACACTTAGAGACGAAATTAGCGGAGTCGCTAAACAATGCTCTGAAAAAGCTACACAATTACGCGACGAGTTTAAAGCAATGACAGCAGAACTTTCGCGGACAATGGATGCAAAGATAGACGCAAAATTCGAGCATCAGAACACACAGATTGACGAACGTTTTAATCTTCAGATACAAAACAGTGATACGCGTTTCCGCAAATTTTTTTCAGGATCAAAATAAAGTCAAACGTCAAGTCATGGAAACAATCACTGCCCAGAGGCAAGAAGACAAACGTAAAATGTTTGCGAAGGCAAAAACATATGTACACAACAATATTGCTACAGTGTCCGGCGAAATTAATACCATCAAACAGTCGAACACAGAATTACGTGACGAAATTTCCGATCTTAAATCGAAAACAGACACATACACAACAGATTTTCAAACAGTGACTGACAGACTCGAACAATTAGAACTAACACAGGATTCCGATGACATCAAAGTTGACGTTAAAGAACTGAACGAAATTACACGTAAATTACAAAAACAGATTAATGCTTCTGACAGTAAAAACGATGATCAAGCAAAAATACTGACTGAAAAATATGATGAATTGGCCAGTCGTATTGACGTTATTGAAAGTAATAATGACAACAAATCAGACGATACTTCACCGGTTTCATTCAATCAAACACCTGAATTCCAAAATCTACAGCAGACAGTAAATGAGATCGATTCAGCTAATAACTCGTTACGTAGAATTTTGTTAAGTTTACAGCAATAAGTAACAGAGATAAAAAATATTTCGGTTAATAACACATCACAGCAGACGCCACTTTGCGAACATTTGTCTGACTCACGCAGCGCGTATAATGTGAGCAATTTACAGAGACTATGCGACTTAAAATCCGAAAAGCCACGCGACTTAAAATCTGAAAAGCTACGCAACTTGAAATCCGAAATGACACAGACAGACAGATTCTCACACAAACGTGAACATGTTCTCAAATTCAGTGACGAGAATGTTGACTACGAGCAATTTTTATCCGTAAGAAAATCTAAGGAATTTAATAATGACAGAGCACAGATACACGATTTGCACTGTATAAGACAATTTATTTTTGTACTTTCACTGCTATTACCTATAATGCAGAAACTAGCTTTGAACCTGATACGACAATTTGCTATTGTATTTTCATCAGCATTGCCTATAATGCAGAAATTAGAATTAGCAAGAATACAGCAATTTGTGTTTGGATTATTACCGCCATTGCCTGCAACGCAAAAGCTAACAATTATTTGCAGCGCGTAATAGACCTCAGGGGATTCATTATGTTTTAATGAATATGTGCATAGGGCCCCGAGCGGTAGTAGTGCTGTTTCATCTTTAGTTTTCTGCACTGCTGCCTTCTCTTCTACTATCCTTTATATCTATCAAAACAGCTCTTTAACTATTGCTCTACCTAGAATTAAGAAAAATGGCTAATGAAAACCCGATGTGACAAGTTATACCGATAATGACAGTTTTCTTTAGACACGCCCGTAATGACAGCTATCGCCGTAATTATAATAACAGATAAAATCGTAATCATCAGTATGTATAGCATTTACAGCAATAGTCAAAATTTTCAGCAACAGAAATCACATTTTAGTAAGAATTGACGTTTTTTTCACCACAACAGCATGAAAGTCAGCCGCTTAGCATACGTAACCAACAATGCAGTCTACAAGGTCAACCAAACTTTTATGTTTCGCCGCGTGCGCGTATAGTCTCAGCTCCAACAAATAGTAACGCACGGCAGCAAAGAAATAACTACGTACAGACAACACACTATTTCAACTTATATCGCAATGCGCCGTATAGAAATTACTATCATGACAGACGTAAAAATGATGAGCACGATTTTCAGCGTACATTTAATAACAGTCGATCTTATGAGCAGCAACAACATCAGCAACAACATATTATCATGAATGAACCAGACAATAGGTGTCATCCATAGCGTAATACGTCAGGAAGAAATAATAGTACAGTTCAAATAGTCGAAATGCCACAGAATCCTGCTGAAAATAATAACACGTACGATAGAATTTAAACAAATACAGCACAGATTGCATATTCCAGTAACGTAAGCCATAATTTTGACACGCAGAATCTTGTTCACGAAAATGTGATTAATTTTGACGCCATCCGACACACGTTTGCATGAAAGACATTATCACGACGTACGTTGATGACATTCTTATTGCAGAAGCTAACTGGACTGAACACAATCGGATTTTAGAACAACTGTTGCAGACTTTTCATGCACAAGGACTTACAGTTAATCTTAGTAAATCGCACTTCGGCAAAAATTCTATAAAATTTCTTGGACACGTACTTTCAGCAGAAGGCATTGCGCCTGATCCGGAAAAACTTCAAGCTTTACGTGACATTACTGTTCCTAAGACGTAGAAACAATTACGCAGTTTTTTGGGCTTAATTAACTGTTTTCGTAAATTTATTCATCACTCTGCTTTAGACACACCTAGATTATGCCAATTAACAGGTAAAAACAGTATTTGGTCTCGGGATAAGCAAGCACATTCTGAATTCATGAACCTGAAACATGCTTTGTTGAATGCTCCACTTTTATCGCACCCAAATCTTACCAGAAATTTTTCCATTGCCACCGACAGTTCTAACACCTCTTTAGGCGTACATATTTTTCAGGAAATTGAAGAAGATGGCTCTACAGTAATCAAAAACATCGCATTTGCAAGCCGCATTCTATCACCTGCTGAACGAAATTATTCCGTTACAGAACTGGAAACATTGTGTGTTGTATCGGCTTTTACGAGATTTAGGCACTTTCTTTATGGCAGACGTACCACCGTTTACACAGACCATAGAGCTATACAATTTTTACTTTCAGCTAAATTTACTCGCGACAGATTAAGCAGATGGAAACTTTATTTACAGGAATTTAATTTTACGATTGTTCACATTCCCGGCACACAAAATGTTATAGCAGACGCACTATCGCGTTCTCTCAGCAACAATGAGCATGACATCGCAACCAACTTTTGCAAACCAAATTTCAGCGTTATGTACATTCAGCAAGTTGCATTTGAAAATTTTATTTCGTCGTCATTACAGGACATAGCAAAAGAGCACAGTAAAGACAATGTGTGAAAAGAAATTAATCACCTTTGGCAAGATAAGAATAATGTTACCATTAGAAACCATTACACTGTACGCAATGACATTATATTTCGCCGCTCTCATCCTGACAGCAACAATTGGTTAGTATGCATTCCTGACGAACTGGTTAACAAAATGATCTGGTATACTCATTTAAGTTATGCACATTACGGAGCCAGAAAATGTTTTCTTATAGTGAGACAGAACTGTTATTTTCCAACATGGAAAAACGTATACGACGAGTTTTAGCGTCATGTAAAATTTGCCAGAAAGCTAAGTCAGACACCACTTCACATATTCCTCCATTATATTCCATTGTACCTGTTAAATTAAGACATATGGCCGCAGTAGACAATATTTGGTCCAATTCCGAGAACTAACAGAGGTTTTTGCTACATCTTTGTCGCTGTTGAACTCACTTCAAAATTTGTTACTTTCACTCCGTTACGCAAAGCTACTGCTAAAACCGTTTCGAGAGGATTTGTAAAACATTTTCTGTTTCATGTAGGGCATGTGTTGAAAGTAATTTCTGACAATGGATCGCAATTTCGTTCTGCTATATGGACACGCATGTTACGAGCTAGAAACATTTCTCCGATCTATATATCTAGGTACCATGCTTCTTCGAACCCTTGTGAACGATTAATGAAAGAAATTGGTAAACTGTGTAGAATATACTGCCACAAAAGACATATTAATTGGGATACACACATATTCTCCTTCCAAGATGTAATTAATTCCATACCAAATGAATCCACTATGCTATCTCCGTCTGTTATACTGAAAAATGTTGAACCACCCAACAAAATTAAAGAATTAGCACACTTTCCTACATCTCGTCGATTACGACACCATGAAATAATTAACATTGCGCTAAACAACATCAAACGTGCCGCAGAGCGCCGAAGAAGACAGCAAAAACTGGTTTGTACACGCCGTGACTTTCACATTAGACAGAAGATATTAGTACGTACACACTATTTATCCAGCAGAATAAAAGGTAAGTGCATTAATTTGAACTTCTATACGCAGGTCCATATCGGATTCGCAGCATTCCTCACCCCAATGTTGTACACGTCGAAACTTTGAGAACCAGGAAAAGTAAGGGCAACCACCATGTGTCGAACATTAAACCCTTTATTGAATGAAACCACTTTATGATTTAACGTGCTATGATGCCGCTTATGACCACTTGTGCAATTATATTTATGTGACTAATTATTGATGACTATCGTATTTTTTCTTGGGAAGTGCCCGGCAAGGTAAGGTTAGCAGGTCGCTCTTCTTGTCGTTACACATCAGACCGTGCATATTTTTCCAGACAAACTTACGTATTTTATGAATAATTATGCAATTCTATGTAGTGACGTATTAATTTTATCAAATTCTCTCTCCATTAAAGTCTTTAATTCTCGCCTCTATTAACTACACTACATACAAGCTGAACACAACGAACGTCACATTTTGTCTTTCTTATGTATGTACGATTGTTTTCATGTTTTGTTTGTATGCACTGTGAAATAGTTAAAGTATTACACACACCAGTTGACTTTGACTTTTTTTGCCCTGATATCTCAACGTCGTGACTGTTTTACATTTTTTTTTTTTTTTTTTTTTTTTTTTTTTTTGCTGCTGCCTTGTGATATTCTCTGTACATTTTTGCCTTTGAACACTGTCTATGCTTTTGACATATTACGTTTTCTGTCATGTTATGCTGTATGCTTAATTATGTCACCATAAACCAGTCGTTATTTAGTGGGTATATGATTTAAATGCAAGACATTAATCTTTGTTCATCAATTTCAGAGAGAAATGATGCGTAAATGAAATAAATTAAACAGAAATGGGAATTTCAACTACGGAATAGACGAAAGAAGATACAAAAACCTTATGAGGAAGAGTAAATGGATCAGAATTAACAAGCATTAACAAGAATATACTATACACATCGTAGAATAGCAGTCTTAACTAATTTTTTCTTTCAGAATACAAGGCGATTGATGCAGGCTGTCAGACAGAACTACACATCTTAGTTTTAGTGATGAAATATGCTAGAGATAAGGAATAGTTGTGTAATGAGTAATGAAGTGATTTTTTGCAGATGATAATGAATGCTGATGAAGAGTAATTATGAAGAATATGCTACTATGAATAATGAAGTTTTTCTTTACAGGTGATGATAATAATGAAGTTATGATAATATGGATAATGAAGTGATGGATAATGAAGGTTTTTCTTTACAGGTGAGGATGATGTTGAAATTTATGTATTTATACTATGTAGTTATTTAAGTATTTGTTGCAGTTTGTTTTGACAGTATGTTTTATATCGTATGGTATGATGACTGAAGGTTTTGGAAAGGACAGCTATGGAACACATTTTTTTTACACATTTCACTACCTGTTAATTCGAAGTTCACTACTTTTCAGCATAGTATGCGTTTCTTCTTTCAGCTCAATAATCCATTTTGTATTTGTTCCAGGAGAGGCCTATCATGATACTTACTAAACTTGTTACATATTAAACCTATACTAGAACTTGCATTTTTTTTACCCAGTTGTGTCACAACCTTGCTACAGCTGACTCATGACGAATAACGTTACACATTTTTCATTTACAGGAACAACCTAGAAGCAAATTTTTTTCTTTTTCTCTTCTTGATTTCCCTTATAATTACCCAAAGCAATGCATTGCTAACAAAAAAAAAAGAAAAAAAAGTGTGTATCACCAATTCCAAATAATGCTACCCATTTAAAAGAGTTCTGAATAATACTGAATGATGAACAATGTTTTGTACTATTCAATACTTGCTGGCCACTGAGTGCCAATAATTAGTGTAACTAAATGAATTATGTTAATACTATACCATTCATTAGCTCCTGTTTTCAATGATGACTTTTGATGTTTTGTGACTGGCCACTGAGTGCCAATAAGTAGTATAACTAAATGAATTATGTTAATACTATGCCATTCATTAGCTCCTGTTTTCAATGATCACTTCTGATATTTTGTAACTGGCCAATGAGTGCCAATAATTAGTATAACTAAATGAATTATGTTAATACTATGCCATTCATTAGCTCCTGTTTTCAATGATGACTTCTCATGTTTTGTAACTGGCCAATGACTGCCAATAATTAAAAATGTTTTGTACTATTCAATACTTGCTGGCCAATGAGTGCCAATAATTAGTATAACTAAATGAATTATGTTAATACTACGCCATTCATTAGCTACTTTTTTCAATGATGACTTCTGATGTTTTGTAACTGGCCAATGAGTGCCAATAATTAGTATAACTAAATGAATTATGTTAATACTATGCCATTCATTAGCTCCTGTTTTCAATGATCACTTCTGATGTTTGGTAACTGGCCAATGAGTGCCAATAATTAGTATAACTAAATGAATGTTGACTGTAATCAGATGATTTATGAACATTATTCTGTAATACTTCATACATGGTACAGAAATGTTCAGTAACTGGGCGATGAGTGCCACCAATTACTAAAATCAGTTGTTAGACTAATGTAATTCTCAATGAAGACTAGTATGTGACTTAATGTCCTTCACCTTCTGACCTAATTACCAGAAATTACTGCAATATCCGTTTGTCCTGTGCATCCTCCTGATCACGGAGCACTATATTTGGTTTTTGCACTAATTCTACGTTGGTGTGCCTTGTAAGAGCGTGGTGTTGACACGACATGCTGTCCACCACCGTGAGCGATGGAAACGTTATTATGGTCCCGCTGTTTAGTGTACCTAATGTACTGCCAAAATGAAAACATGGAATATTACTACGACCTTTCAGTGTCTTGGCTTCGCTGATAAATACTTCTGGGAAAAGAACTTCAAATTGTCTCACTTGGTGTTGTACTTCTGTGGAAGGATATGGACTTTCAGTGCAGCTGCGTGCAACCTAAAGTGCTACAACCATGATGCAATCCTTCCCTTTCCTATCCTAATTCTTGTAACATAGTGAAAATTATTTCTTTTGCTAACATAATTTCTATTTATATACATTTTGTGATTTGCTGATATATTCTCAATTGCAGTGCATGTGTACTTATGTCACTTGTCAACATGATTTTTTGCCATTATGTTTTTTTGCTGTGAAAATGCTAAAGACATTTTTTTTTCGATTTGTTTATATATTCTGAAGTACAGTATATGTGCACTCTTGTCATTTATATTGTATATACATTTTGTGATTTGATGATTTTTTTGCTATTACATTGTCAAAATGTTGAAGAATTCTTCAGTGCATGTACACTTATGTCGTGTGTTAATATGTTTAGTGCTGAACGTCAGTAACTGTGCACTTATGTCATATGTTCTGTACTCATTGTCATTGTCTGAAATGTTTTGTACTCGGTGCATGTGCACCACATTTAATTCATGTACTACATCTGAATATTCTGCAAATTGTAAAAGTTAATTAATTAAGAAAAAAATTGTTGCTCATGGCAAGTCCAAATGACTCACCATCGCTGCCAAATTTTTGCCCCCCCAGTGGAGGGTTATGAAACGCGTATGTATTTAGTACAGCGATGGCGAGGCATGACAGAATCTCAGACCAGAGAGTTATTTATCGTTCCTAGTCTGCGCTTGACCGTGCGAAAGTTCAGTTGCATGTAGGGAGTCGGCAGGTGCAGTTGCGGTCGAGTTGCGAGAAAGTTGTTGTACGTAGCGAGTCGCGAGAGCATGTAGTTCGTTCGTGCCTGTAGCGTGCGAGAGACAGTCGGAGTTGCGTGTGAGGAGTCGGCGGTCATCGACATGGGCCTCTGGTCAAGATTCGGAACGAGGTATATTTTTTAAGTAAGGTAATGAAGCAGCATTGCGCACATCTGATAATGTAATGTATATTAACTGTAATTAATTTATTCAAGAATCGCCCGAATAATAATTTTGTTTTCAAACCAAGCATTTTAACAAAACAAACATTTTATTGAAAGAAAATTTCCCATGCATTTCCTTAAAGAAAAAATTTACTTAAGTTCAAAGAATTTTTGCGATGCATTTCCTCCAAGCTATGGCGAAAAATTAGAGCAGATGCAATTTTACTGAGGTAAGAACAGGGCCTAAGATCGACATTTCGGTCCATTTGCGTTTTCATTGTCACTGAGATTTCATTATCATTGAATTGTCTTACATTTTTGTGGGGAGCTTACACATGGCTCAGATTGCTAGTTCTCATTTAATTGTCATTGTCAATAAACTATTTTATTTGCTGGGAGGTTACACTAGGTTCTATTCCCGTTAACATTTAATTATTGTCTTTCAAATTCTCCAGGGAGGTTACAAGGTATATATGCCGACGTCGCAAGCTGAAGATGAAGAGATAGGGAAAGTGTATGAGGATATTGAAAGGGTGATACCGTATGTAAAGGGGGATGAAAATCTAATAATGATGGGCGAATGGAATGCGGTTTTAGTATAAGGAGTAGAACAAAAAGTTACAGGAGAATAAGACCTTGACACAAGGAATGGGAAAGGAGAAAGACTAATTGAGTTCTGTAACGAGTTCCAGATAGAAATAGCGTATATCTGTTCAAGAATCACAAGAGGACGAGGTATAATTCGAAAAAGCCGGATGATACGGGAAGATTTCAGTTAGATTACCTCATAGTCAGAGAGAGATTCCGAAACTAGTATGTGAATTACAAGGCGTACCCAGAAGAAGGTATAGACTCAGACCACAACGTACTAATGATGTAGAGTATGATGAAGTTTAAGAGATTAGACAGGAAGAATCAATACGAAAAAAAGTTGGATACGGAAGTGCTAAGAAATGACGAGATACGCTTGACGTTCTCTGAGGTTATCGATACAGCAATCAGGGATAGCTCAGTAGGCTGTACAGTTGAATCGGAATGGACATCTCAAAGGAGGTAATCATGGGTAACAGTAGAATTAGTTCAGCTGATCGATGAAAGAAGGAAGTACAAAATGTTCTCCGAAATTCAGGAAGACAGAAATACAAGTCGCTGAGATATGAAAGAAATAAGAAGTGGACGGAAGTTAAAGCAAAATGGCTGCATGAAAAATGTGAAGAAATCGAAAAAGAAATGATTGTCGGTAAGACTGACTCAGCATATGGGCTAGCAAAAACAACCTTCGGTTAAATTAAAAGCAAGGATGGTAACATTAAGAGTGCAATAGGAATTTCACTGTTAAATGCCGAGGATAGAACGGGTAAGTGGAATGAAGGCTTCTATGAGTGGGATGATTTGTATCATGCCATAGAAGAAGAAACGGGAGTGGATGTGGAAGACATAGGGGATCAAATATTAGACTAAGAATTTAAAAGAACTTTGGAGGTTTTAAGATCCAATAAGGCAGAAGGGATAATAATACTCCATTAGAATTTCTAAAATCATTGGGGAAAGTTCACGTTGGTGTGTAGAATGTATGATTCTGGCGATATACTATTAGACTTTCGGAAAAATATCAGCCACACACTGCAGAAGAATGAAAGAGCTGACAAGTGCGAAAATTATAGCACAATCCGCTTAACAACTCCTGCATCCATCTTACTGACAAGTGTAATATACAGAGGAATGCGAAAGAAAACCGAGGATGTGTTAGACGACGATCTGCTTGGCTTGAGGTAAGGACACGTTTGTGGGATTTGTCAAATTGGGAAAGGTTTTCGACAAGGTAAAAATGTGCAAGATCATCAAAGTTCTCAGTAAAAAACGGTTAAGCTATAGGGACAGATGGGTAATATACAATTTGAAAAGAATCTAGAGGGAATAATAAGAGTGGTAGACCAACAACGAAGTGCTTGCATTGAAAAGGTTATAAGACAGGGATGTAGTCTTTCGCCCCTCTTTTCAATCTGTACATCGAAGAAGCAATTAATGAAGTAAAAGAAAGATTGAAGAGTTGTCTTAAATTCAAAGTGAAAGGATATCAATGATAAGATTCGCTGCTGATATTACTGTCCTGAGAGAAAGTGAAGAAGAGTTGGTCGATATGTTGAATGGAATGAACAGCGTAATGAGTTCAAAATATGGAATGAGAGTATGTCGAAGACAGACGGAAGTAAGGAGAAGTAGCAGAAATGAGAACTGCAACGAATTTAACATCTTTAGTAAAGTAAGGAATTTTTGCTATTCTGCTACCTAGGCAGCAATTTAACCAGTAACGGACGGACCGACAAGGGTATGAAAACCAGACTAACACTGGCGAAAATGGTATTCTTTGGCTAGAGAAGACTGCTATTAACAAACGTTAACGTCTATTCGAGGAAGAAAGTTCTCAGACTGTACGTTTGGAACTCAGCATTGTATGACAGTCAAACACGGACTCCACGAAAACCGAAAAAAAGACAATCGAAGCGTTTGAGATGTAGTGCTGCAGAATAAAGTTGAAAACTTGGAGGACTCATAAGATAAGACATGACGAGGTTCTTCGCAGAATCGGCGAGGGAAAGGAACATATGGGAAGTAGTTAAATGTAGAAGGGACACGATGATAGGACGGACATTTGTTAAGACATCAGGGTATTATTTTCATGGTACTGGAGGAGCTGTACAGGATGGAAACTGTAGACGAAGGCCGAGATTCATCAGACAAGTAACTGTGGACACAGGTTGCATGTGCTACTCCGAGATGAACAGGTTGACACAAGAGAGGAATTTTTGGAGGGCCACATGAAATCACTCACAAGAGTGATAACTCAAAAAGAAAAAAAAAAGAGAAAGAAAGCCATTACGATGTCTTTGTTTGCAAACACCGTACAACTGTGACAATTTAGTACTACAAAACGACTCCTTTAACAAACATAAGGAGTTCTGAGAGCATGCCAAGTCCGAATATCACATCTGGACACTATATAAACATATTCTCTCGCTGAATCTCACGTTCGAGTATGAACATGCCCTGCTCAGCGAGCCTGGGGTACAGCCGAAATAAACTGCATTGGAAGTCTTTGTAGACCTTCGTATGAGATCGGTAAATTAACAATATTCATGTCTTTACTGAACTTAGTAGGCTAGTAGATTACTACACAGTGTTATTATTGTAGTGGAGCCTTGACGATGTGTAGGCGCCTCCTGTTCCAGGTATGTCGAAATAGGATGTTAATAATTAAACTGATTATGTGAAATCGGTATTTCGCACCAGAACACTAGTGGTTTCCCGCACATCTTTACAGATGTGTGGCATCCATTCTTAAGGGTCGCGTTTTCCTCGGCACTCTCATGATACATCATCGCTGCTTACGGTCTAGGTGTTATTTCAGCACCCATAGGAACCGCCTTCCTGTTCACTGACACCTTATTCAGCAGTACAGCATAATGCCGTGAACTGACTTCGATTACACTGTTCGACATGGGTTCTATTTCTGATATTAAAGTATGTGCTTCTAGACCATTTTACCGTGGGAAATTCAAATATGTAAACAAAATATCGTTGTCAGGGATACTTTTTATGTAATACGTATATATATGTATATTCACAATTCGTGGCAAACAGAAAGACGTTATAAAGAAATAGGGGTATGTTGCCGCACCCATTAGTGATAGAACCCGATGATTTCTTGTGCAACAGCAGGTGGGAGTAATCAGACATCATTAGGTTATCCCCCGCCACACCTATGTTATTAAGACCACCTAGGGGCAGCTGCATCGAGTTTACAACAGTGGTGTTAGCCGCAATTTGTGTCAGTCTTAACGAGAGGGTCTTTTGGCTGACAAGTAACTGTCTGTCATATTTCTGAGCATGGTTGTGTTTTTTAGTTCCTGTGTGTAAACTGATTGAGCCTGGTGCTGAAGGTAAAACGACTGCTTGTGTTTTACACATCAGCGTTCCTCTAGTTCCCTACTATTAATTTAATACAGGTGTATTACCAAAGTGGTATTTTTAAATTTGCAGAAATGCCACGTCGTCGTGGATGTCGATATAAGCCGGAAAACTTCTGCTACATCTGTGGGATGTTCACTTTTGCCAGAAGTAGGAAGAAAATTTCTTCAGTCATAAAGAAAGCATACAAATATTACTTTGGAGTAGAGGTAGGAGGCCAAGATAAAGAATGGGCACCACATTTCTGTTGTGCTACATGTTACTGCAAACTAATTGAGTGGTGGAAAGGTAAAGAGAATGTGGCGTTGTTTGCTGTCCCCTTGGTGTGGAGGGAGCCTAAGGACCATGTTACTGATTGTTATTTCTGTCTAACAAAAATTCAGGTTTTTACAAACAAAAAGTCGAAGAGGCACATTGTTTACCCAGATCTGCCTTCAGCGAGAATGCCAGTGCAGCATTCCGACAACCTTCCAGTACCTTGAAGAGCTCGAGGTCAAATTCCGAGTGACAGTGAAATAAGTAGTACTGAAGAAATCTCAGATGATGATTCTTTATATCACTGCACAAGTGAGTCATCGTCATATTTGTTAACACAGGCAGATTTAAATGATTTAGTACGTGATCTAGGACTAAGTAAAGAAAAGGCGCAGCTGCTTGGTTCAAGATTACAAGAGTATAATCTACTGCACCAAACTACTAAAATCAGCGTGTTCAGGCACAGAGAACATGCCTTTATTTCTTATTTTTCAACTGACGAAGCACTGACTTCACTTATATTTCACAGGAGTGGAGACTTTTCATAGATGCATCGAAAACAAGTCTGAAGGGTGTTATGCTCCATAACGGAAATAAAATACCCTCTGTTCCAGTAGCTTACGCTAGTTTGACAAAAGAGAATTACGAATTCGTACAAAAGATGCTAAACTCATTAAAATACAATGAACACAAATGGAAAACATGTGCAGATTTCAAGGTAATTGCTATGGTACTGGGAATGCAACAAGGCTACACAAAGTATGCCTGTTTTCTTTGCGAGTGGGATAGTCGAGACCGAAATTCTCACTACGTGAAAAAGAAATGGCCTAGGCGAAGATGGAAAGTTGGCGAAAAGAATGTACAACGTGGAAATCTGGTAGCTCCTGAATATATACTACGTCCACCGCTTCACATCAAACTTGACCTGATGAAACAGTTCGCGAAGGCCGTGGATCCAACAGGCTGTGTGTTTGCATATCTAGCTACCAGATTCCCCCGTCTTTCTGCTGCAAAAATAAAGGAAGGTGTATTTGTGGATCCACAAATCAGGGAGCTGCAGAAAGATCCAAATTTTTAAGCATGTTTGACTGATAAAGAAAAACCGCATGGGACTGTTTCAAGATGGTGTCGGAAAACTTCCTCGGAAGAAGAGCTACTAACTACAAAGCAATGGTGAAGGATATGATCAAAGCATATCAGCATTTGGGGTGCAATATGTCTTTGAAGGTACATATGATGGACTCTCATCTGGACTACTTCACAGAGAGTTGTAGTGACGTATCGGATGAACATGGGGAAAGATTCCATAAGGACATTTCTACCACAGAAAGGCGCTATGAAGGGAAGTGGGTACCTTCTATGTTAGCAGATTGTTGCTGGAATATCATTCCAGAGAAGAAAGATTCACAATACAAGAGAAAAAAGTGATGGGCATTACAAGGCAGTGGCTCATTGTTTGTCAATTTTCAGTAATTTCTCATGTCAAATAAATGCTTCAAAGTGTATACACAAAGGTTACTGTGTTATATGTTAGATCCCACCCTCCATTAATGTGATGAACTTATAACATCATAAAGATGTGCATTTGTTTGTCGAATTTCACGTCACGTTTGCTGCACTATATCAGAAACTGAAAAGAGAAATAAAATTGCAATTACTCATAAACTATCCCTGACAGAAGAAAACCAAAAACAGTTTTCAATTCAGCACTCAAAATACAATTAGGATCACAATATTTTTTATCAGAAATAGAAAAATAGGTTTTTTTTGGTAGAACAGTGTTATCTGCTGAGTTTCAATAAATGTAAAATCTTGAAAAACAAGGCACACCTCACAATATTAAGCTATTTGGAGGCACGTTCCTTGTGGAGGAGATTGGTGTGCAATGAGATTTGTTTCCTGCATTCTCTTATTATAAGCTACGATCTGTAATGAGATGAAAACGCATCTTTGCGTATTATTTCAGCGCAAGGAATTTATGCATGCGCAGAGGCATTACAGGTGATAGGATTCAATATACCCTGCTTCATCAGGTAATCATCCTCGTTTCATAGGTACAATAATTCGATTTCTCTGTCAATCACATCTGAACGATAGACGAAATCACTTCCTCATTCATTCAACGTTTCTTGATATTTTTGTAGACTTGTTGAATAATTTCTGGGTAAATTCATTGATACGCAGTGGCGCAGAAAGCCACTTGGTTGCCGATGTAATGGCTGCTTCTCCCATGTGTTATCAGTGAATTTTGAGTTGAAATAATGACAAATTAGAAACTGATCTCTCTGAATTTATTAATGTTACTTACCTCTATGAAATTCATGCCTGAAGTTCAACTAATCTTTTTAACATGCCGTAAGCTGATGCACTTAGCAGATCAAACTGGAATAGAAATTTTGCCATAATCATTTGCCTTCAGCAAACGAGTTAGTTCCCTAAGAACTGCTTCTATAGTTATTCAGCATTTATTCATCGACAGCACTATTAACAGCGTCTTTGCAGAGCTACTTAAGAATTTTTTTGAGGGTAAGTTTGCTTCGAGACCTTCATGTCAGCTAGGGAAATCATAGGATCCATTCAGTAGTTATTCTGTTACAAAATAATTTCAGTCCTCATGCAGCGAAAGTATTTAGGTTACAATTACATGCCAGCCGCACGGGACTGGCCGAGCGGTCGAAAGGCGCTGCAGTCATGGAATGTGTGGCTGGTCCCGGCGGAGGTTTGAGTCCTCCCTTGGGCCTGGGTGCGTGTGTTTGTCCTTAGGATAATGTAGGTTAAATAGTGTGTAATATTAGTGACTGATAACCTTAGCAGTTAAGTCCCGTAAGTTTTCACACACATTTTAACATTTTGAACAGTTCCATGCCAGGTATGCTAACTGAGGGTTTCCGAAACAAAGGGATACATCTGAATTCTCTCATAAATATGAGATAAGTGCCTAAAAATTTTGATAAGGCATATGAAATTACTGTGATAAGGGGATACAAGTGTAATTCCATTCTTTGCTGCTCCATGGTGGAAGAAAATTAGTTACAAGACGTTATGATTTGTTATAACTCTAAGTAGTAATTTTATGATAGATGAATTGATAGCAACAAATAAAAAATCATTATCAAGAAAAACTATATATCTCATTTTTTCTTAATTCACAATTCTCTGAAGCAGGTACACACAGACTTTCACGAACTGCTCTATATAACATCATTTATATTGACCTGTGATGCCAACATGCGAACACAAAATTCTACCAAGTATTTTGTGTCTGATTTACACAAGAAAATCTTAAATTCCATTTGTAGCCCGAAGATAATTCTGAAACTTTGTGAACACTAACTTCAGTTTCCTCAAAACTAGAAGAGCCGGCCGCGGTGGCCGAGCGGTTCTAGGCGCTTTAGTCCGGAACCGCGTGACTGCTACGGTCGCAGGTTCGAATCCTGCCTCGGGCATGGATGTGTGTGATGTCCTTAGGTTAGTTACGTTTAAGTAGTTCTAAGTTCTAGGGAACTGATGACCTCAGATGTTAAGTCCCATAGCGCTCAGAGCCAAAACTAGAAGTGTACTTACTCCTATTTGCCGCTGAATCCTCCGTTGCAAAAGGTTTGTTTATAAGACAGGTCATTACATGTCTTAGGTCAGTTCATCAAGTCCCTAATCGCAAATTTCATCGGTAAGTTGCAGTTAAATATTTTTGCATTGAGTTGTCCATCAAAAAAGTGATATAGCGTTTAAATAAAAAGTTCATGAGTCCGCGTTTTCAGATTATAGGTGGGTATCTTTATCAAGGGAGATTACTGTAGGATTTCTTACATGTACGCAAAATTTGATAACAACGGAAGGTGATTTAGAAATTGATGATATTGTTTTAGGGCTACATAAAGAAAGATTCAAGAGCAGCCTACACATTGCGACTACTCACAAATGACTAATCACACATGTTTTTTTATCCAAACAAACATACACCGAAACTGCATATTAAAATAGGCTGTTTATTCGTGTTGCTCCTCACCTTTGAATTCGGGTATTCCGGATCTGAAGGGCGAGTGAAATTAGTTGCCTGGTGGTACAGAGTTGCAGGTGTTATACAAATTGCCTTGGGCTGTTGCATCAACTGCAAAACTCACAGTTTACAGTTTCTGTTTAGATGAGTACATCGTGTGAAAACTCGAACACCAGAACGCTTACCGTGATTTGCAGGTGATTGCTAATTTTTTAGGAATTGCAGATAGCATCCCCTCCTCGCACTATCTGCACATACGTAACTACTAACGCTGAAAGAAAAATTTTTCTCTTATTAGTGCAGCTCTAGATTACACGAAGATACATGTTCCAATATGGAATACACAGAGGAGATTTGGCCAAGAGTTATGGCTCTTACTTAAAAATTTCTTTAGTGTTACAGTTGAACTATTGTCGCATGATCTCATTGCAAAGCTTCCAACTTAGAACGCCTTGTAGGAACAATCCAGTGAAAAGTTACAGTTACTGTAGTACAGGCCTGCGACATACCCTATCTGTCACTGAGCTCTATTCATCCTACAAAGCAGAAACATACAGGAGTTATAAATCTTCAAATGGGATGGAGAGGTTTGCAGTAACTAAAGGTCCCGAGTTCGAGTCTCGATCTGGCACACAGTTTTCATTTGTCAAGGAAGTTTCATATCGGCGCACACTTCGCTGCAGAGTGAAAATCTCGTTCGGGAAACATCCCCCAGGCTGTGGCAAAGCCATGTCTCCGCGGTATCGTTTTTTCTAGGAGTGCTAGTTCTGCAAGGTTCGCAGAAAAAATTCTGTGGAGTTTGGAAGGTAGGAGACGAGATACTGCAAGAATAGAAATTGTGAGGACGGTTCGTGAGTCATGGTTGGATAGCTCAGTTAGTAGAGAACTTGCCCGCGAAAGGAAAAGGTCTCGAGTTCGAGTCTCGGTCCGGTACATAGTTTTAATCTGCCAGGTAGTTTCAAAAACTAAAGTTCTTGTTACTAAATTGCAGTCACCTACTAACAACGTAGTACTTCCGGATCAAGCTCTCGCCATCACAAATAAATGTATTCTCGTGATACTGTTCTGTGTTGTCAGTCGCGCCCATTCACCTCGCGATGGCTCGAGCCAGCCTGTGCTGAGTTGCAAATCGCCATCCTCATTGTTGGTGTTTTCAGGCATTTTTATTTCAATAGCTTATTTTATGAAGCTATCCCAAAGAACCCCCTCATGAACCATGGACCTTGCCGTTGGTGGGGAGGATTGCGTGTCTCAGCGATACAGATAGCCGTACCGTAGGTGCCACCACAACACAGGGGTATCAGTTGAGAGGCCAGACAAACGTATGGTTCCTGAAGAGGGGCAGCAGCCTTTCAGTAGTTGCAGGGGCAACAGTCTGGATGATCGACTGATCTGGCCTTGTAACACCAACCAACACAGCCTTGCTGTGCTGGTACTGCGAACGGCTGAAAGCAAGGTGAAACTACAGCCGTAATTTTTCCCGAGAGCATACAGCTTTACTGTATGGTTAAATGATAATGGCGTCCTCTTGGGTAAAATATTCCGGAGTTAAAATAGTCCACTTTTCGGATCTCTGGGTGGGGACTACTCAGGAGGACGTCGTTATCAGCAGAAAGCAAACTGGTGTTCTACGGATTGGAGCGTGGAATGTCAGATCTCTTAATCGTACAGGTAGGTTAGAAAGTTTAAAAAGGGAAATAGATAAGTTAAAGTTAGATATAGTGGGAATTAGTGAAGTTCGGTTGCAGGAGGAACAAGACTTCTGGTCGTGTGAATACAGGGTTACAAACACAAAAACAAATAGGGGTACTGCAGGAGCAGATTTAATAATGATTAAAAGAAATAGGAGTGCGGGTAAGCTACTACAAACAGCACAGTGAACGCATTTGTGTAGCCAGGATTGACAAGAACCCCACGCCTACCACAGTAGTACAAGTTTATATGCCAACTAGTTCCGCAGATGACGAAGAGATTGATGAAATGTTTGATGAGATAAAAGAAATTATTCAGATAGAGAAGGGAGACCAAAATTTAATAGTCATTGGTGACTGGAATTCGATAGTAGGAAAAGGAAGAGAAGGAAACGTAGTATGTGAATATGTAATGGGAGTAAGGAATGAAAGAGGAAACCGTCTGGTAGAATTTTGTACAGAACATAACTTAATCATAGCTAACACTTAATTCATGAATCATGAAACAAGGTGGTATACATGGAAGAGGCCTGGAGATACTGGAAGGTTTCAGCTAGATTATATAATGGAAAGACAGAGATTTATGAACCAGGTTTTAAATTGTAAGACATTTCCAGGGACAGACGTGGACTCTGCCCACAATCTATTGGTTATGAACTGTAGATTAAAACCGAAGAAACTGCAAGAAGGTGGGAATTTAAGGAGATGGGACCTGGATAAACTGACTAAACCAGAGATTGTACAGAGTTTCAGCGAGAGCATTAGGAAACAATTGACAGGAGTGGGGGAAACAAATACAGTAGAAGAAGAATGGTAAGCTTTGAGGGATGAAGTAGTGAAGGCGGCAGAGGATCAAGTAGGTAAAACAAGAGGGCTAGTAGAAATCACTGGGTAACAGAAGAAATATAGAATTTAATCAATGAACGGAGAAAATATAAAAATGCAGTAAATGAAGCAGGCAAAAAGAAATACAAACGTCTCAAAAATGAGATCGGCAGGAAATGCAAGTTGGTTAAGCAGGGATTTCTAGAGGACAAATATAAGGATGTAGAGGCTTATCTCACTAGGGGTAAGATATATACTGCCTACAGGAAAATTAAAGAGAACATTGGCGAGAAGAGAACCTCTTGTACGAATATCAAGAACTCAGATGGAAACCTAGTTCTAAGCACAGAAGCGAAAGCAGAAAGATGGAGTGAGTATGTAGAGGGTCTAAACAAGGGCGACGTAGTTGAGGACAATATTATGGAAATGGAAGAGGATGTAGATGAAGATGAAATGGTGGATATGATACTGTGTGAAGATTTTGATAGAGATCTGAAAGACGTGAGTTGAAACAAGGCCCCGGGAGTAGACAACATTCCATTAGAACTACTGACAGCCTTGGGAGAGCCAGTCCTGACAAAACTCTACCATCTGCTGAGCAAGCTGTATGAGACAGGCGAAATACCCTCAGACTTAAAGAAGAATATAATAATTTCAATCCCAAGGAAACCAGGTGTTGTCAGATGTGAAAATCGCCGAACTCTCAGTTTAATAAGATATGGCTGCTAAATACAAACACGAATTATTTACAGACGAATGGAAAAGCCAGTAGAAGCCGGCCTCGGGGAAGATCAGTTTGGATTCCGGAGAAATATTGGAACACGTGAATCACTACTGACCCTACGACTTATTTTAGAAGGTAGATTAAGGAAACGCAAACCTACGTTTCTAGCATTTGTAGACTTAGAGAAAGCTTTTGACAATGTTGACTGGAATACTCTATTTCAAATTCTGAAGCTGGCAGGGGTAAAATGCAGGGAGCGAAAGGCTATTTACTATTTGTGCAGAAACCAGATGGCAGTTATAAGAGTCGAGGGACATGAAAGGGAAGCAGTGATTGGGAAGGGAGTGAGACAGGATTGTAGCGTATCCCCGATGTTATTCAATCTGTATATTGAGCAAGGAGTGAAGGAAACAAAATAAAAATTCGGAGTAGTTATTAAAGTCCATGGAGAAGAAATAAAAACTTTGAGGTCTGCTGATGACATTGTAATTCTGCAAGAGACAGTAAAGGACTTGGGAGAGTAGTTTAACGGAATGGATAATGTCTTGACAGGAGGATATAAGATGAACATGAACAAAAGCCAAACGAGGATAATGGACTGTAGTCGAATTAAGTCGGGTGATGCTGAGGGAATTAGATTAGGAAATGAGACATTTAAAGTAGTATATGAGTTTTGCTATTAGGGGAGAAAAATAACTGATGATGGTCAAAGTAGAGAGGATATAAAATGTAGACTGGCAATGGCAAGGAAAGCATTTCGGTACAAGAGAGATTTGTTAACATCGAGTATTGATTTAAGTGTCAGGAGGTTGTTTCTGAAAGTATTTGTGTGGAATGTAGCCATGTATGGAAGTGAAACATAGACGATAAATATTTTGGACAAGAAGAGAACAGAAGCCTTCTAAATGTGGTGCTACAGAATAATGCTGAAGATTAGATGTATAGATCACATAACTAATGAGGAGGTATTTAATAGCATTGGGGAGATGAGAAGTTTGTGGCACAATTTTACTAAAAGAAGGGATCGGTTGGTAGGACATGTTCTGAGGCATCAAGGGATCACCAATTTAGTATAGGAGAGCAATGTGGAGGTTTAAAATCGTAGAGGGACACCAAGAGATGAATACCTTAAGCACATTCAGAAGGATGTAGGTTGCAGTTCGTACTGGGAGATGAAGAAGTTTGTACAGGATAGAGTAGCATGGAGAGTTGCATCAAACCAGTCTCAGGTCTGAAGACCACAACAACAACAACATCCCAGAGGCGCTTCATCCTCATAATAACAGATGTTTTCTTGAACAGAAATCAATTTGGATTTTTTAAACTACGTTCTGCCACTGCTGATTTTATGAGATGCCGTAGGCTTGAGTCTATTGTTACGTAGTAACGACGTAATGACGCGTACGCTGTTCAGCTTAAGTCTGCTGGTAGCCGCCAAGGTCACCCCAACTGAGGAAAGCAGAGGCACAACGCAGGCACCGGGCAAAAGTGGTAGCATGTTTGTTACTGGAGCTGCATAGTAACACTAGAGCAGAGCAAATTGCAGACGCTATAGACAGCTGTCCCAAGGAGAAACTTCACTACTGAGAATTGACTGGTAACTCCATCCACCGCCAGGACACTGTTGTAAGGCGTCACAGCAGAAGATAGCCACGAAAAGGCACGTCTTAGTGAGCTGGAGTAGTAGGACAAAAAGAGCACCACTCCATTTTGTGGGTTGTCTACATTATGGGCAAGATACATTCAGGGCCAAACCTGTTGCCCTCCTTTGATTGACTGAACCTTAAGCCATTGTTTTGTAAACTGATTTAAGACACCCCTAGGGATAACCCATCATTAACCTATTGTTCAGTTAAGTGGTTTTCCATGTCATCCCTACCCCTTCCCCTCACAACCCCTCAATGAGAAACCCAGGACCACTTCTGATGGCAATTTAATTGACTAATTAATGAAATTGCTTGAAAAAAATTGACTGGAAATAGCTCAGTTCTGCGACTTTTGGCATTCACGAGCCGCTTAAGGTTACTCAAAGAGCCTCTCCCCTTCCACTGAATTCATTTGACTGTCTAATGTGTATGTACACGTTTTTCTGTAAAGGTGGTATATGAGGTCGTAGAGTCACCTCACCTTCACAGAATGTCACAGGAGCGAGAGGGCACTGAAACTCGGTGTACACTACAAATGGGCATCAATCTTAATAGAGAACATTTTTAAACATTATAAATTTGTCAGTAGCACTTTGTCCGAGGTGCTCTGCTAGTAAAGTCAGTGAGAAAAAGGCGTTGAGGCACATTAAGCTAATATGCTATTTACTATTAT
This sequence comes from Schistocerca piceifrons, assembly GCF_021461385.2. Taxonomy (NCBI): domain Eukaryota; kingdom Metazoa; phylum Arthropoda; class Insecta; order Orthoptera; family Acrididae; genus Schistocerca; species Schistocerca piceifrons. The sequence goes on from NC_060140.1 coordinate 626,270,343, forward strand.
GCTTACTCAGCTGGGTGGAAAAGGTGAGGACATGTCTTTTATACTAACATAATGATAATTATCACCAGAGCACCATGTTAACATGCATATTATGTGCTACAGCAAATTTTGTGTAATGGAGGGGGCCTCAAATTTAGGTATGTTCTGGATCGTGATGGAAAAATCGATACCATCAAATTTATACCATATATGAGTGACCATGCCAAACTAGCCTGATCCTTCCTATTTTCGACATTAAGGCATGCCCCCTTATTGGCTATATCTTTACGTAGTTCTATATAGCTGGGCACTCCATTTTATGGACCGTAGAGATGTATATGGGCGTCCAGATGTAGTATTCGGCTGAGTGGTTTAACTGAACCCCAAACTTCCATCTCAGAAAACTGGGTTGGTTTGGGTTGGGTTGATTTGGGGGAAGAGACCAGACATCAAGGTCATCGGTCTCATTGGATTACCGAAGGATAGGAAAGGAAGTCCGCCATGCCTTGTCAAAGGAACCATACGAGCATTTGTCTGAAGCGATTTAGGGAAATCACAGGAAACCTAATTCAGGATGGGTGGACGCGGGACTGGACCGTCGTCCTCCCGAATGCGAGTCCAGTGTGCTAACCACTGCATCACCTCCCTCGTTAGGAAACTGGGCCGGTATAGCATACAAGATGGGTTCACGAAACCACTTGGTGACTGATGTGCTCCTCGTTATCACGCCATTATACCCAAAGACAATGAAGACTTGTCTCTTCAATGCCAGAGGCAATTTTGAAAGGGTGCGATGCTCCGATACAGAGCATTGCACCGCATTTGATGGTGGAATACGGCTGATCATTGACTAACTTGAGGAACTTCATTTCCATGACAGGAAGGCACGCTTTTAGAAACCCGACAGGGTCGCGGTACAGTCCTGCTGGATTCCTGATCGTTGTGTACGAGATTCGCTCCTCAAAGGTGGCTGCAATCACCGAGTGTTCTAACAGCGGTATGATGTCACTATCCTGATGTCCTTCAGTCATAAGATGGGTGACGGAACTGCCACTAGCCACACTTGCTATCACTAAAACTAGAACTCCAACTAGATGACGAAGGAGCTTGAAATGATGTGTTAAGAGGTATGAGCCGTACCTCGCGAGATCGGCGAGGTGGAGACGACGGACTGCAGAATCGGGCCCATGCAAGAAGCCCAGTTTCTACAGACCTGACCCGACTGCCTGAGGGAAGGTGGCCCATGGACACCAATGGGGAGCTAGTGTGATGGCGGCGGTGGGGGCTGGGGCGGTGACGGCAGCGGCGGCGTCTATCATGCGGCGGCTGGTGGCGCACTTGCTGGCGAAGCGTGCCACACGGGACGCTCCCTTGATCTTATAGGCTTCAAAGCCCCCAGCATCTGAGCCATGGCGTATTGTGGATATTGTTCCCCTAATGCAGGACAAAAAGAATAACAAGTACAATTACGTGAAACGCTGTAAACATCGTCTACTCGAGCTGCAAGGAAAGAAAGGACACTACTCTTTGTAAGCGGTCTGAGTGTTACATATTTCACTCTGGCTCGCCCCCCTTATCTCCTCAGGACGACAAAGGTCTCTTTCCGTCTGCTCCGCCCACTGTGGCATTTCATCCCTGCCTGGACCTCATGGTTCTTCGATCGAGCTCTCCTATACCGCCTACAATATGATGTTCTGGTTATGAAAACGTATACACACAAAAACTACGGGACACAAAAATATTTTTATGGAATATACACTTACTCGAAATCTGCTATGGGTCGGGTATATCTCCATCGAATACCGCCCCCTGTCCTTCTTATTCTTCCGCCACGAAATCATCTACAACGAAGAAATGCACCATATGGCATATGGGATGAAATTTAGTTACATATACACAGTAATATCGAGATGGAAAAGGTTAATCGATATATGTCCTGAATCAATATGCAATTCTTAATCGAAAGAAAAGAAGTAACGTTTTATCGTCTTTGATCAGCGAAATCGTCTTCAACAACATATTATGTAAACAAAGTCATTTTTAGAATGAAACCACGTATACACGACATACCTGCGACAATACAAGATGGGGTATGGAGTATAGTTCATTTAAGAAATTTTTCAGGATTTCGATTGTAGTATGTGGGAATTGCATGCTTCCTCATTCCAATTGCATAAGGAAACGTAATTAAATACACTGTCACATATCGCTTAAAATCTGAAAAAACTATTTCACATCTGGCCACCCATTCAAGCTGCCAAGAGTAAGTGTGTACAGGAGGGACCTGGTACTAACAGTGTCCATGGCGGCCACTGTAAGTAGCAGCGAGCTAATCTCTGGTAACAAAAGCACACTTCACGTCGGTGTCCTATGGCAACTTAAATGCTTTGAATATGTTAACCAACCTGTCGGATTCCAGCGCACGCAACAGACGCCTTCCTCCCAAAGGAAATGCCTGGCTAGGAATCGATCCAGGAATACTGCAGAAGTAAATAAATAAATTAATTTCCAGTCACATGAAAGAGATGTAGAGGATATAAGACAAATGCGGTATCTGTTTTACACATACCACAAACTGCTGATGTCACAAAACAAATAGTACGCTGACTTGAAGTACGCTTTTTAAAAAAAAAAAAAAAAAAAAAGAGGACTTTGCATATGTAGCGTGTGTGTGTGAGAGAGAGAGAAACAAGGAAAGAGCTGTAATTTGCTTTGCTGTTATTTACTTTGCAGGACATAGCACGGGATATTTCAACAACTGCTGGGCTACTACATTCTGTCATGCATTCTAAGCTGTTCCAGCCTTCCTGGCGCACTTTCTTGCGATGCACTTCACGAACTGCACCAGGAATTATTAAAAGAGTTGCGGAAAATCATTACTCGAGGATGTCACAAATGTTGCTTCAGAAGATGTGACACAGGAAATATTAATTAAATAGTTAATTCATTCGTTGTACAATTTGCCTCAAACACCCTCACACAGCCACAGACTAACACACACATACACAAACGCTTGCGCGCAATTTAAAACAATTCAAAATAAAGAGATCGACACTGCTTAGCAGTTTTCATGCATAAGGAGTAGTGCTATGTTTCTGATGAGAAATTTCTTCCAATAATGCAAACGTATTATTATTTCACATGACCATTCAAAGCAGTGACGTATGAGACGATGGCTGGAATTTCTAATTTCTACGGGAATTAATACCGTCACAGTTACACAGTTCTGGACCACTGCAGGTCTGCTAAGTGTATTTTTCTTTTTTAAAGTGCTGTGCAATTCATAATTTATTGATTCTCTCAGCTACAGTAGAACGAAGGAGGAGGGAGGAATGGGTGTAACACATGATAGGACAGTGACAACAACAAATACCGTTGCAATGTATTGAGTTACACGATCCATTCACGACTATATGCCTGAGACAGCAGGAAACAGTCTTACATTCCCTTACATTCCACACAAAGCCACACTCAGCGCGCCCAGGCGCCACCGTCAGCGCCAATGCTCACCCGATCCCCAGTCGCCCTCATCCACTGTAGTGTGATTTCGATTGTCTTGTTCTCACTCGTCTGTCTTAATCGATAGTTTGGTTGATATAACATAAAGTGTACAGCGGCGTCAAGCACTGGTGGAAGTACCAGTGGCGGCAAACGGCAGAGACCGTTGCAGCAGGACAGATAATTACCTGGTAACTATAGATTTCAGTCGGTAACAGTAACTTTTCTCTTCCACTAAGAATTTCGTACTATTGAATACATTACTTCTTATTGTTTCAGTGCATTTCCAGAAACACCAAATCATGGATGAAATGAGTGCTGACATGCAACAGCAGCAGATGCAGCAGCAGCCACAGCAGCTTCATCGGGAGCATTGTCAGTATACATAGTCAGTAGTGCTGGTGTAATCAGCTAGTCTGTAGACGATTTTGAGCAGAATCCAGTGGATAATAGAAGAGGCCTAGAGGTAACAGCAGTGGCTGCATCTGCACCAGCAGCTACATCAACAACAGTGGCTATAGGTGCACCAACAGCAACAGCAACAACAGTGTCTGCACCTGCATCAGCTGCAACAGAAACAACATTAGCTGCAGCTGCACCAGCAGCAGCAGTAACAGCAGTGGCAGCAGCTGCACCAGCAGTATTATCAGTGCTGATAAACTTGTTCCCCAGGCTTTCCATGGTAAAATATTGGCATTAAATGAATTCAGTAATTAGCTTGTGAAGGTGATTATCCAATATTTTTAAAATTCGTAAAAACCTGTATTCAGTGTGTGAGTTATCTTCACTTGGGGAGAAGTAAGAATTATTTTATTGGAAAATTACGCATGTAGTAGGCAGTCAAATGGAGAATGGAAAGCAGATTGGGCCAGTGCATTTCCAACACCAGAACTGAATTGGCGCATACAGACAATTGTGCATTCAAGGTGCGAAAACATGACTCTTGCGGAGACTTTTGAGGAAGCTTTGATGGAAGAGTTGGCAATTATGTCTACCAAGGAAAAAGAATCTGGGGATAAAAGTCATCAGGGCAAGACAGGGAAGTTCACCCTTATGTGTCTCTCATGTGGACATGTAAAGCAAGTCTAAGGAACACAGAAGTACTGCAAGCCAGGGCGTTTAACGCGAGACTGCAACCTGAAAAAATGTTCGCAAAGTGGAATCATCTGAACCATGTCGGGTGTCAGAGGCTTCAGGGGCGGTTTGGTGAAAAAGTTGCTATTTGTGGGGACTTAAATGTTTTTGTAAGAAAATGAAGGTAGGTGTGTGATTCGCATGTCATAGCCAAGGTACATGGCTAGTCAGTGTACCGAGAACACAGGGTAATCTGTGGAAAATAATAAGCTTTTGAATTGGGAAAAGTATTCAATGTCGACTGCAAAATTAGAAATGAGTTTTTAAAACTGAATTGCCCATAGAGTACAGAAAGGCCATTAAAACTGCATCTAGATAATGGAGCAGAAGTTAACTTGTTAAAGTATTCTGCGAAGAAAGTTCCAGTCTTACATACATATTTGGTGGCAATTTTAGATCTTCGAATAGATCGGGAATTAAGAATGAAACATAAGTTTCTTCTGGTGGAAGGGGAACAGGATGTTTCCTAAGTCGGTTTAATTGGTAGAGACTTCGAAGCATCATGAAGTAACTGATTACGCCATGGGAACCCTGTGGATCTCGTGGAGGCCCGTTAAACTATGTACGGAGAAAGAAGCGCAATGCGCAAGTACAAAGGAGCAGACGCTTAGAAGCCACAAAAGGATTTGGAAACAGGAACATGTGAAAGCAGTAGAGTACATGCATCTCTGAGGTGTACAGAGTGGCCGCAAACAACCGTACGCCGAGGAAACAGAGAATTAAAAAAGATAATGGTAGACAGACGTTTTACCCAAGGGAAACAGATGCTACGAAGCCTAAGGCAGGTCAGGTGGCTAAGATACAGTTAGGTCCTCGTAAGAAAGGGATTGTGAGGATAAAGACCGCCGATACTAGCCTAAGAAAAGGCACTGTCAAGAAACAAGATTTGCAGGAAGGCGTATACCTACCAGAGGCGTTGGTAAGCGTACGAAGAAGCTCTTCTTCAATTAACGTTATAAATACACGAGAAGAGACGGTTTATATGGATATGCCTCGCATTGGTGTGGAAGAAGTTTCGCCATTTAGCCAAAGTCAAAAGCAGACTGTGTGCAAGGTAGACAAGGGATCGAGAGAGAAACATCGAGAATCAGTTTACTAGAAGAAAATTGCGGTTAGATCACTTAAATGCCGTAGAAAAACAGTCCATAATAGAAATGTGTTCACGGTATAATTTTGGCGATGGGATAAGTTGACACATATAGATACAATCCGGCATCAAACAGAACTATTTCCTGCAGTAGAGGGACGTATAATTTTCTCTCGTCCTTAACGAATACCAGAAGTACAGACAAAACCGTTACAACCGAATATATATCAGGTGCTGGGGAACGACACTGTAGTACCTTCAACAAGTCCCTCTAATTCCCCGTTACTCATGAATCCCAAGAAGATGGATCATCTAGTAGAAAGAAATGGAGCTTGGTAAATTATTACAGAAAAATAAATGATTTTACTCTTAATACAGTCTTCCCAACTACATATACAGATGAAATCTTAGGTGCACTGTGTAAAGTAAAATATTTTTCAACGCTGTATTTGGCTAAGGAATACTGTGAGAAGTTACTAGATGAAAAAAAAACCGGGATCATACAGCTTTTAAAACTCCAGACAACCGTTACATGCACAAAGGAATGCCAATGGGACTCGGTTCTCCACCCTCCACGTTCCAGACATTGGTGGATTCGTTTCACATTGGCCTACAGGCTGAAAAGATGTGTATTTGTTGAGACGACGCTGTGATTTTCTGCCCATCGCTGGAAGAACACAGCGCTCTCTTGGGCGAGGTTTCAGAGTGGCAAAGACAATACAACTTTAGGTTACAGGTGTCAATATTGAAGGAAGGAGGTCACACATCTCGCACATGTCGTAACCGAAAATGGGTTAAAACCAGAGCCAAATAAACTGAAAATATTGGTGTAATATCTTCACCCCAGTACAACGAAGTTATTAAAAAGTTTCCCAGGATTAGTCGTGTGCTGTAAACGATTCCTAAGTGACATTAGTAAAGTTGCAAAACCTCTACAAGGATTGTTGCACTCGTCTAGCGACTGAGAATGTTGACGTGATAGTATGTATTGTCGCGTTGCTCTTGGGTGGCGAAATGAAAAAGAATTGTTATTTTAAATTTTTTTTAAAATATGTCAAAAAAGTGAATATTATGGTGGGCCACTCGGCAACAGAATCAGGGATTGATTACGCTATTATGATAACATACGTTGAGCATTAAATACCCCAATAAGACCAGCAGTTTTTTTTTGAGATCGTTCGGAATAAACATTATCATTTCTGTGCATTTTTATAGTCGCGATGTAGTCATACCCGGAACAACACTAACGGAGCAGAAGATTTATAGACTTTAAAAGAAATGCAACACTACAGAATTAAAAAAAAGAGCTGATCCAGAAATAATAGGAAAACGATAATGTCCCTTCTGCCTCATGCTGCGTTCGGCCCATCAGGGTGATCGCCATTTCCGGTGAGAATCTAACTTAAAATAACTACCATTCAAGTAAATGAGGAGATGGAAATCACCGAAGTTAATTTACTAAAATAAGCACACTTGTCTTTAAGACAGGATTTTTTAAATGCTACGTACCTTTTCATATTAAATTACAATAGATGGCCATTGTGGTTAAATACTTTATACATAACAGTCAAAATGTCCTCTTGATGCTGTCTGTTCGTAATCAGTTACAAGAAACTACATGTTATCTGACTGGAAAAATAACAATTTGCACATTTATTGAATATTTTCACATAAAATATAAAATACCGATGCGGAACGCAGCAAGTCCGTGTCCGCCTATCTTGGAATACAAACAGTAAAAGGTGAGGCACCCACTGCGTCATTTATCTTGAAACAACACAATTCTTTTTTTATATCATTAATCGATATATGTACACAGAGATTGACAGGCACCGCGCAAGAACGGCAAAGATAAGGAATTATAGATTTTGTCGCTGCTATGCGATGGTTCATTTCTTTTACTTCACCATTGCTCGATAACTTTAGGCCATCAGGCGTTTACTATTGAGCGTATATTAATGTTTGTGAGGCGAAAATTACTAATATTACACTATCTAATAACCTGTTTTATATGACTGACATAACACTGCCTTTGAAAATGACGGAATGTTGAAACGCGTAAGGTGAGGGAAATAATACATGTGTGCTCAAGTTACTGAAGTGCATCCAAATGGCCACACTGTCTCAAATAATTTTCATGCAAACTGCAGCTGCAAAATAGTGATAAGTATGAAAGGGGCACCAAGCAAGAAGAGCTGTTTCAAGTTCTATAACAGAAGCTACAGTACTGTACCAGATTTTTCAAAGAAGTTTATAATCACCACTAACTTGAGCCAAGACGCCCTTGGTCAGTTATTAGCCAAGGAGAAGTAGGTAAAGATCGTCCAGTAGCACATGCGCCCAGAACTTTGTATCATGCAGAGTGAAATTGTAGCGCAACCGAGGAAGGGCTATTGACCGTAGTTTGGGTGGTCAAACATTACAAATCATATGTTTTTGATCACTATAAATTACTAATATTGCACTACCTCGCATGAGGAGGGAAGGAATACCGAAGGTATTACTTTCATCCTCATGCCCATTGGAATGTTTGTAATTTTTGGGTGTAACATACAGGTTATTAAAAATTTTCGTGTCACATTCATTCCATAATAAAAGAATAAATATTACAATTTGTAATTACTAATGGTCGATCATTGTGAATTTGTTCTGTGTTTCTAACAGTCTTTGTATGGATTCAGTCTTTCTTGATGATTCTTAAAATTAAAGCTATAAGTACACATTTTTACAAAATTTTAAGGTAAAAGAGTCACTCTTAATTTTTCATCGTTGTAAAAGTAATTTGACTATCACAAGTGGTACACAACTTTCTGTTTTGACTGTATTCATTAAATTGTCATCGTCTTGTCAGTTGGTTGTTTTGTCCATTATCGCACTTAATTGTGCACTTATTTTCGTCGCACGTACACTATTTATGATAGACTTCGATTGTGAGCGACCAATGGTGATGGCTTCGACAAGGAGGTCCGTGTCATTCACTTTCAAGGCTCGAGAGTGGCACTGCGAATTATGAAATGGGATATAGGATGGATTGGATTCTTTGACATATTTCCGTGTGCTTATTTTCATTCGAATCGTGACCTCTCGTTAAAATTTACATTTCAACAGTGTTCTGTTGTGACTTATTTCTGTGTATAATCAGTCATTATACTAATTACGCTAACTTCTATATCTTAGAGTCTCTCAGAAGGGTATGATACACACAAAAATGATTTCAGTACAGGGTGTCAATGTTTTTGCTAACGGATGTAGCGCACAGCAACTGCTGTTGGCGGTTGATCGTCTGCTTTATTTCGTCATATGGTGGCTCTCCACCTCCAGTGTTGCGAGTAGTCTTGAAATTCGGTCTGTGCCCGCACGTGACCGGAGCTTACTTGCACAGCGTTGATTTCGCGTTAGAGGTGGCATGCGTCGCTTTTGTTCGTCGGATCGTGGCTTTGTTCTTTTTAGATTGCTGCAGGGAGCTTCTGCCACCTAAACTGCCTCACATCACTTCCTGTTCACTATCCAGTTACGGAATCACAGGTAGGTGGTAGCTACTACTGCAACTGCATGTGTGGAATGACATCGATTATGACACACCGCACACATCAATGATTTTTCACACATAGGTGCAGTATAATACTGCCACTGAAAATCGTCGAACTTTACAACTTCACTTGCACTGTGGTGAGCGTCTGCATGAACGTTGTATTCGATTAAATTCTCACTTCATAACATCACACTGTGTTTACAAGTTGATTTACATACTAATATTTACAAGAGTTCATTTAAATCGAGAACTAATCTAATTGACCACTTTGAATCAGAACAATTGTTTCTTAATCAGACTTTTCTTTTACCATTTATGCCTACGGTCACAGATAAGCTATTAAAAGTCCTTTTTCTTTGACCAAATTCATTCCAATCTCCTTTACAAATTAATTTCATTCATAGTAATCATTATCACGCTTGATTATTGATTTTGTCGGCCCAATACGTTTTTTAATGCTCATCTTATTTAGTGATTTGTGAGTGGTGCTTCATGTATGTCAAAGTTTCTCTCGTATGTGCTTGTCTTCAAAGAAAATTCGAGGACAGATTTGAAAATAGCAAATCCGCCTCTCGATTTCGTGTAGAAATACAAACAGTCGAAAAAGAATAGTGGGGAAAGCGTGCCTACTCGCAGATCGTTGACAGAATTTAAAATACTCCTCAACGAGGTCGAAAATTTAATTTACATTGCGCAATACAAAAGTAATTTGGTCGTCGCGAACCTACTAATTTTTATAAGTAGTATCTCACTTTCCAAGCACACGTGCATCTTTACAAGTTGACCCTGGGGAGTGGATAGGATCAAGGATCTTAAAGGATTTTCACTTAGGAAAGGGATTCAATATTCACCTAATCACAGAGAACATTGCAGTGCGCACTTAAAATAAAATCTATCACTTCAAGCATGTATATCTCATATGTATCTTGCTGCAGCTTGCTTACTGCCTGCTCTTTGTTAATTTCTTACACTAAGTCAAGTTTATGCATTACGCATTTGGGTATTAATTATCATTTGTATATATAAGCCTCTCACTAGAGTGTTGTTGTTTGCTGTTGTGGCGATCTGTGAAGCTTGGGCGAGATTCTTATTCTGTTTGCAGCTAGCTTGTGAGTTTGCAGTAGCGCTAATGTTCTGTAGTATCGTGAAGTTGCCATCATAAACAATGTTATTCCTATGTTCTTTTACTCAGATTGTTTATAGTCTGGACTCATCTTAATTGGCGTTACACACTGAACTTCCTTTTTATTTCATCACGCTTTTACTTATGGTTAACGTCAGGTCTTTTTAGAACAATTGCGCTGCATTATCAATCTGTTCATGCTTAATCCTCGGTATCTGTTTACTTCAAAGAGATGTTATTTTATCGCTGACACAGCACTGTGCTGGAACTTACAAGTTAAATACAAGATAAATCGACCGACTGCTTGGCGCTAACAGGTGGTGCCTTATTTACTTCACATTTGAAATTAGGGAATAACCTCATGGAATAGAATATTTTCACACTACTTTCCTCGTTTGTCTGGAAGTTAAGTATTTTCTTTCAAAACAGGTCATTAATTTGTCCTTGATTAAATTTCACTTATTAATACTAAGACCATATAATCATCATTTTTATATTTACTACTTACCGATAGAGGTGCATTATTCGCTGCTTCCTCCTCATTTTCATATTGCTATTTAGCGAGAGAAGTGCATTATTCGCTCCGGCCTCTTTCCTCATTTTGGTACCTCAGGGCTAATTAATACCTCTCGAGTACATCATTTTTCTTACATACTAACTAATAATAAAAATTTGAAATCGCCTCTAGGACATGTCCTCCTGTTTACATAAAGATTACTCATATAAATACTTGTCTACAACTTATTCTGTATTTTATTTTCCAGACACGTTGTTTTAACACATAAGGTTTCCTTTTAGCATTGGTTAACGTCCGTAGTCACTTCAGTTCAGTTCTTGTCACTCATTAGTTTATCCTGATCTCCAATACCTTAGAATTTTCTTACAGATTAAATTAATTCCTGGCGTTATAAAATTTTCTTAAATCAGTATGGTGGAACAATCCTTTGTTTTTATTCGTGGCAGGGTCAGATAACAAATAACTACCAGTGTGGTTTCCTCATTATCACAAAGGAACCTTCATAAATGTGTTGCCATTTACGCTCTTCTTTAACAACAGGGATGGTTTAAAGTGAGTCCTGAATAATACCTTTTCTCCTTCCTTGAAACTGATAACTCTGTTTACCTTCTTATCAAATCCCATTTTTCGGATGTTAGCATACGTTGTCAATGATATGAGAGCTTGCCAGATTTTAGCGTCTAGGTCCAATTCGTTGTCTTGTAACTTTAGAAGGGGGTCTATCCTCTCATTCCTTTCTTTTGATGTTGACATTAACTCATGTGGCGTGAATCCGGTCGGCAGATGATGAAGGTGGTTTACAATCTGTTCGAAAGATGTTACGAAGTCTACCCACTTAGATTCCTTATTCGAAATGTACGTCCTTATAAATATGTTAAATTCTTTGAAGATTCCTCACTGTCGGATTCGAATGTGGCCGAAACAGGGATATCAAAATTTGTTTGATTCCATGGCGAGCAAGAAATGCACACCACGGGCATGAAGTGAAATTTGAAGCATTATCGGACAAAATTGACTCGGGGACCCCGAACCGTGGGAAATAATCACTTTCAATGCGACGAATTATCGGATTTGAACAACAAGATTTCACTGCCTACATCCTTATGCGCTTACAAAAATTGTCCAGGATTGCTACTAAGTAATTAGCGTCTCCCCTACCGGTGGGTAGTGAACCTGCCAAGTCAATACTAAGAAGCTGGATTGACCTTTCACCATTTATTAGATTTAGTGGGTTTGAAGTGAAAAATGTTTAAGAATTTTGCGTTTTGACAGATGACACTGCTTCTCAATAATTTATGGGTTATCTGATGTAGATTCGGAACATAACAGTAAGTCGAGATTTTCCTTTTACATTTCTCTGGTCCGTAGTGACCCCATGAAATGTGAGTGTACCACAGAAGATGTTCAATGAAATTTCGAGGGTGCAAACACACCACCTCTCAGATGACTCTGACGTCGTATGATATAGTACTTGGTTACGAACTTCATAAAACTTTGACAATTTGTGGACTGGATTTTCGTGAAGAATTTGTTTAAAATTTTTCCATTTTGGATCTGTAATTTGAAGAATCTGAATCTGCCTACATAACTCAAGATAATACTTTCTATGATTTGGATCTTTCACTAACAACTTTTTATAATTAGACATTTGTTCCACCAGTTCGCTGGTTTCTGGTAAGCCCTCAGGTGAGCGAGAAAGTGCGTCTGCTATAACATAATCCTTACCTTTTATATATACAATGTCAAAGTCATATTCCTGCACGAATAAGCACCATCGAGTAAGACGGGGATGTTTCAACTTGCATGTAAGGAGAAATGATAAGGCTTCGTGGTCTGAATAGACTTTAATTTTTCTTCCGTAGATATAATTGTTAAATCGCCTAAAAGCCCATACAACGGTGAGTGCCTCCAACTCCGTAACCGAACAAGACTTTTCACACTCAGATAACGCTCGATTCGCAAAGCTAATCACTTGGATTTGCTCGTGTCCATCTACTAAGTGAATCTGGTAAGACTAGCGCCGATATCCACAAAGTAAGCGTCTGCAGTAATACAAAATTGCTTATAAATCTGAGGATGATGGAGAATGTTACTGTTAACCAGACTGTCTTTAACTTTCTGAAATCCGTCTTGGCATTCCGGCGTCCAATTCAAATATGAGTTCTTTTTCAAAAGGTTGTGAAGAGCGGGATTATTCAATACTTGGAAGCAAAACGTCTGAAGAATGACGCAATACCGATAAATCCTCTCAGTTGCCGTTTTGTAACAGGTTCAAAATAGCTCTGAGCTCTGTGGGGTGTATGTAACAGGGGTTGGAAAGTTTTTTATAGCAGACAATTTTTCCGGGTCAGGTTTAATTACTTCAGGGTTGATGATGTGTCCTAAAATTTTAATTTCAGTTTTTCCAAACTTGGATTTCTTAAGATTTGCTGTAACACCATTGTCTCTGAATCGTTGAAATATCTTTTGCAGAAGGGCCACATGATCTTCCCAGTTTTTCGATGCTACAAGAACGTCATCCACATAGACTGTTACCTCATCTAAAAGTTCAGGGCCTAGTACATAGTCAAGGGCTGAAATAAAAATTCCGAAACTCACATTTAGTCCAAAAGGTACAACTTTGAATTGGTAAGATCTATCTGAAAATATAAACGCAGTGTACTTGCTAGACTCCTGCGCAAGTTTCACTTGCCAGTAACTGCTTTTCAAATCGAGAGTGCTCAAATACTTAACTTCATGAAACTTCTGTAGATGCTCTTCAAGAGCCTCAGGTCTTGTTCTTATGAGTACTATTATTTTATTGATTAATCTTGCATCTAAGACTAGCCTTACGCTACCATCTGATTTTAGTACAGACAATAAAGGACTCGAATAAGGTGAATGAGATACTTCTATCACATTCCATCGTAACATTTTCCTGATCTTGCACTTGACAGGTTCGCGTCTCGCATATGGAATGGAATAGCTTGTTCTACAGTGTGTTGAATTGGGCAGGACATCCATTCAATATTCTAAGCCTTTTATTCGTCCAAGTTTCTTAGGAAATACTTGAACGTAATTTGTTAACAGATTGTAAAGCTCATTCTTCTGTTGTTTGGATAATTCAGTGGACTCACTAGCTTTAACGTACAATTCACTCTGACTGGGAATTAGGTCTTTATACTCATCGTCAATAGCACTTTCAAGATCTGACATGTCTCCTGTCTGACTGTACTGTTGTCTTTTAGTCCATGGTCGTACTGCTATTTGAAGCACACCAAAGTTTGTCCTCACCTTACTTCTTAACAAATTTACTGTTGCTTGTTGCTGACCTGCTACTAGAATACAGATTCCCAACTCGATGCCAATTTTAGCTTTCGTCTGTCTCAAGAATTCCATCAGGATACATGACACTGATAGGTTTTTAGCAATAAGAAAGATGTATGTTACTGAAATAGACTCTATTTGGATTTGAAGGTGAGTCTGAAGATTTACACGTTGTGTTAGTGGACCAATTCCTCCAGAAACGGTGCAACCTTGAATTGGAAGTGATAATACTTTGCACACAGAGGATATTTGCTTAAATAAACATAAAGATAAGACATTTATACTAGCTCCTGTATCTACAATGGCTGTTACTGGTATGTTGGCAATTGATACCCTTGTGGAAGCTTGCACTTGTTCGTCCCATACGTCGTCATTGTCTTTCGTCTCAGTGTCTGCTACTAGATCATCCCGTAAGTTTGTCTCTTTGTCATACCTAATTGCTTTAATTTCGTGTGGACTAATGGACAGGGTGCCCCCATTCAAACCTGCAGCATCCTCTAGGAGGCTCAAAGATGCTGCTTTTAATTTTCCGCTCGACGCTTACTTTCCTACTGATTTATATGTCTTAGTTTCCTCCGTCTCGAACTGGTGTTGGTTTTGTGGTGCGAGCTCGGGTGGAAATGGATCTTGTTGTCCTGGTGTATTCGCTTGCGCATAATAAATTTGCGTTTTAAGCGGGCGTTTAGCTTCAGACTTCCCGAAGGTCCGTTGGCTTGTCGCGTGAAGTGCATATTTTGTGCCTGAAAAGTATTTTGCTGTCGCTTGTGTTGATTGTAACCGTTATTGAAAGGTGTACGTTGGTCTCCACCTTGATTATGCCATTTATTACCTTTCCACTGACGATTTGAAGCGTAAGACTGATCGTTTTGACAGTTACCGTAGGTCGGTTGCATGTTTCCATATTGCTGGGGCTGTGTGTTATTATGTGCATTTCCGTACTGATGTGGTGACGAATTATATATTGGATTGTACCCTGTCCGTTATTGTACTTATGTTTGTATTTACTGTTGGAGTACGTAGTGTGTTTATTTTTAAACCGTTGTGGGGTTGGTACTGGCCATCACTGTGACGCGCTTTCGCTCAGCCACCATTGTTGCCTGCGTACTCCGTATTGTGCTGGCCGCCTACACTGAAGTGGGCGTTGCCAACATCAACTCTAACGTCCTTGTAAATCAGATCTATATGAGTCTAACACAGGTAGGAAGGTATCCGTATCGCCCTCAGACACGTATACTAACTTGTTTCTGATCGCAACCGGTAACTTTGTTTTTAGAATCATAATAACGTCTTTGGCAGTGATCGGCGAATCCCAGAACTTGATTTTCGCTAAATACTTTTCAAAATATCTCCTCAGACTACCGCGCTTACTGTTAAATACCTGCGCTTTGTAAACTTCTTTTCTGAGGTGCTGCTGCACACCAGAACTCCAGAATTTAGCTAAAAACAGATATTCAAAGTCCTTGTAACGTTTACTAGAGTCCACCATTTCGGGTCCCCATAAGGCAGCATCTTCTACTGTAAATCCAGTAACGAACTGAATTCGCTGGCGGTCACTTCAGCTATTCGGAAAAATTCCTGAAAAATTTCGGAGGAATACTATGGGATGAACGTCTCTCTCCTGTGGGTGAAAGGTCGGAAAAACATGATGTTTGATCACGCTTTCCTCCTGCATCAAACTGACAAAAGTGGGTGGGCTGCGACTCTGATTAAATTGTGCTTCTGTAGAACAATGGGTTTGAGCGTTATCAAATGGTGAACCGTAACGTACCTGCTGTTGTTCATCACATGGTTGTGAATTATTCCACTCTCCTGACACGGGACGTGGGGAATTTTCAATTTGACAATTTAGTGTACGAACTTCATCAACTATCTGTTGACGCCATCAGGCACATCTTGAGCTAACGTTCGTCTTATCTGGCCTAATTCTGACATGACCGTGTCTCCTGTTTTTCCAGGGGCTGCCAATATTTCAAAGGTTACATCACAGTTTCCCTGAGTTCGTTCTTGACCTTGTTTTCTATGAATCCGTCTTTGTTTTTAATCCGCTCTTGGTAGTGGTCGGACAATGCTTCGACATGTGCCTTAACAGTATTCTTTATTTGATCTTCTACATTAAGTGTCTCAATCTGTCTGAAAAGATCATCAACAACATTCTCGATCGTGTCTACTTCGGTTTTAACTCCCTTGACCTTATCAGAGATTGCATTATAACCTTCTTTTAAGGTCGCAGCTTGTTGATGATATTCCATCACTTTTGAATTTATCTCTCTCTTGGCTCCTTCGATTTTTTTATCTAAACGTTTTGAGATATCCTCTATTTTATACTCTACTTCTGTGTCAATTTCTAACCTAACGGTCGTGATCTGACTACTGATTTGATTTTGGACGTTACCCAACAGGGTATTTAAATCAGCTGTTATGTTTGCCTTTAATTCGGTGTTTACGGGATTTAACCATGTATTTAGGTCATTTATCTCCGTTTGCAGATTTGTTTTTAATGAATTTATGTCTGTGTTTACTTAATGTATGTTTTCATTAAGATTTGCATGGATCTGGTCATTATTACGCCGTCTTTCGGCCTTCTATTCTTCTTCGCGGGCCTTTTCCTGCTTTTCACGTTCATTTTCCTGCTTTTCACGTTTCTTTCTTTGCGTTTCTCTCAGTCTTTGACTTTCGAACTTGCGTTCCATTATTGCTTCGATCATTGCGGCCAAGTCAGTTTTTTGAAAGGGGGGAACAGTTTGCACACTAGGGCCCGCTTCTAAAACTTCACTCCGGGGCTGCTTCTGCCTCCGCTCGTGTACCTATAGCGCGTGATCGTAATGGATAGTGAGGTCCACTCGCATCACCGCTGTCATGTGCTTTTGTCTGTGTCCGCTGTTTACCGTCACCTATGTTCATGAATTATTTGTCATACGTCAAAATGCTACAGATACTGTTTGTCACTGCGGTCAGTCGTTTGTCTGTGACGTAGTACTTGGCTTACTGGGACCTAAGATGAAATTTAACTCTGGGTAACAACTGATATTCACGTAAGCCAAGAAGAAAAGGTGGTTCCTACTAATTACAGACAAACGAAATATCACACGTTTGACCAGTTTTGAGCGTAATTATACGACATATTGTAAAAATTTTTTGATGCGCTGACAACAATGGTACACTTTCACTGAATTTGACTACAGAGGAATGGAGAAATTGAAATAAAGCTGTTTCAAGGCAAAGAAAGACAGGTTTACGTTCTGATCAACTCGAAAGATGTTACGTCACTACGAAAGCTTGGCTACTGCGTATGAAATTTTAGCTTACTTTTGGCTGTCTTTATAGCTGTACTGCTGGATACTCGCATAATTTAGCATTATTTTAAGACGTTCTTCTGAACTGATTAAAGGTTAGTCCCACTTCTCTTTCTCGGTTGAACTGCATCCACATGAACAAATCAAACAGTTATTAGAACAAGCACTGAAAAATTTTTAAACACATTCATGAAATGATTTTTGATCTAGTCCCTGTTCGGGCGCCAAGTGTAGCGTTGCTCTTGCGGGGCGAAAAGAGAAAGAATTGTTGTTTTGCATTTTTTTTAAAGTGTCGAAAGAGTGAATATTTTGGTGGGCCACTCGGCAACAGAATCAGGGATTGATTACACTATTATGATAACACACGTTGAGCATTAAATACCTGAATAAGAGCAACAGATTGTTTTATTTGAGATCGTTCGGAATAAACATTATCATTTCTGTGCATTTTTATAGTCGCGATGTAGTCATACCCGGAACAACACTAACGGACCAGAAGATTTATAGACTTTAAAAGAAATGTAACACTACAGAATTAAAAAAAAGAGCTGATTCAGAAATAATAGGAAAACGATAATGTCCCTTCCGCCTCATGCTGCGTTCGGCCCATCAGCGTGATCGTAATTTCCGGTGAGGATCTAACTCAAAATAACTACCATTCAAGTAAATGAGGAGATGGAAATCATCAAAGTTAATTTACTAAAATAAGCTCACTTGTCTTTAACACGGGGTTTTTTAATGCTACGTACCTTTTCATATTAAATTACAATAGATGGCCATTGTGGTTAAATACTTTATACATAACAGTCAAAATGTCGTCTTGAAGCTGTCTGTTCGCAATCAATTACAAGAAAGTACATGTTATCTTATTGCAAAAATAACAATTTGCACATTATTGAATATTTTCACTTCAGATATAAAATACCGATGCGGAAAGCAGCAAGTCCGCGTCCGCCTTTCATGGAATACAAACAGTAAAAGGTGAGGCGTCCAATGCGTCATTTGTCTTGGAGAAACAGAAATGTTTTTCATATTGTTAATCAATAATGTACATAGAGATTTACAGGCCCCGCGCAAGAACGGCAAAGGTAAGGAATAATAGATTCTGTCGCTGCTATGCGATGGTTCATTTCTTTTACTTTACATTTGTTCGATAACTTTAGGCCATCAGGCGTTTACTATTGAGCGTATATTAATGTTTGTGAGACGAAAATTACTAATATTACACTATCTAATAACCTGTTTTATATGACTGACATAACACTGCCTTTGAAAATGACGGAATGTTGAAACGCGTAAGGTGTGGGAAATAATAGAAGTGTGCTCAAGTTACTGAAGTGCATCCAAATGGCCGCATCGTCTCAAATCATTTTCATGCAAACTGCAGTTGCAAAATAGTGATAAGTATGAAAGGGGCACCAAGCAAGAAGTGGTGTTTCAAGTTTTATAACAGAAGCTACAGTACAGTATCCAGATTTTTCAAAGAAGTTTATAATCACCACTAACTTGAGCCAAGACGCCCTTGGTCAGTTATTAGCCAAGGAGAAGTAGGTAAAGATCGTCCAGTAGCACATGCGCCCAGAACTTTATATCATGCAGAGTGAAAGTGTATCGCAACTGAGGAAGGGCTATTGACCGTAGTTTGGGTGGTCAAACATTACAAATCATATGTTTTTGGTCATCAATTTACAATTTGTACAGATCATAAATCACTGCAGTGGGTCGGAAATATTGGCGATCCCTCCTCACGCTTAATGAAATTGAGATTGGAACTGGAGGAGTGCGATTATGAAATTGTATACAAAAAAAGACAAGAACAACTGTGTGGCGGATGCACTGTCGAGGGTAAGGGAAGTACAACCAGCTGATACCGAAACAGGGGCACGTGAAACTGAGGAAGTGCCGGTAGTTGATAAAGACGAACAGCAGGAGACAATTTCGGAAGAAGAGGTTGAAATTTTGAGGAAATTCCATGAGGCACCCACAGGTGGTCATCAAGGACTTAGAACTTATTAGAACTTACGATCGAATTAGGAAATGCCGAACACGCTCCGGTATGAAGAAAGATAATGAGAACTACAGCAGAAAATGTGTTAACCGTCAAAAATAAAATCAAAACGCAAAATAAGACAAAATGTTGTTTATTACAACACCAACACCAGAAGATGTCATCACTTAAAACTTCCAGGCTGATAGGTTGTGGCCGATGTATCGGCCGTGAAAGCCTACATTGTATGATTAACTGTATGATAAATGTGATTTTGATATCGTCGATTCACTAATGGTAACAGACAGAAAAAATAGATATATACTAACGTTCCAAGATGCTCTAAAAACGTTCGTTGTAGCAGAACGGACAGAAAAGCTGGACGCACGCACAGTGGCTCGTGTCCTAGTTGAAAGAATAACTCTGAGATTTGGGATAACCTCAGGAATAGTCATAGACAATGGTAGCAATTTTTTGAGTGACACTCTAAAGAGGCTGTGCAGTTTGCCACCATCGTCAATCGAAAGGAGCACTGCAAGAATCACTCCGAACTATAACCGAATTCTTGGGACATTACATCAATAGGACTGAATGAAATTGGAACGAATGGTGTCGATTTGCGTTATTCGTGTGCAGTAACACGTCCCATACTGAACTATACTCCATCCGAACAGTCTATGAAGGCCCAATTTTACCGAACGGCCGCCGTGTCTTCTTCAGCCCACAGGCGTCACTGGATGCAGATATGAAGGGCATGTGTTCAGCACACCGCTCTCCCGGCTTTATGTCAGTTTGCGAGACTGGAACCTGCTACCTCTCAGTCAAGTAGCTTTTCAATTTGCCTCACAAGGGCTGAGTGCACCCCGCTAGCCAACAGCGCTCGGCAGACCGGATAGTCACCCATCCCAGTACTAGACTAGTCCGATAGCGCTTAACTTCAGTGAACTCTTGTTGTCACTGCGGCAAGGCCGTTGGCCATTGTGCCCCATAGAACCACGAATTATACAGCATACGAGTTATTTTTCGGCAGAGCATGTAACATACCAAGTTTGTAGCAGGAAGGCCCCGCAGGTGTTACTTAATAATTACGATGATTTACTTTGTAATCTGACTTGCGGCAGGTCTTGTCATGGGGGAAGCCTCGTCTGAGAGGTCCACCGCATGAGCATCTAGGGAAATGATTCCAGTGATGATTTCCCGTTGCCTTTCACTGGCGATGATGAAATGATAATGAGCACAGCACAATACCCAGTCTCTGAGCGAAGAAAATCTCCAACCCAGCAGGGAATCGAACCCGGGCCCCTTGGCATGACAGACCACCGCGCTGACCACTCAGGTATCGGGGCGGACTTTACGATGATTATGTACTCGAATTAAAAGAGAAAATGTGACAGGTGTCCCAATGTGCCAGAGATCACAATAAACAGTGTAAGGAAAATCACAAAGAGTCCTACGATAGGGACCGATATCCAAAAGATCTTAAAACAGATGGTCAAGTCTTATTGTACGATAAAAGCTTTGGAAGGGGCAGAAGGCATAAGCTAGATACTCAGTGGCGTGGCTCATACACGTATTAAGGACAAAAAACCGAAATGTCGTTATTCGTTTAAAGAGAAACAAATTTTAACGGTGCGTACCTATACGTTAAAGTAATTCTACTGAAATAGAATTTTTTCTTGAATTTGAGATGAGGAAACTGGCAGGAGTGTTGCACACGGTGAGCTGTATTGCCGCAGTGTACACACGTGGACAATTTAAAGATTTTAGCATAGGGAACTTCCCCTCATCTCCAGGCTTATATTATGACAGTACCGGCAAGGATAATTCTACACTGTAACGTGGAAAATAGCCATTTACATTAATCTGGGAGAACTTGATGGAAAACCTGAGAGAAAAGAGAGACTGGCACTGGACAGATAACCAGACATGAGGGACGTAGGAAACGATGAGCCTTAAATTTATTGGAAGAAATCAATAAATTTTTTTGTGATGTTAGGTGAACAGAATGCCTCCAGTTTCAATTCAACGATTGATTTAATTGAAAATTAACATAAGAAATTGCTCAAGTTGAGAAAAGAGCAAGTAACAGCAGTAAAATCAAATTTGATGAGTTTAAATCATGTATTAAGTAGCCTTGCACCCGACGAGGGAAAGATTGTTAAAAACATGGGAAAGCTAAATGGATACTAGAATAAATACGCTAAAAGTACTGATCAAAAGTAGAGCCCTTCGCTGTGATCACTACTGTTAATGAAAAGTTCATACAGTTAGCATCGATTTACACTGTCTTAGAAAGGGAGTATGAGATGCCAATTTCTGCCATAGTAAATGCTCAGAAAAGAATAATGGAATCTCATATAGTAAAATCAGTTCAAATAGGTAGAGGCTTGTGTTTAATTCACGATGATATTAAAGACAAGAAGTTCCCAAATGCTCCTACAGCACAGAGCGGGTACAAATTATTTCGCTTAACTGATGTTGATGCGTTCATGTCTGGCCGTATCCTAGGTTATACACTGAATGCGTCATTAGCAGAAAACGAACTTCTTAAATTGGATAAAGCATTATCCTAAATTCTGGAGTTAATGGAAGCCAAGGTTTATTTCTGTACATGAAGCCAGAAGAAGATTATTTGTTATGTGATGAATCTAAGAGGCACTACGTAAAACCATGCAACGAATAACTGCCAGGAAATAGACCGCATCCTCAATATTTGTAAAGAAAAATTTGTTTAAAGTCCGCATATCATCACGAGACACGCCAATCCACGATGTTGCAACGCAAAGTTGTATCGACAAAGTTTGCGAAACTGAATGGTAGTATGTGGACTCCACTGAGTCAAAACCAATCTTTAATTGTTGCTCCAAAAAAGGACAGCTTGACAGTTTTGTGCAATGACGACAGGCTAACAGATGCACTGGTCAACGGTTCAGGGAAATTAACATTTTATGGAAAATGTAAAGGTTATGGAACACAGGTGTTTATACAGTCTGAACAAATAATAAGAATTAACGTGATTAGTGAAAACTTAATGCCAGCTTTAAATATGGAGATTGATTGCAGTATCATAAATATCGAAAGAGTTACATTTCTGAGTTACATTTAGACATGTAGTTGGAATATGTAATACAACATTTAGATGATCTTGATCGTAAAGTAACAGGTTATAACATAACAGAAATTGAAGAGGAATTAGCTTCCCAAGAGTAGCAGGTATCTGAAAATATCTTGGTATCGTTACTCGTTCTGGTCTTACCTAGACGTTGTAATACTTACCATAACGTTTATATGTTGTTAGTGCAGATGCTGCAGATGGTTTAGAGATTGCTTTAAGTAAATGTAGAAAGGCAGGGACGATGACTGTTGTTCCAGAGTGTGAGTGGGGACAACCTTAGTAAAGACAAGTGAAGGGTGGGAAATGATAAGCATTCGTAGCAGATGGCGTCTTATGTCAAGCAGAGGAAATGGTGAAGAGCGTGTGGAAGGCTCCGTTACATTTGAACGCAGTGAGGAAAGAGTTGCATTGCCTATGCCATCGCCATGCAGAGATCAAGGATATAGAAAGACACTGCAAAATTCCAATACTACGTAAGAAATTACTATCTAATTCACATAAGTAAAATGTAAACAAGAATTTTGATGGTGGCCTGAACACTTATGAAATATTGTCTCTCTACAGGGGCTGACTAATCTTTCCAGACTATGCCCCATAAAATAAAAAATGCAATTTGCTTACTCTCTTGTTCGGTCGTGTGTTCCTGCACGTCACACCAGAAGTAGCCCGTGATACCTGACAATAATTGGGGCCGATCTTCCGGAAGGCTTCTCGGAAGTTGGGAAGTTGCTCACTTCTAGCGGCAGGTTTTCAGCTTCTGAGGTGACTGTAGCAAGCCGAACGAGGTTGCTCAAGATCCCACATTCTGTGCCGGATGGTGGTGGCGGAGAGCGTGGAGATACCGATCGGTGTATATAGGTTTCCCGCAGACACTGTGACTGAGAAGCCCATTGGTTTTTCGGCTAACGAGGAGTTCAAGGAAGGGCAACGCACCTTCTGTTTCAACTTCCATCGTAAAGCTAATAAGGTCGTGAATACCGTTCAGATATTGTACGACTACTTTAAATTTTTCATGCCAGGAGGCCAGATGATAACGACGTTAACGTAACGATAAAAGCAACGTGGCTTAGCTGGAGCCGAATCCAAAGCGATGTCTTCAGTTTTCTCCATAAAAGAACAACAACAACAACAAGAACAAAGCTAACGTACATCCCATCGCCATGTGGTCCGTCTGGCCGAAATACTGGCCGCCACGTGGGAAACAGTACGATGTCAAGATGTGGTTAAACAATCTACAATCGTAATGTGAAATGACTAGGAAAAACAGATCCGTAGAGTCTATGATAGGAACACGCGTCAATAGCGAGACCACTTTAAAACTGACCGTTATATCACCTTGCCCATAACGTAAGTGGTTATTAAATCGCTTGATATGACGCACGCAATTGCCACTGCGGTGTATGGAGACTGCCCAGAGGGCCAGTCTGTAAGATTGTGAATTCGGTGGTGTTCGTAATGGCGTGAAGAGGACAATCCGTTTTGTGGGTCTTTGGTAGCCCATAAGGCGTAGATGGAATCTGGACCCGAGACCAAAGAAGGCTGTTTTAGGAGCTCTGGTATTCACCTCATTATTTTCGAGTCGAGTCTCGTGGCAGTACGTAGGGGTGCTTCGAGGTACTGGCGCGAAGTTGAGACCTTTCTTAAGAGCCCAAATCGCCCCTCCGTCGATATAATTTTATAACTTTAGGATGCCTTTACCACACAATATATCCAAAATCGCCTTATGCGTTTCGACGTATAGTCATAAAATATAACACGAAACTCTAATCACAAGATATGAAAATATGTTGGATTTCAACACTGATTAGGTTTATTTTATATATATGAAAATATGTTGCATTTCACCACTGATTAGGTTTATTTTATATATACCTGCGGCCAACTGCATGTTGGC
The DNA here is from genome assembly GCF_021461385.2 of Schistocerca piceifrons. Lineage (NCBI taxonomy): Eukaryota > Metazoa > Arthropoda > Insecta > Orthoptera > Acrididae > Schistocerca > Schistocerca piceifrons. The sequence goes on from NC_060140.1 coordinate 626,294,808, forward strand.
AAAACAGTTTCCTTACAACTTACAGCGCATAAATTACTAGCATCACTAAAAGTTTATGAAGGCTATTCTATAAGAATTTACAAAGTCTAGAAATACCAGTTGAGGCATGTAGCACTGACAGAAAACTGTTAAGGCTTTCGTGGCCACTTGTTGATAAACTGCCTATTGGCTTCTGTCTCGGGCTCTTCGGCCGACGTTCTTCAAATGATTTTACTGACGTTTCGCCAGCACGAGTTGCTCACATTGTCAAAGCTTCACCCGCCACGCCGGTGGTGAACTGGAGCCGAGCACGCGGCCGCAGACTATATGTATCTGACGCGACAGGAACATATAGTCAACGCAATGACTCATGAAAACCAGGTGGCGCCCATGCATTGCCTTTTCCGCCGATTTGAACTAACCCGTAAGAGGACTACAGGAAATTTTAACAATTTGGGAGGGTGTAATCTTGGAACCCCGTTCATCAGGTCCAGCAAAAATATATGGCAACCATACCAGATTCCATCGTCTACTTAAGACTACTTGACTTAAGACTACTTGAACCTTAAGCATCATTTTAACTCCAGCACCATACAAAATACAATGACACAAAAACCGGTGCAGTACTGATGCTAATGGTACAATGGCATCTATGCTACCTCATAAAACTTGTACCCTCTTACTTATCTTAATTGTTACAATTATTTCTAGAAATCAAAGATAACTCTTACAGAAATAGGTATAACTATGTATAAGAAAGTTGACAAAAATTAATAAAAATTAAACATTGAGGGGACTAGAAGGGGTGAGAAGAAAATAGGTGTAGGATTGGTACACCTAAAATGCATTCATAACGCCTTCTGTTGTTCTGTGACCAAAATAATGTTTTCCGTGAATGGCAAACATTGTAAACTTCAGTGAAGTAATTAAGAAGGGAGGGGGAAGGGATAAATGGGTAAACAAAATAAATTTCAACTTACTGAAAAACCCTTTTAACAGTTTGTAATCCTGGGACTACATATGTTTATAAAATGACGTCCTTATGCAAGATAACGCGAAACATTGTGGAACACATAAGGTAGCTCTGCCGTGGAGAGTATTTAATTTTTGCCATGCTGCGTCAAGCGCTTTTTAACAAGCTGTCAATACGTTAAAGGCCTATGAGGCCTATGACTAACAAGAACGAATGGCGGTATTGGCGTGTGTGTGTAGTGAATAATTAAACTCTTCCTCATCTTGTGTATGAAGCAAAACACAGGAGGTATCCACAAATAGTGCATAGCCTAGGGGGTAAAATACAGAATGGTACAGCATTTATCACAGAAAGAATACTGTAGTCTATCGAGGCTCTAGGGTGGCGACATAACTATACGTATTCCTTAATTAGACTGAAAAACCGGATCTTGGTGAAATCTATTTGTTCGTTTACTATTTCGACGGAAAATCTGGTTCACTCAAGAGCCTTTAATAGCATGCCCTTCAGACCGTTGTTCAGAATATTAAAGGTGGTCTGAGTTTCGCCTGTCTGTGGTTGCACTATGCTCCCTAAAACATTTGTTGAATAACCTACCAGTCTGTCATACATAAAATTTTTCGCCATAACCACATATAATACTGTTAATTCCCTTGCCCTCATACTTAGCACGCCCGACTTCATTGGAATGTCGTAATTTGTCCCATAATTTACTGTTAGTTTTTAGCCCCATATCAATCGATAACATGCCTATTGAATCTGTTTACCACACGTTGAGTGAATGTTGCTTTATATTTTGCGGTGCCCCACGAAGTTTATCCCGATGTTGATACGTATTCACCTATAACCGACCGTGAGCGGACTCGTAATTATTTGTGGCGTGTAGTAAGTAATCAGCATTCACTTTACTGACATTTCTCTAGAATTCAAAGCTTATGTCTTAACACACCAGTAGAAGTCTCATTCAAGGAATTAACAAATTAACGTTATTAAAACACTGAAGAGGAGGGTACAGATACTAAAGGGCAACAATTTGAAACGATTGATGTTGCTCTGCAAATGACTATCATAGACACCTACATGTGCTGAGTTAATTGACAGGAAAATATATACTTTCATCTGCTTTAAACACCTCTCTTGTATACATGAGACACATATAAAAACATTTAGTGTGAAATACTCGCTAAACATAACCTCCTAATCCTTGAAAATGCTTAACTACTGTGGTGGTGCTTTTATTAATAGTGTACCTTGTAATCGTTGTTTTCCAATTACTTTACAATATTGAGCACTCTATAGAGAAATTTGCTTTTTATTATTATTAAAACATTACACTTTATACTGAAACAAGCCAGCAATGATGTGGTTATACTTTCATTAAGTAAAGAACACTGTATCCTGCGCTTTATCGAAACGGTAGGTACTTTAGACACAAGCAAATAAATTCATGAAAACGAGTGGATTGAATTGACGCCGTAGTATTTTTCTGTTATACTCAAATAAAATAGCACAGCATCTTTTGGGATCTTCATCTGCAACACCACTTCCAATTTGTAGTAATATCTACAGCAAATGATACTTTGGCAACACTATGATGTTTTACGCAGTAATAGAAATATAGCAGGTGTTATATTTATAACCATCTCAAATGTATTCACAAAAAAAGAGAGAAGGTCATGACTTTTACAATATGAAGTCTTAGTATGAAAACTATTATACACTGAACTGCACCGATAAAACTATTCTTCAGTCTTTTGACAGATAGTGAGCTCTGCCTATAGTAACTTGCGAGAATTCCTACAGTACGATGAATTTGCAGCTTTCCATTATGGCTTTGATGTCATAGTACTTTCCAGGGTCATACTTGGCCAGCACGAAAGATCTTGCTGAAACATAATAAATGCAGTGACCCACAAAATATATAGCCACTTCTTCTTCCTTGTAGAAGAGCTGCTTAAAAACACTGCAGAATTAATAGTAGCAACTTAATCTCGTTCATCCGAGGCTTTTATAACAATTATGCACAACTTCCTCACCGCAGCACATTATACTTTATGTGATCAAAAGTATGCGGGCACCTCCAAAAACATACGTTTTTTATATCAGGTGCATTGTGTTGCCACCTACTACCAGGTACTCCATATCAGCGACCTCAGTAGTCCTTGTACATCGTGAGACTGCAGAATGGGGAGCTTCGTGGAACTCACGGACTTCGAAAGTGGTGAGATGATTGGGTGTTACTTCTGTCGTAAGTCTGTACGCGAGATTTCCCCACTCCTAAACATCCCTAGGTCCACTGTGCCCGATGTGACAGTGAAGTGGAAACGTGAAGGGACACGTACAGCCACAAAAGCCTAGAAGCCGATCTCGTCTGTTGACTGACAGAGACCGCCGAAAGTTGAAGAGGGTCGTAATGTGTAATAGGCAGACATCTAAGCAGACCATCACACAGGAATTCCAAGCTGCACTAGGATCCACTGCAGGTACTGAGACAGTTAGGTGGGAGGTGAGAAAATTTGGAGATCATGGTCGAGCAGCTGCTCATAAGCCACACATCACGTCGGTAAATGTCAAACGACACCTCTCTTAGCGTAATGATCGTAAACATTGGACGATTGAACAGTGGAGAAACGTTGTGTGGAGTTACGAATCACGGCACTCAATATGGCGTTCCGATGGCAGGGTGTGTGTATGGCGAATGTCAGGTGAACTCTCATCTGCTAGTGTGTGTAGTACCAACAGTAATATTCGTAGGCGCTGGTGTTGTGGTGTGGTCGAGTTTTTTATGGAGAGGGCTTGCACACCTCGTTGTTTTGTGCGGCGCTATCACAGCACTGGCCCACATTGATGTTTTAAGCACCTTCAAGCTTCCCACAGTTGAAGAGCAATTCGGGGATGGTGATTGCATCTTTCAACACGATCGAGCAGCTGTTCATAATGCGAGGCCTGGGGCGGAGTGATTACACGACAATAACATCGCCGTAATGCAGTGGCCTGCACAGATTCCTGGCCTAAATCCTATAGAAATCCTTTGGGATATTTTGGAACGTCTTCTTCGTGTCAGGCCACACCGACCGACATTGATACCTCTCCTCAGTGCAGCACTCCGTGAAGAACGGGCTGCCATTCCCCAAAAACCTTCCAGCACCTGTGAGAATGGAAGCTGTCATCAAGGCTAAGGGTGGGCCACTACTATATTGAATTACAGCATGATCGATGGAGGGCGCTACGAACCTGCAAGTCTCTTTCGGGCAGGTGTTCGGATACTATTGATCAGAGAGTGTACATGTTCACCTTTCAAACGTAATTTGAAAATACCTTCCGCTTCTACTTACGGAATAATCTAGTGAGTGAAAAGGTGGTAATTTTGCCATCAAATCTTTCGGTGAGGAAGCCCATTGTGATTATGTCTTAAAACAATGGTCTTGGCCATGTACATTAGTATTTACATACGTCCATCACAATTACAACGTTAAAAGTAGGTTTACAAAATACAAATAACCATATACAGGTCATTATTCAAAGTTCAAAATATATCTACGATTAAATATTGCTCATTAATCTGTCTGGCGTCAGCACCATACAGTCCTCGGTGAGCTCATTTAATCTCTGTTACCGATGGAAGTTGGAAAGAAGAACATAGGTACTAAGAAGGTAACTGCGAAGAAACAATGGGTAACAGAAGAAATACCTCAGTTGATCGATGAAAGAATGAAGTACAAAAATGTTCAGGGAAATTCAAGAATACAGAGATACAAGTCGCGGAGGTAAGAAATCAATAGAAAGTATAGGTAAGCTAGGACGAAATGGCTGCATCAAAAACGTGAAGAAATCGAAAAACCAATGATTGTCATTAAGCCTGACTCAGAATATAGGAAAGTCAAAATAAGCTTCGGTGAAATTAGAAGTAAGAGTGTTAATACAAAGAGTGCGACGGGAATTCCACTGTTAAATACAGATGAGAGAGCGGATAGGTGAAAAGAGTACGCTGAATAGGGGGAAGATTTACCCGATGTGATAGAAGAAGAAGCAGGAGTCAATTTAGAAGAGACAGGGGATCCAGTATTAGATTCAGAATGTATGAGAGCTTTTTAGGACTTACGACCAAATAAGGTAGAAGATGTAGATAATGTTACATCAGAATTTCTTAAAATGTGAAGGAAACGACTGTTCGCGTTGGTGTGTAGAATCTACGATTATGGCGACCTTACAACCTGACTTTCGGAAAAATATCATCCACGTAATCCTGAAGACTGCAAGAGCTGACAAGTGCGAGAATTATCACACAATAAGCTTAACAGCTAACGCACCGAAGTTGCTGACAAGAATAAAATACAGAAGAATGGAGAAGAAAATTGAGGATGTGTTAGATTACAATCAGACTGGCTTTAGGAAAGGTAAAGGCACCAGAGAAACAATTCTGACTTTGCGGTTGAGTATGAAAGAAAGACTGAAGAAAACTCAAGGCACGTTCATAAGGCTTGTCGATCTGGAAAATTCTGCAAGATGTCCGAAATCCTGAGAAAAATATTAGTAAGCTATAGGGGGAGATGGGTAATAGACAATATGGACAAGAGACAAGAGGGAGTAACATGAGTGAATGACCAAGACCGAAATACTCGGAATAAAAATGGTATAAGACAGTGATGTAGTCTTTCGCCTCTGCTGTTCAATGTCTACATCGAAGAAGCAACGTTGGAAATAAAGGAAAGATTCAGGAATGGAATTAAAATTCAAGGTGAAAAGATGTTAATGATACGATTCGCTGATGACACTACTATCCTGAGCGGAAGGAAGAAGAATTACATGTTCTACAGAATGGATGAACAGTCTCGAGGATGCAGAACATGGACTGAGAGTAAACCGAAGGAACATGAAGGTAATGAGAAGTAGCAGAAATTTTAATACTTAGAAACTTAACGTCGAAACTTGTGATCACGAAGCAGATGAAGGCATTCTGCTTCCTAGGCACCAAAATAAACTATGGCGTATGGAGGAAGGAGGACATGAAAGGCAGACTATCTCTGGCAAAATGGCGTTCCTGGCCAAGAGAAGTTTCTGCTTCAAACATTGGCCTTAATTTGAGGAAGAAATTTCTGAAAATGTACATTTGGAACACAGCATTGCATTATAGTGAAAGATGGACTGTGGCAAACCGGAACAGAAGAGAATCGATGCAGTGGAGTTGTACTGCTACAGAAGAAAGTTGAAAATTAGAACTGATAAGGTAAGGGATTCGGAAGTTCTGCGTAAATTCGGAGCGGAAAGAAATATGTGCGAGACACGGAGAAAGGACAGGATGATAGGACACCTGTTAAGCCATGAGGGAATGACTTCCATGTGACTAGGGGGAGCTGTAGAGGTCGAAGCCGTTAGAGGAGGACAGAAACTGGAATAAGTCCAGCAAATAGTTGAAGAAGTAGGTTTCAAGCGTCACTCTGAGATGAAGATGTTGGCTCAGAAGAGGAATTCGTGACGGGCCGTATCAAACCAGTCAGGAAACTGAGAACTCAAAAACGCTAGATGGCAGATGCGAACCATGCTTGCTCTGACACCTCACTGCTTTCTATATACTGTTATCCAGGTATGCACGGATAATAGTAGTAATAACAAGTTACGAAAAAAATGTGTACGATTGAAATAAAACAGTTTGTACCAGGTGGTATTAATAGATACCTCGAGTGCTTGTGTTACTTACAGTATTTACTTAGTGTACAGCGACTTAAATTCATTTCTGTTAAGACATTCGACCTTGATATCTGTTGTAAAATATGCAGTACTATTTCCCTGACATTCTCATTTAAGTGCAGCTTTGTTAAACTATTTATCATAGCTTGGAAATAGTCCCATTTGTGCCCCTGTGGATGGCATCAGTCCACATGTATGATGGCGTCTGTAAACTTTACCTTGCTAAAAGTGAAATATGTCAGTTTGAGTACTGAATTATTTATAAGAAAATCAAGAAATTAACAGCTTGTCCAGCTCGTGCTCAACTATAAATTTTACGTCTGGGTGCTTTGATACCTTCGCCGGGGGCTACTTTCGACGACACAAAGCGCCAGATGACCGGGACGAGGAGAGAATGCCCAAAACGGTGACATTGGAGCCATTCAGCTGACGCACAGGGGGTAGCCGAGCGGACGACCTGGCTACGCTTAAAAACGGTCTCATTACGAAGAAGCTGGCGGCGAGTGAGAAGTGTGTTGGAAACTGATGGACCCCTGCAGTCATTAGGACGGAGCGTCAAGAACGGTCACAGGAAGGCATGCGATTTCTTCTGGCCCGTCTGAGCCGTTTTACCTGCCTAAGAAAACCCCCGAAGCCATTACCAGCAGCGTAAACATACAACCAACAGGTCGCACAGGGATGACTGTGAAAGGGGTCAACCATCTTAAAAAGATGTCCCCTAGACAGGAAGGTCGTCCCTTATAAATTACGAATCCCAGATTTTTCTGAGACGAAGCACAAACACAAGACTACCCGGGCCTGAAACAGAGATAGCCGTTACGAAGAAGTGTTGTATGGCGAGTCACACAGCAGACCACGTAAGACAGAGAATTTCCATTCTGAACTGGAAGGCGCGGTCATGAAACGGCGATCAGTCACTGGGCGGTATCACAAACTGAGTTCGCCAACGACACCGTCCAGAGAAGGTAATTTTCTAGTAATCGTGGAGCTGCTAACTAAATGAGAAATGGTGTCGGTGAGACAACTCCACACCCGATTTCCGACACCGTAGCTTCGGCTACGGCAACACATGGCGACCTGTTAACTCGGACCGCCCCTGGCCCCCACTGACCCGACACGCGCTGCACAACTATGAGGCGACGCGCTGTCCCCACACAGCTACTGCCCCTGTCATCAACTCACGGCAGATCACTATGAAAAATGGTGAGATGATTCATTCCTCTCTTCTCGTTAAAAGCTGAGTCATGTTCACGCCCAGTCAAATCGGCCCTGAGATTTGCAATTTCTGCTATGTTTTATGTATAAAAGTTAATCTAATATGTAGAGCCATTTCATGTTTTATTCATTCAAACAGTCTGTTCCATCCGCTTATCAGTCCTCTGACCTCGAAACCTTTTGTGTTTGATTTCATTTGATTATTGACGTCTCTTAATTACTAGCTCCCAACGAGGGGCAATCTCATTAGTCATCTACACGTTATTTGACGTCAGAGCAGTTGAATACATTTTGGTGCTCAACGTGGGACAGCGATAAGATTTCATTTTCACGTTTGTGCTGGTGTCACAAATTCAAGATAGTCAGACACGTCTCAAGAGATATTAACGCTCCATACCTCTACCAACATATGTTAACCTCTGTGTGTGATTACAGGCGCACGGGTGATGTGCTGGTACGCACTGAATGCTTTGCAAATTGAAGTACGAAGCAGATTTAGCGGTAGCTGGAGTATTCAGTTTTGATTGCAACAGCCACTCCCTGTGTATTGTGCAGTAGTTTCAGAACGTATAGTTTGTTGCCGTGAATATTCGGTGCCACGTTTTCATTGTTCTGTTGGCGGACACCAGCGTTGCCATCAGTTTCACATTGTCTGTCTTTGTTCATTGTGTGGAGTGCATTTAGTTTGTGGTTCCGGTTTTCTATTCAGCTGAGGTCTGGGAGATTAATACATATGGAAACTGTCAAGCGAACTGAACAAAATTCAGGGTATATCAAGGAAACACAAGGCACGTCTGTAGGGGATACGCAAAGTCACTGATCCAATTCTCTCAATATTAGAAAACGACACATCGCCGTCAGTCACCGTAAGGGAGAAGAATTATAAACGATTTGAAAGACTGCAGGCCAACCTAAAACTCTGCATTCAAAAGTTGATGGGCAGATCGCTGAAGGTAGAAGTGAATTGGGGATCGAAACCAGAAGGGTACGAGCGGAGGTCACCAACAGCCTTGATGAAGTGAGGCATACTTGTGAGATGAAGGTTGAGAAACGTGGAGAGGAGGAACGTGGATCGTCCAAGAAGAAGCAAAGAAGAGTGACAGCTCTCGAGCGAAAAGTGTTTGCAATACTAAGAGGTAATATGCTTATAATAGAGGCCACCCTAGAACTTTGCAGGCCGCATTCCCGAAGTACGCGGTGGGCAGGCCTCTACACAAGTTAGAATTATATTAATACCGTCATCTGCTGATGGATGTTGATAAATATCAAGGGGGACAGGTGAAAATGCGTGCCCCGACCTGCACTCGAACCCGGGAACTCCTGCATACATGGCAGACGCTCTATCCATCTGAGCCACAAAGGGCACAGAGAATAGTGCGACTGCAGGGTCTATCTCACGCACGCCTTCCGCGAGACACACATTCTCACCCTGTATGTCCACTCACTACATTCATAGTGTCCCACCCCATATAAGTATCTACACAAGTTCGTTTGACCGAGCGGTACCCACCCTAAGGTATACCTAAGAAATATAGAACCGTATCTGCGTACGAAAGGAGTGGTGGTAATAATACTTTACTCGTTGTGCGGTAGGTATCTAGTTTGACATACCAATTAGCAGAAACACTTGTTACAAAGATTTCTGTAACAAGTGTCCGGCAGAGTACTGGAACATGGCTGCAGAGCCCGCCTGCTAAGCTGGATGATAACGTGCTAGCCTCCCGTGCAAGCGGGTCCAGGTTCTATTCCCTGCAAGGTTGGAGATTTTCTCCTGTTGGTGACAGGGTGTTGTCCTACTCATCATTTCATCCTCATTACCGGCGCACTAGTCACCCAACGGGGCATCGACTGAAATAAGACTTGCACTTGGCGGCCGAACTTCCCCGGATTGGGGACAGTGTGTGCCACAGCCACAGCATTCCACAGCAACATACCCTGATGATTTTATCGTTATGGCAGGATACTTGAACAACGCAATGACAGATGAGGAACTGTGAACCGCGATTGGCTCACATTTTCCTGCTGACGTACAAAGTGCGCTCGTTAGGGCGCTGCTGGGGAAACAGTTCCTCACTATTTTCAGACACTGGGGAGCAGGAGAAACAAGGAACACACACAGCAGCACAATGAGAACAGAACGTCTGATGCCACAAGCGTTTGTGCAGTGCAATGACAGGCACAGTTGGCACAATAACGTTCGTAGAAGAGAGGAAAGGAATAGGCGAGAGCGAGACAGAGGCTATGATCTACACCAGGCAGAACGCGTCAAGAACGAATTATCAGATCACAGACGCCATGTGAGAGGCGTGCAAGCGTCGCGTAATGAGATAGGGCATGAGAATAACGGAGGTTCACTACCACTGGCCTCACCTCAGCCAGAGGTGTGTATCAATGTCCAAAGACAATGAAATATCGCAGGGGGACTACTCACTAGAGAAGGAACATAACATACGTAATGTAGCAATCGCAAGCGCCAGACTACACTGACGCAGAGTTCGGAGTTGCCGGAAAAAGCGGACAATCGGTGTTCCTCGTTGAGGTAACCGTGGAAGGAAATGGCAGCATTTTCCAAGTATTTTTGAGTAAAAGTGGTTGAAAATGGCAGTAAATTAGCTGAGATACCTGTAGAAGGTATCTTACTAATACTTGCTTCTGGTGTGGAAAGGAAGACCTTAGGAAAGTAGGTCTCGGTGTCGCTAAGCGGCGGGAGATCTGACTTCCAGGCGAATGTAGTTGTCGTCTATGGCTTGTCGCTAGATTTTATAATCAGAAATCATATATTCTCCAGTATAGCGGTGATAGTAGATTCGACCACTAAACCCGTGGCCAGTTTGTTGTAAGATCCGGTCGCATTGGGTGCAGAGATCACTAAGGGCACTATTAATTTATTAAACTGTAAGGAGGGCGAGGAAATTTTCACAGGTGTGCCACGGGAGCTAAAAGGTGATTTATTAGCAACCGTAGCAGCAGCGCTAGTCCGGACTGAAGCGCCTAGAACCGCTCGGCCACAGCAGCCAGCCATGGGTTGTAGAAGAGCCCTCAAATAGTGATGAAAATTCCACGCACAATCCCGACGGAAGGGACATGATGTTGCTGGTCGAGGGTCAGAGACCTTCACACATGTACTTTTAGGATTTAGAGAGCCAGAGGCCCTTATTGAGAAGGCTCCCGTGACACCCCATATCGCACATGTGAGTACGAAAAAAAGCTCCAAAACGAACATTAACACGCAGAGAGAGACCATAGTCAGACGCCTTGACAACGAAGGGTGAAGGAAAGGCCCCACAGCAACTGAGAAGCTCATGTTGGACGGAGAAGGTGAAGAAGATTTCAGATCGGATGAGAAGCAATGTGAGGTGCTCTGAGAAATTGTTGTACATGCCATCTCGCAAGTAGTAGAAGATAATTTAAATTTGTAAAATTCTGGTGGTTTCGCAGGACCGCAGGTGTTTTTCTAGCGTCGAAGTGGCGAGAAAAATTGATGTCTCACTCGGAAGCCAGGAACTGTACACAACACCGAATGCGCATGAAATTTATGACGTCGAGAGCGAGGTTGTGGTACTTAGCACCCACAGCCTGAGAGCATAATGTGGCTCAACAGAGTAGCGTACGGCGGTTTGGTCTAACAACATGCTGTATTTTCTGTTGTATTAATTAGTAAGTCTTTATTGTGCTTGGATAGTCATTTTAGTGTGTGCCTGGACTGTGAAACACTTCGTGTGAACTTGGAGAGGGATGTGACTGTCGCGTGAGTGTGCGCAGGTGTTTCGCGCGCCGTTACAGCTTGCAGCGCAGGACTGAGAGGAGCCGCCCACATCTGATAACGCTAGACTTCTCGTTGTATGGGATTTGCCACTTCCATGTACGTTATTCTTTTTGCCATTTCCATTTACATTATTTTTTATTGTTTGTCTTCTGAGTGTACCTGATTGTGATATTAGGTGTTCATTTCTTTATTATATTTTTTACCTATATTATTCATAACAATGGGCAGACGCACGCGTAGGCGGTGAGAACCACACATGCAGCAACATTTGATGAGATTTCTGTTGCAGCCTACAGAGGCGGTCGACGGAGAAGACATTTTATCTCCGCAAAGTAGTGTTTAGTGTTTTTTATTGTTGACATTCGAATTCGTTTGCACAGGTCGCATTGTTAACTCTGTTAAACATAGTGAATAAAATTATTTGGTATATTTCAACTTCAGGGTATACAAGATTAGGTATATGAATTTTTTTTAAAACATTCGGGTCCGTTCACGTGGCTCACACAGTTGTCACTATGTAAAATAATAAATGAGGAAGAGGTCCCCCAAAGATTGGTGGCTGGCTCTGAGCACTATGGGACTTAACAGCTATGGTCATCAGTCCCCTAGAACTTAGAACGACTTAAATCTAACTAACCTAAGGACAGCACACAACACCCAGCCATCACGAGGCAGAGAAAATCCCTGACCCCGCCGGGAATCGAACCCGGGAACCCGGGCGTGGGTAGCGAGAACGCTACCGCACGACCATGAGATGCGGGCAAAGATTGGTGATACGTACATTATACACAACGGTTGTAGATTCAGTGGCAGAAAAAAAAGTACCTATCTTATTTTTGTATGTGGAATTTAGGAAAGCAAACACACTGAGACGAAACTAATGCACTGTTGGTAAAAACGTTAATGTTTTATCCATCCAATCCTGTCCAGCTTGGCCCAGGCCCTGAGTCACACAGCAGGCCATGCAAGACAGAGAATTTTCACCCAGCAATGGGAGGCGTGGTCATGAAATGACGATCAGCTATTAGGTGGTCTTGCAAACTGAGTCCATCAGTGACAACGTCGAGAGATGGAAAATTTCGAGGAGTCGTGAACTGGGAGATAGATGAGCAGTGAAGAGGTAGTCGGTGATACAGGGCGGGAACCATCTGCCTTCCGACACCGTGATAACGCGACTTGCGCTACGGCAAACACACGGTGACCGGCCAAAGTGGGCCGCATGTGGCCATTGCTGTACGGCCGCGGGAAACCTAGCAGAGTGGCCGATATCCGCCGCACAGCTCAGAGAGGACTCGTCGCTCTGAGCCAGCACCTGCCACCGTCATCACCATAAGACTGATGTCCGTGAAGAATGCTGACGTGATTCACTCTCCCCTCCTTTCCTTTAGCAACTGAGTAGTGACCACTCCAATGAAGTTGGCCCTGAGATTTGTAATCTCTCCTTTGTTTTGTGATTAGAAGTTAATGAAATAAATACACCTAGTTCATGCTTTATTCATCCAAACAGTTTGTTCTATTCACTTATCAGTTTCTCAGTCTGGCAGCCTTTTGTGTTTTATTTCAACAAGCTAGCTTTGAACAAAATAGTTCACTGAAATGCAGTAAATTGTTCCGAAAGAATGTTCCTAAAGAGAAAAGCGCTCTGATTTTCATGTACCTCAGCGTGTATGCTTTTTTGTTTTCACTTCTTATGCACGTGATTTCGTAGCGCTATTTTTGTGATTGCTTTCCCTTAGTTATTAATATCACTTAATTACTGGCTCCCAAACTGTGGCAGTCTCATTAGTAGACCGCGGATGTTAGGTGAAAACCTATTTTGTTCCTGAGTTCCTATTTGCATAAAAATTTGTACTTACGCGTTTCATGACTATTTACACATAGCGCTAATTCAATAGGACCTAAAAAAGCCTATTTCGACGTTAGTGCCTATTTTTGCCTGTTTCGGCTTTAATACCCTAAAAAGTGCCTATTTCATCATATAAGACAGTGACTCCAAGTTTTTCCAAACTATACGACAGATGAAAAAAAATATCTTTTGCCCATGCTTCGTACTTGCCTAACACTTCGGTCTTTTTTTCTTTTTTTATATCGCTATCACTGTTAATACCAAATACTCTTTATAGGTGTTTTATTATTCATATGTAAAAAATAGATCACAGATCTTTAGGATAAAACTTTTTTTTTTTGTTTTGCTAAGCTCCAATTTGCATATAAGTTGGTACTTGTGCGTTTCATGACTAACTAAACTGAATTCCGTTAGTTCTATAGGACCTAAAATTGCGTATTTCGACGTTGACGCCTAATTTTGCCTATTTCGGCATCAAAATCCTAAAAGTATCTACTTCGTTAATCTGACATAGAGTTCTTGTGTTTTCAAAGATTAGAAAAAGGAAGTAAACTTAGGGCTTTACGTCTCGTCGAAGGCGAAGGTCGTTAGAGATTGTTAACAATTCCTTTGCGTGCCTTACTAACAACAGCACTCGGAACGGTTTTATGGTCACCCATCCAAGTACGCGCCGAACGCGACACTGCTTAACTTCGGTGAGCGAATGGGAACCGGTCAGAGATTTGCGTTACACATTAGAATCCAACGTGGGAGTGCTAAATGTTATATTTGAAAATATTTCGTTCGTAGGATTCTGGCCAGCTGTGTATTTTCGCAAAGAAACGGTTTCATAGGCCTTAAGCTGGGCACGGATTAAAAAATCACAACGTCAATCGTAGACGCCCTCTATAACTAAATTACTGCCCTTCGCGCATTTTCTCGCTGCTGTCTACAGGCAGTCCTATCGTACTACTCTGTCTCGTGAAAGTTATTATACGTGAATTTTCCGGTTCGAAAAATAATTTGCCAGTAGTGAGATGTTTTCATCTGAAGCCCCGGTAGATTCCATTCGCTTGTTCAGAAGGGGCGGCCATCTGTCAGGTGCCATGTGTCCAGCAACGAGTACGGTACTTCCCCTACCGCTCCCATGCACCGCAGTAAAAGGAAAGAAAAAAAATAAAAACAGGTCATCGTTCACTTTTTCCCAGCGAAAACAAATCAGTACATTGTGTAGCGACCGACGTGTTAAGTGTTACTGACGTTCTAAGTGCAAAATAAATTCTAGTTTCTGTGTGAGAATACTACGCCATGCCGAAAGCAGCTAGTTCAAAGTCTACTCATATAAGGCAGTGGCTGCAAGATTTTCCGCATTATACAACAGATGGGAAAATTATTTTCTGCCAAGCATGCAACAAGGAGGTTAGTTGATGTTTTTCTTCGACTTCTTATTTTCCTGTCACTTAGGATTCTTTTTTATCGCTATCCTTTAGTAATACGAAATATTCTTTATATGCGATTGTAAACTGCATTTCCCTTTTCTCTCGTATTAGGTTTCGAGTGTTAAGAAATCTCACTTAACTCAGCACGGAGATGGAATCGCACATGAAGCTAATGTTGCACGAAAGTCAAAATTGAAGCAAACTCTTATAACCAAAAAATATTGTGAATCATCCGAAAAAACAAGTTCTGCAGTGATTTTTGTCATTCACTTGTGGCAGCAAACACTAATCTGCACTAATTCTGCACTTATGCAATCTGATCCTGGTGCTTTATGGTTTTTCAATTTGTTGATTGCATCTCTTACTTCCTTTAACGTTGGCTCAGGTATCTGGGGTTCTGCTGTATGTATTTCGTACGCCTGCTCATTTCCTGCTTCCTGGTGTACATTTAATAGATGCTTAAAATACGCCCTCCATTTACTTAATACAGCACTGGGGTCTGTCAGTATTCCTCCAGCATCCCCTCGTAGTGCAATTGTCCTAGCCTTGAAGCCCTTCCTATACCCATTTATGTCTAGGTAAAGTTCCATAATGTTTTTTGTTTTACTGTTTGTTTCCATTTTTGTAATTTGATTGTTCAAATAGTCCCTCTTCTTTGCCCGTAGCCTACGACCAAC
This sequence comes from Schistocerca piceifrons, assembly GCF_021461385.2. Taxonomy (NCBI): domain Eukaryota; kingdom Metazoa; phylum Arthropoda; class Insecta; order Orthoptera; family Acrididae; genus Schistocerca; species Schistocerca piceifrons. The sequence continues at coordinate 626,310,370 of NC_060140.1, forward strand.
TTCCCTTCTCAAGTTCAAGAACTCCTCTCGTTTTCTGTCTCCCATTCTATCCCAATATAATCACGCTTTTCTCCTTTCCTCTACCAGTTTCTTGCATTCCTCATCAAACCACGATTTCCTCATGTTCTTCTTAATAGTACCTATTGTGACTTTCGCTGCCTCTTTGATATTATTCCTCACAGTGATCCACTGTTTATTTACATCCTCGTCTTGATCTTCGTGTGTCCTGAAAGCATCAAACCTATTTGAAACTTCTATAATGTACCTTCTTCTAAAGTTTTCATCATTTAGCTTGTCAGTGTCGAACCTAACTAGTTCCGCATTGTGACACCTTGATGTTGCTGTAGATAGCCGTTGATGAACTTTGGCAACTACAAGAAAATGATTAGAATCGCAGTCTGCTCCCCTGAAAGTCCTAACATTTTCTATACTAGTGTGCCATCTCCGATCTACAAGAACATGATCAATTTAGTTTCGGGTGTGTCCATCCGGAGAGACCCAAGTTGCATTATGAATGTCTTTCCTTTTGAAATATGTGCTCTCAACAATCATGTCTTTTGAAACAGCACAATTAACCACACTTGTGCCATTATCATTCGAAATGTTATGCAAACTTTCTTTCCCAATTGTAGGCCGGAATGCTTCCTCCTTCCCTATCTTCGCATTAAAATCACCTATGATTAATTTTGTATCATACAAAAGAACTCTAAGTTAAAAAATGCGAATAAGTTCTGAGGGACTGTATGCGTTTGACTGATAGTGATTCTTATGCAGCATGTCTTCAAAATATTTTACCAGACTGGAAAATTCAGATTGTTTGAAGTGTTTCATCATTATGATGCTATGTTTCACTCGATCTTGAGTAGCTTGAGACCAATATGCCGAGAAGAAGGCATGATAAAATTCTCCTTCACTGTGACAATCGCGAGTGACCGATCGCATTCTTACAGCTGGTTCATTCTCTAAGTAGCCAAACAAAAATTCTAATCTGTGCTCTGACGACCACTTAGGAGAAAAACAGTGAGAGAATTGATGAAGCTACGCTTGTGGATGAATGTAGTTGACAGAAGTTTTAAATGTCTTGAATTGACGTGTAGTAATGAATAGCTTATAGTCAAAGTCATCATGACGGCGAGTCGCATGTCGGTCACTGTTACGTCGTGTCGTCGGTTCCATCTCAAAATTTGGTGTACCTTGCCAATTTCTTTCAAAATTTCCAAAATACCCTGCGTTGTTGCTTTGTGACTTTTCCTTATTTCTGAAACCCTCTTTCTGTGTCGGAGCACTAGTCTCCTCTGAAATGCGTAATTCTTGCATTATGTTTGTCAACTGATCTTGTACCTCCCGCATTGCTCTTTTGTACTGTGTATTGATTTGATGCTGATTTTGTTTAAATTTTTTAACTTGTTCATACTCTTCTGTGTCAGTAACGGATACCGGTCTTGTGTCATTTAGATCATCGTCTACCTTCATAGATAAATTATTTAGCTGATCGGAAAGATCGACAACTTTTTCCAATATTGTGCTGATTTCCTCCGTGTGTTTTTCTGAACTAAGTTTTAGAGCGTCCATTTGTGTCGAAAGCATACTTACTGAGTCCTTTAAGTTTTCCTGAGATTTTGCAAGTTGTGTAACCGAATTGGTAGATGCAACTGAGTCAGTTTTAGCTTGCAAGGTGTCGTGATTTTCATGAACAATAGTTTGCAGTTCTTTTATGGCTGCTTCGTGATTCTGTAATATATTTTCATGAAGCAAAAAAATAGGTGCAAATGCTTACAAATTGGTGTTTTTACGTCAATACAGACTTTTTGACGTTTAGCTTTGATGTTATGTAGCTCAGTAGTTAAGCCATCGCGTGTTTCTTCAAGTGTAACAACAATGCACTGGTGCCTGAAACATGTTCCTGTGTACTTTTCGGCAGCGCATTTGCACCATCAACATTCGCATTTCGAAAAGTAGAAAATGTGTCTTGACTTGATTGAGAAACGGATAATGACGCAAAACATGAACCTACAGTATTTGCAAGATTGTGTCCTGTCGTTTCAGATTCCTGTGGCGAGCTGTTGCCGACCGATCGATCGACAATACTACCCTGTTCACTAGCTGTTTCACTGTCTACACCATTATTTATTGCCTGGTCCATTTCCCTATGCACAATCACTAAATTACTATTCTGAATATTTGTTAATTCATTACACGTGGCGTTAAAATACTACTCTCGTATTGTAAGTTCTCAATTTACTTTGCAGCCTAGTGTTACGTTTTTCACACGCCATAATTGTCAAAATATTTCACATGATGACACAGAAAAGCACAATTTGAAGAGCAAAGTAAAAAAAATTAAAATAGCACAGAAAATAAAATCCAATTAATTGCAAGCGCGGCTGCGAAATACTTGGTGCAAATCTACAACTGTTTTACTGTACAACGAAGAAGAAACTGCAACTCCAAAGGAGATTCTCTCTGCAATTACGCGCTAGCAATAAACAATAACTACACTAATTACACAAGCCACAAGAAAAAATCAGAAGATTCTAATGAGGTATCCTCAGCTAAGGGTCGACGACCCTTACAAAAATTATGAATGACAGTGCTGGAAAAACTCTTACGTTATTTGATTTTCAAACAGCTGAGCAAAACTGAACGTACTCAGACATTTCTCTCTTTAGCCATTCTGATCATCACTAAACTGACACACAATATTTTAGCGCAATGCAATCTGACTTTCAATAATCCCTACAAAAGAATGGCCCTGACTAACAATAACCTATACCTTTTATGAATCATTTACCTCACAAAAATCTTCGTTACTCGAACTACTGCAATACATTGAGCGCCAATACTGCCAGCTAAATAGAAGATTCCAACTACTGAAGACACTAACTGCTCATAGGCATAGTTAGCAAATGAAAGATTTTGATAGAGAACAAACAATGTATTAACCTTAATAGTGTTCAAAAGTCATAATATATGTATATCAGTTCATGACATCCAGCCTTACAAATTACCTTTTTCTGACGGACACACGTCCAGATCGTACGCTCTCAAAACTCTGAAATCTCCCTTCCCACATCCACCACTACTGGCGGCTCACCTCCAACTGCCCAACTCTACACAAGCGAATATTCCAATAATGAGTCCAACCAGCCACAGACTGCACAGAGCACAGTGAGCGATTTTCATACAGAGCACTACGTGGCGTTACCAACATAAAAACCCAAACAGCCTACTTACAGCATAGAGAAGATTTTTACATAATGATGGACACATGTGGTCCGAAATGCATCGTTTGATTCAACAAAATATGAAAAAAACTGTGACGGTAGTCGTTATTAATCACACTTCCTCAAAATCTTATATAACAATGAAGAAATTTCGAAATTTTCTACCGAACGATATTATATGACCAGAATGACCTGTAATACTAAAATTGGCGGTTTTGAACTTACAAGAGGAAACTGCGTAATTATGTATTGCCCGTGTAATAGTACTAACAACAAATATCATTTCCTCGATGCTTCAGTTTCCACTACGAAATTATTTTTGAACATATGTCTGGAGAATAAAAAAAGTAAGAAATTGGGCTTTGCTCAAGGTGGACCCTCTTTGAAAACAAATCTGTTTGTAGGGAAACACAAACAGATGAGCTTCAGCCTCAAGATGACAACTTCACAAAATGCACATGAGTCAAACTTTTTGTCCATTACCAAAATACAAATAAAATTGTGGGAGTCCCCGTATCATAGATTGTGGATTCAGACACTGCTCTAAGAAGGCGATGTCAATGAATTGGCAACAGTGTGAAATGACCCATGGATTGGCACCCAGGGAGAGTGAAATTTGATGGCTGGACGAAAGTAGATTTCCTTTAATTAACTTCTTAATTCCGGCCCTCGGCGGTAGTACATGATGGATAGCTTGGTGGAGGTGTTCAGTTGCCTCTCGTTCGAAACAATAGACATCCGGCATTGCTGACAACGCAAAGAGCGGGGCTGAGCGTGGTGTCACTCAAATGCCACTTTCAGCGATTTCCCCAGCTGCGATAACGACGATGGCGAGGCAGCACAGCTTAAAATTTCGGAGCGGAGGGCGTGACCTGTCTGGAGCGCGTGAGTAGCTCTCTGTTCCAGCGCCGCCTCTCTTATGACACTGCACAGGCTGCCCTGTCCCATAGTCGAACAGATGACCCCAAATTGCACTGCAGGATGTAACGCAGGGAGTCACAGGCTCGTGGTGTACGCTATGATATTGAGATGAGGATATTTTCGTACAGAAATGGCTTACTACTTGTACTCTCCTGACTACGTTCGTTTAGAGCTTAAGACATGTACTCTCGTCACTTCTCTGGTGGTGAGTGAGGAAAGACTTCCGTTCCTCCATTAGCGTATTGCGGTCCAGCTGTTGCTCAACTGTGCCGAGTTGCCTGTGCTTCGCACCGCGTAACACTCTCGCCTGCATGCAGCTGGCACTGTTGGAACTTGCTTCTGCTCTGGTGTTATTTTTGAGCGAGTATGGTCGATACACTACGCTACATCTGTAAGAGCTATCTTTGATATGTACAGAAAAGTTGTAAATGGGGACAATTTGTCTATGGGAGCACAACTACCAATATGTTATTAGCGGTAGCATTGCACTAGCTTTTACATGATTGTATTTCCGATGGCACTTTCGTTAAACTGATATTTGGAGGTTGAGGAGTTTAATTTAGTAAGAAAATCTGGGACGGTTGACAGAGAGAGCAGATGGAACTAATGGGTGGATTTCAAAGATTGCGCCTTCTCCAACTGTTGGAATTTCCTGTATGGTGCTTATGCAGTTGCTGCCACTAACGGACATGGCACTGCGGGGGTGCCACCTTTTCTTCATCAGTTAGTGCTACATGCACTAAATTCTTACAAACTGGTAGATGCGAACTTTTACCGACTCTAGTAATTTATACACTGTACACGGTAAAAAATTATTTGTCAACAGACTGTTGGCCTCATATAACCTAGCGGCACTTAGTGAGCTCTTCCAATACACAGTTTCCGATCACTCGAGAGATCTCTCACGTTTTGTCTGGTAAGGAAATACCTTTTGTAAACACTGTAAACTGATTTCCATGAATTAATTACTGACGAAATTACTTTATACAATGTAATGATGAAAATATAATTGTAAACATGTAAATGCTGCATGTACCACGTATCCGGCGCCGCCTAGCGATTTAGTCCCCTTGGTTTCCAGTTTGTCACTTGGTAGCATTTAGTACTTGTCTCTTGATTGAGAATGTTGATAAGATAAAATATATTTAAAGAATAGTGTAATACTGTTGACAAAACACCAGTAAGCTACAAAGCCATATTCTCATCATTATACTATAACTCTAAGCAGCGGTGAATTGCAACATATTTTCATATCTTACGATGACAGTTTTGTGTGGTATTTTATAGCCTTTGAAAACGTCGGAATGTTGAAACGTTTAAATGGGTGTGTAAGTGATAAATAGTGTGGTAAAGACATCACAAAGTGATTAAAGTGCATTGGAGTGGCTGCTTCGTATTATAGTATTTTCACGGAAATTGCAGCTATCTAACATGACTAATACTAAATTAAACAGTATGAAGTAAATTTATTCAGCGAAAGATTGAAATAAAACATCTCTCCGAGAACAGTGTTGCAGAAGTGGATACAATTTGCGACGTACCAAATTTAATCAGAAGTCACAGGTAGACATTACCAATGATCTAAGCAGGGTAATAAAGAAAGCCACACAAGACATGAGATAATCACCAAATGTATTAAAAATAGTAGGCCCGTTGAATGAAAAATTGTATGACGACAAAGTCATAGTGACGAAGGCTGATAAAGGAAATTCGATTTTGCTAATTAACAATCGTATTTATGTTAGGAAAAGTATAAAAGCTTTCATGGATAGTGATTTACTGCAACATTCAAAACGACGTTGAAGATAAGTTGTATTCTATATCGAGCAGAGAGAGACAGCAAAGGAATAACAATAGTGAATCCAAGTATATGTAACTTAAATCATAAGTGGAGCTGCACAAAGTGTCTCATCCGGTGCGCCCAGAAGCAAAAAGCACTGCTGCACCCACGTGTAAGTTAAACAGGCATGACACTAAAAGACTCAGACAAGCTTACACTTTTGAGAGGTGCTGTTGTTTGAGGATCTAATACCATTTTGTACTAAAGAAAAGTGATTTAGTCCTTCCAGAAAATGTTTACCTACCCTCCATGGATATTGTTAACCTATATATTTGCGTACCAGTTTCTGAAACCATTAATATTCTCACGCGTAATTTGTTAAAAGTAAAAAAAGAGTTGGCAACGTAAGGTCATAAAACTTATCGACGTGTTACAGCTTCGTTTACCTTCAACTATTTATCCTATAATCGTAAATACTCTAATCAACGTGAATACATTTTATTGGTCACAGCAGCCAGGTTTTCATTGATCACTTTGGAAACAGTTTCATTACCAAATACCGAGAAATGTGGAGTAAAATTCTGACTTATAGCAGATGTGTTGATGACACCATCATAGTAGTAAATAGCAATGATACAACCATCCAAAAGCTGGCTGTGAACTTCACAGTATACTCTGTAGTTAACTGAGAATTCTTCTCTGCTCTCTGATGTGAACAGACATGTAGATGACTAATGAGTAGACCACGGATTTTTAGGTCGTAAAAAAGTGTGTTTTAGGCACCTAAAATAGGCTCCTTCAGTAGTTCATTTAGGCTATATAAAACCTAAAATAGAGTCTAATAAAAATGATGCAGAGAAAATAAAAATAAATTAAAATACACAGTGTTGACGGTATGAACATCTTATTAGTCATTAAGGCAAGGAGAATGAATATTTACACAGTTACAGAGCACAGCAATCTACAACATTAATGTTGAACATAACACCAAATATTTTTGAGTTCCTGCAAGATAAAGATCTCCGTGAAAAAGATGTGGCAATTGTTTAATTAATACATTCGTAGTATCACATATTCTGACCATACTTGGCTTCGCAATAAATAACCAAAATCATTTCTAGGTTTGCTAGTGAAAAACTGTGGCGCTGGCAGTCAGAATCAGTTTATACGCTGAAAAAGAAGTTCTACATCAACAGATGTGACAGGGGCGTACTTTATTTTAGGCACATATTGGACAGGAATGCTGCAGTCAGGAGTGCTGGATTTTCCACTAAGTATGTCGGCAGCTGCACACAACTCCTTCAGGCCAGTGTTCCTCTGCAAAACCGTTTGCATTTTTGCCCGTACTTTTTCCCCTACTTCATCTGGCGCTTCACTGATTTTCATTTTGTCTTCTTCAAGCAAAGAAATATTGTCTTAGATAGGTCTCCCTGAGCCTTATAATTGTGAAATTATACTTGCTATAAATGTGTAGTGGCCCCTAATGTAAGATAAGTCCCGTTTTAAAGAAGAATCTTAGAGTATTTACATTGCTGCAGTTACGGATGTAGCATCCTCCGGTATATTTTCCACCACCTTCTGGACAGCTGAGAGATGCGTACTATAGTATTCTGTTGCTATCAGCCACATGCCCCAGCGGGTGACAACAGGCTCTAGCAGCAATGGGACATCTGGAAGCTGTTCTTTAAATGCATGTATTGATCTAAACATCATTAGCGATAGGAAAGAATCTGTAACAGCAAATGCGAATGCGTTAATCAAGGCTAGTGAAGATGTAGGTCTAAGGATAAGTGAAGACAAAACTAAATACCTAGTTACTACTAGAATGCCAACAGCAGTAGATCAGAAAATGTTAAGAGTTGGAGACATGCAGTTTGAAAAAGTGAACACATTTAAGTATCTAGGCGTGGACGTCACTTCGAGAAATGAGATTGAATTCGGACTGAAGAAGAGATTACGGGCGGGAAATGCTTGCTACTTCTCACTGAATAGATAACTTTCATCACGGATATTGTCTAGGAATTTAAGGATTAGAATATACAAACAATTATTCTACCAGTTATGCTGTATGGGTGTGAGACTTGGTCTCTCACTGTGCAAAATGAAAAGCCGTTCCGAGTATTTGAAAACAAAATTTTGAGGACAATTTTCGGAGCAAAAAGGGATGACATTACCGGAGAGTGGCGAAAACTGGGCAACGAAGAGATTCACGAACTCTATTCAAGCCCTGACATAATCAGTACTATTAAATCACATAGGCTGCGATGGGCGGGTCACGTAGCTCGAATGGATGAGGGCAGGGCAGCGCGCAGAGTACAGGTAGGGCACCTCGAAGGAAAACGTCCTGTGGGGAGACCGAGGCGTAGATGGGAGGACAATGCGATGGCTGATTTGAGGAGCCTAGGTATTGAAGGTGAATGGAAGGAAATAGCCCAAGACAGGGGCAGATGGCGAAAATATGTTGCTGCGGTAATGGACCCTCGAGTCCGGTATGACCAGTAAGTAAGTAAGTAAATAGAGTCCTTTTGTCAAAACTACAAATTCCCTATCAACTTTCCTATTGTTCCATTGTTTCCGACGCAAATTATATTGGGAATAGACTGTTTGAAAGAATTCAAAGCAATCTTAAACTTTCACGGTGCTGAAATAAGTTTAGAGAAAGAAGGGAAGTCAATAGCTTTCCAAATTCGAAGACTGGCTCTCGAACAATGACGAGGAAATTAATCGGCTTTACCTCTTCTTAGACAACAGTTCGGAACATTCGACGGAAATTGACACAAACAATCCCTCTGCAAATATTGACAGGGATGATATCGACGACGTATTTGATACTAATGACTTAATTTAGAATAAAATTGAAACAATTGTGAACTGTAATGACACTGATAGGCAGGACTTTTCGACATTTTACAAGCACATTACACATTTTTTACTCACGAATCTGGAACCATCAAGGGATTTCAATACAATTTTCATGTTCGTGGGCACACTAAATTTGGTGTTAGACCATATGTAATTGGCCGGCCAGTGTGGCCGAGCGGTTCTAGGCACTTTAGTCTAAAACAGTGCGACTGCTACGGTCTCAGGTTCGAATCATGCCTCAGCCGTGGATGTGTGTGATGTCCTTAGGTTAGTTAGGTTTAAGTAGTTCTAAGTTCTATGGAACTGATGACCTCAGATGTTAAGTCCCATAGGGCTCAGAACCATTCGACCCTTTTTGAACCATACGGAATACCGGCACATTATAGGGACCGTGTTATAACAGAAATACAATCTATGCTTGACGAGGGCATTATTGAGCCTGCAGTAAGCTCATACAACAGTCCATTACATGTTGTTAAGAAGAAAGATTAATCGATCAGGCTTCTCTTAGAATCGAGACAAATCTGTACTATCATCATTCCTGAAACAGATAAGCCGCAAACGTTGGAAGAACTTCTTCAAAATTTTAATGGTGTCAAACTGTTGTCCTCTATTGATCTCAGATCCACCTTTTTCAGATCGAACTTCATCCAGAACAGAGAAAATACACAGCTTTTCTTTGTTTCGGCGTTTGATATCAATTTCGGAAACTTCCTTTTAGTTTGTACGTTTCTTCGGCAGCATTCATTCGTAGGCTAAATTCCATGTTATGTGAGTTCTTAAAATTTCGTATCACCTTATATGTGGACGATATTCTAATACCAGAAGCCACATGGGAGCAACATAATCGCATCCTCAAAAGTGTGTTACATATTTCTGAGGATCTGGAATTAAAGTTAACTTCGAAAAGTCTGAATTCAGTAAGACAAAGGTGAACTTTTTGCACACAGTATTTCTTCTGAAGGCATTCAGCCGGATAAGTTAGAAGCAATCAGAGCCATTCTAGTTCCATCCACGAATAAAAAAAAAAAAGAAAACTGTGTAGTTTTCTATTTCTCGTAACTTTTTACCGTCGTTTTCTGAATAAGAAAATTCTAGTTACACCAAAACCTTGTTCTCTCACTGGAAAAAATACTATTTACAACTAGTACGAACGGGCACAGTTGGAATTCCATTCCTTAAAAGCAGCGCTACTTAATGCGCCAATCCTAGCTCACCCAAATCTGTCACAAGATATCTGCCTTAGCATGGATTCTTCTAAAGTCGGTCTTGGTGCCCATTTATTTCAAGAAGCCATAGAAAATGACTCTACTGTTCAGAAAACCATTGCTTTTGCCTGCCGCTAATAAAATCTGAAAAGAATTATTCTGTCACTGAATTAGAAGCTTAAGCTATCGTTTGGGCATTTAACAAATTCCGTTTCTTTCTTTCCAGTAAACACGTAAAAATATAAAGTGATCATAGTGCTTTACGTTTTCTTATGTCTTCAAAATTATATAATGACAGGTTAAAACGTTGGGCATTGTTTCTGCAAGGATTCCACTTCACAATAGTCCACATTCTCGACAAGGAGAACATTTTAGCTGATGCACTGTCACGTGCACCGGCTGGGCTTGAGAAAAGCCACACAGAAGCTAATCTCAAAAAAAAAAAATTCAGTATTCTTTACAATGAGAAAGTAGCCTTTGAAAACATCTTCACTACATCATTAAAAGACGTTGCTTATGAACAAGATAAGGATCCGATTTGGAAATACATCAGAAGTAAATGTCACGAAAGGACAGACACGCAGATTCGGCATTATCATCTGCTTAGAAACAACGTAGTCTTCAAACGTTGCACAGTTGATTACAAGCAATGGGTACTTTGCATTCCTGACGATTTTGTTAATAAGCTCATTTGGTACATTCATTTCAGCTACGTACATTTTGGTCCATGAAAATGTTTTCATATTCTTCGGACGACTTGTTATTTTAGCGGTATGGAAAAGAGAATTTGGAGAGTCTTGTATATTTGTAAGCTTAGTCAATAGGTTAAACCATCTACCATCTCACATCGTGCTCCGCTGTTTCCTATCATTCCTTCTAAATTAAAAGAATTTGCTGCTGTCGATCTCTTGGCAAACCTTGCCAGAACATCTAACCGACTTCCGTACTTTGTAGTCGCTGTTGAACTTAATTCGAAATTTGTTGCTTTCACTCCGTTACTTAAAGCCACTGGACGGTCTGTATCCAACGTCTTTGTTAAAAATTTCGTACGTGATGTTGGACACGTCGCGGAAGTTATTTCAGATAACGGACCACAATTCAGATCTGCTGTTTGGTCAGGCATGCTTCGGAATCATATAATCAAACCTGTTTATATTTCATTGTACTCACCACATTGTAACCCGTCTGAACGGATTATGAAAGAAATCAATAAGGTTTGCAGACTTTATTGTCACAGAAAGCATCAATATTAGGACAGATATTTACACTTATTTCAAAACGTGTTCAATGAAATGCCACATGACTCCAATGCTTTACTACCTATTCTTGTACTGAAGAATGAAGAACCACCAAACAGAATCAGAGAGCTTATATCTTTTCCGAATACACGTAAACTTCGACAGAAAGACATACTTTACTTGGCTATTAAAAATAAAACTTCTGCTGGATACAAAAGGAGAAAACTAGACGGTAAAGCAAATGCAATGAAACTAAGTATATATTGGTCAGAAAGTTCTCATTAAAGTTCATTCATTGTCACATAAGAAGATACATTTGAGTCACAAATTCCTTCTGCTCTACAATGGACCTTACAGAAACCGGCGTATACCACATGATAATTGCGTTGAAGCTGAAACACTGCGTGGTAGGAAGAGTAAAGGATTACACCACATTTAACATGTAAAGCCGTTTATTGAGAAATAACCTGCTTTTTAACTTAGTCTTTGCCATAAAATTTTTCACTTCACGTTATTAGTACGATTTGTCACACTTAGATGCTGTTAATATGCAAAAATGTTTTGTAGTTAACCATCCAGGCAAGAACCTAGAGTAGTTATTTAGACTGTAATTATGAATGCATTGTTATAGTGAACAGACAACACAGTGTTATTGTATGTACATTCTTGCATGTTAGTTGCACGATTATGTTACGACTATAAGGCTTACATACTTAGAACATACACTGCTAATGAGACTAATGCAACATTTTGGTTTACCTGAAAAGACATTCTTTGTTTAAAGTACTTTCTGAGAGATTACAGATGACTTAGTAGTTGGTTTGTTTGACAGCTACACGATTATATCACGACACAATTAAAGAGTGACACAATTTATATTACTGCTTTTGCTCTGTATCTGTTTTACATCTGCACAGTTTTCCTGTATTCTTGTGGAAAGTAATACATGTTTTAGTAGTAACTTTTGTGGTACAGCTGCAATGAGATAGCCTTTTCCGTAACACAACAATACGTTACGGTACTGTACTCTCTTGATCACGGCAGTGAGCGTAATAAATACGATATCTATAAGCACAGCATTTCACTTTTGTTTATAATGAGGTAACTACATTGACTTCTACAGAACATTGCTTAGAGAGGACGATAATTACGACACTTGGCACATTTTGACGGTTAAGTGATGACAGAAATTATCTTACAGCAAGACGCACTGTTGAGTGATACAGGACACGCATTCAAGTGATAATTTTTGTACATTTTTTGAAAGATTCTTGAAATACAAAGAGAAATAGAAGGTTTCTGGCGACACATTTCATTCCATTGCGGTAATCTGTAACACCTGAGGGTATAATTACATTAATCCTCTGGGGGTACACGCCTACTTTGTGTACCAAGCGTGCGGCAAGCGATAGGAGCCCTAGCTAATATGGTATTTGCTTATACAACTTTACACATCCATACGATATTTCTCTAACACGGAATTACACAGCTATCTGATCATTTAAGAGAGACAACATTTTTTTCATGTCAATGACACATATTTTCGTAATTACACAGTTAAATTAATTCACACTTATGAAACTGTATTTTTTATCTACTTTGTGAAGTGTTCATATTTTTCAGAACCATTGTGATATGATGAGCGCTTTGAATTATGTATTTTGTATGGAACATGATTTTTGAAGTGCGTTTGATGTAGATAACACTATTGAAACGAGAAAGGAATTTTTTTTTAGGGTTTGAAATTATTGAAAGAAGCTGCGACGATTTTGAGATGTGATTGATGTGGTATGATGATATTATCATGACAACGATGTGTATTATGATATTGAGATACGTTTATGATCATAAAATGAATGCGATTACTTCTTTATACATATGTGAATAATAAGTATGGGTTAGGGACTCTGGTTTGTGAAAAGGAAGTTGGAAACCAAGAACCGTACTTTAAGAGTAATGAAATGTATTTACGTACGTGAATGTTAGTGCCAAAAAGCTGACAAAACTTTTTGGACACCGCTATATATGAGTTTTTGTTTCTACACACTTCCAACGTAAATTTTCAATCTGTGAATTTATTTTTTATTTTGTATGAGACTATCACTGTAGCGGAAACTGCTGTCGTAAGTATTTCAGTAAGGAATGTAGGTGATCTTGACATAATGTGCTGTAGGTGCTGAGCTGCGTGACAGTCGCCTGAAAAAAAAACCATTAGTGAGTGCCTTTCAGAGTCACAGGTGTACTAAAAGGAGGACATTAACCTCGCTATTGACATTTCTTTGTGGAAAGCATCGCAAATACGACACGCCCATACTTGAGAACATATGATTACAGTATGGAGGTCGTAATTTCTAATATTTACTAAAATGTCTGATGAAATGATGACAAATTTTTTATGTATATACACCTGATTACCACTACTGTCCTTCAAGTTGAGAGATTTTTTTACTGTCTTATGAAATGCCATATGGCTGGTGAATGAAATCCGTATGCTGTGCCTTGTATATATTTGCCTATATTGTTTGATAACTAGTTCCTAGCTGCACTGCAGCATTGGTTTAAATCAAATTTATTACATGTACTAATGTATATATTTTCTGCCTACATATCCATTAAATAATAATTTTATGATCTACTTCCTTAAAAAAAGGGAGCACAAATAGACGTTTCCCTTTACAGGAATAGCAAACATAATTTTTTCAATGATTTCGTAACTTGTTTGGTATAACAGAGTTATCGTAATGCATCACTCTAGTGTAAAGATACGCCATAGGTATTAGACATGGCTATGTTTACTGTAACATTTTTTCTGCTTGAGCTTTGTTATGTTTAGGTATAGTATATTGCTTTTGCAGCTGCTGTTTGCCAGACATAGTCCTGCTGAATTTCACTTTGTATTACTCTGCTAAGCCAGTTTTACTACTGATTTATTCTTCTTGTTGCTGCTCATTGGCTCGTATTATTTGTAATGTGGCATTTTCTATGCTAATTTATATTTATTACTGCTTGCTTTGCCACGTTGCATTTTTTTATCGCTCTTGTTTCTGTTAATGTTCGCCCTGCTGCATTGCCTTGTAACTTAGTTTATGCATCTGAGCTCAGTAGATTTAAGGTAGCTTAAGAGGGATTATGCAATATGAGAGAATGAGTTGTGATGAATTGGAAGAAACGCATTGAGAAGGTATAAGAAAAAGGTTTCGCAAAAAAGTAGCGTACAATTAGGAATAATTATTTCGGATGAGGATATGAACAAAAAAGTATGGTTTAGGGACAACAGGTTTAGTAGGATATCCTTGGACACAAATGATGAGGTAAGATAAACCCTGTCCTTTCCTTTTGTGTGATTACGCTATGTGTTTATGTGCATTCTTGTGTGTCTATGTTCTTCTTCTCTTTATGTGTTTAGCTGATAAGAGTTATGTTGTAGAATTTTCTAGTACTAAGGTACTTCACTATGATGAGGACTACTGTTATCCTCAAATATAATTTGCATTGATAAAATGTTCTTTTATTTGTAAAGATGTTTAGGCATTACTTATTCGGTTCTGTTTTGATGCTCATGTGTGAAAGTAATGTTTCAACAGATATTCTCATCTCTTATTTACATACTTATGTCTTAATTCCTGTAACACTGGTGTATATGTTTATTTCTGTTCTTTTGTAAAGCCTGTGTTACTAGAAATGTAGTCTGTATTATTATGTTCTTTGATGTTTTCGGTATCTTTATATTTCTATTCTTATGCCATAGATTTGTAACTGTCTACACACCAGTCCTTCAAATTAAGTATATAGTAGGGTTTCATTTCACTGCACACGTTTTTGTTGGTCATAGTATTTGCACAATATGTGAGAAGGAAAAAAAAGACTGTTAGTGCTTGCATGTATGTTGATAATTCACCAACGGACTGGTTAACAGCATTGCAGGTTCTAGGGACATTCCAAAAAAAATTTTGTGAGTGCACAAGTGGTGGTTCATGGACTTGATATATTATCTGCAAGACTCTTCAATGGTGATTGTGCACCCGCATAGTTGCAACAGATGGCTGCTAGCCATCTTTACAAGGACTACGTGGGCCTGCAACTATGGTGGCCCACTAATACCATTATCTCTACAAGGACTACAGTGGGTCTGCACTTTTGGTGGCCCACACATACCATCATCTCTACAAGAAAAACTGTTGGTATGCTCTGTGATGACCTGCCCTGAATATTCTTCAAAAATTAGACTGACTTTGCTGTGGGTTTCTTCTGTTGTGGCCCATTACCTGTCTGCATGTCAAGAGTTAGCACTGTCTTTCCGTTGGAAGGAAAACCCTACTTCTCCAAGACTGCATGGAAATCCACTACTTCCATGTGCACTTTCTTTTACTGCTCAGACTTGTGCATAAGACTATCATTCTTACTGTGGTGAATGATCAAGACTGTCTTTATGCATTGTGAGGACAATTTTTGCTTTTGACCAACATTTTATCAATAAGTGTGTGCATTTGATATTATTGTTATTGTAATTATGAAAAATTTTATCAAATAAATATTGTCCACTACCCAAAACAATTTGTAAAATTTTTTGTGGGTAGTATGGGAATTACGTAAGTACGCTGTTTAGGTTTTTATGTTGGTAACGCCATGTAGTGGTCTGTACGAAAATCGCTGACTGCGCTGTGTGCAGTCTGTGGTTGGTTGGACTCATTGTTGGAGTATTTGCTTGTATAGTGTTGGACAGTTGGTTGTGAACAACTCGTAGTGTTGGGCAGTGGGAGGTGTGCCGCCAGCAGTGGTGGATCTAGGGAGAGAGATGCCAGAGTTTTGAGAGCGGACGATCTGGACGTGTGTCCGTCAGAAAAAAGGTAATTTGTAAGGCTGGATGTCATGAACTGATATATATATATTATGACTTTTGAACACTATTAAGTTTAATACATTGTTTGTTCTCTATCAAAATCTTTCATTTCCTAACTATGCCTATCAGTAGTTAGTGCCTTCAGTAGCTGGAATCTTTAATTTAACTGGCAGTATTGGCTCTCGCTGTATAGCAGTAGTTCGAGTAACGAAGATTTTTTGAGGTAAGTGATTCATGAAAGGAATAGACTATTCTTAGTCAGGGCCATTCTTATGTAGGGATTATTGAAAGTCAGATTGCGTTGCGCTAAAATGTTGTGTGTCAGTTTAGTGATGATCAGAAAGAGTACAGGGAGAAATGTCTGAGTACGTCGAGTTTTACTTAGCTGTTTCAAAATCAAGTAAACTAAAAGTTTTCTGGCACTGCAATTCTTAATTTTCAAAGGAGAATTTTCAATGCAATGTAAAGGCCTACTTCGCGGTTTTTGTGAGGTTCCATTTATGAGAAGGTTAGATGTTAGGTTTCGTTTTTCGAGAATTAAATGACCATAAAACTCCCTGGCAGATTAAAACTGTGTGCCCGACCGAGACTCGAACTCGGGACCTTTGCCATTCGCGGGCAAGTGCTCTGCCACCTGAGCTACCGAAGCACGACTGACGGCCGGTACTCACAGCTTTACTTCTGCCAGTACCTCGTCTCCTACCTTCCAAACTTTACAGAAGCTCTCCTGCGAACCGTGCAGAACTAGAACTCCTGAAAGAAAGGATATTGCGGAGACATGGCTTAGCCACACCTTGAGGGATGTTTCCAGAATGAGATTATCACTCTGCAGCGAAGTGTGCGCTGATATGAAACTTCCTGGCAGATTAAAACTGTGTGTCCGACCGAGACTCGAACTCTGGACCTTTGCCTTTCGCGGGCAAGTGCTCTACCATTTGAGCCACCGAAGCACGACTCACACCCGGTACTCACAGCTTTACTTCTGGCAGTACCTCGTCTCCTACCTGAGCTTCTGTAAAGTTTGGAAGGTAGGAGACGAGGTACTGGCAGAAGTACAGCTGTGAGTACCGGGCGTGAGTCGTGCTTCGGTAGCTCAGATGGTAGAGCACTTGCCCGCGAAATGCAAAGGTCCCGAGTTCGAGTCTCGGTCGGGCACACAGTTTTAATCTGCCAGGAAGTTTCATATTAGCGCACACTCCGCTACAGAGTGAAAATCTCATTCTGGAAACATCCCCTCAGGCTGTGGCTAAGCCATGTCTCCGCAATATCCTTTCTTTCAGGAGCGCTAGTTCTGCAAGGTTCGCGGGAGAACTTCTGTAAAGTTTGGAAGGTAGGAGACGAGGTACTGGCAGAAGTAAAGCTGTGAGTACCGAGCGTGAGTCGTGCTTCTGCAAGATTCGCAGGAGAGCTTCTGTAAAGTTTGGAAGGTAGGAGACGAGGTACTGGCAGAAGTATAGCTGTGAGTACCGGGCGTGAGTCGTGCTTCGGTAGCTCAGATGGTGGAGCACTTGCCCGCGAAAGGCAAAGGTCCCGAGTTCGAGTCTCGGTCGGGCACACAGTTTTAATCTGGCAGGAAGTGTCATATCAGCGCACACTCCGCTGCAGAGTGAAAATCTCATTCTGAAAACATCCCCCAGGCTGTGGCAAAGCCATGCCTCCGCAATATCCTTTCTTTCAGGAGTGCTAGTTCTGCAAGTTTCGCAGGAGAGCTTCTGTAAAGTTTGGAAGGTAGGAAACGAGGTACTGGCAGAAGTAAAGCTGTGAGTACCTGGCGTGAGTCGTACTTCGGTAGCTCAGATGGTAGAGCACTTGCCCGCGGAAGGCAAAGGTCCCGAGTGCGAGTCTCGGTCGGGCACACAGTTTTAATCTGCCAGGAAGTTTCATATCAGCGCACACTCCGCTGCATAGTGAAAATCTCATTCTAAATGACCATAATTTTGATCGGAAGTGAAAAACTCACAAAAAAGGAAGTCTATTGTTAATGTTTTAATGCCAGCAGATTTGGTTTATCCTTTCTGATATCACATCACGTCACTCAAGGTGCACACCGGTTTATGCTTTCCAAAACACTTCATTGAGGTACATTAAGAGAAGATGAGATAAAATGAGGCTCCTCATGACTTTTATAATGTCAGAGGCATGAGTTTGAAATGAATTGATACATGTAAGGGAATACTTTTTAAACATGTCTTTAAAATTGCTAGAATAGCTGTGGCTATCGTAATCTGTCTATTCCTTTAACATGTCTTCAGTATTCTCCTGAGTCAGAAGACATTCATAAGATCTAGAACTTGGGTTTTGGAAATTCTGCCTTTATTTTCAACATGATAGGTAGCACATCTGGAGCATGACGCTTTATAAATTCAAATTCCGTTAGAATTTTGGTATCAATTTTTTGTTGTAGGCTAGTATGTGTCCTAACTTAATATTAGTGAAGAAGGCAATTGTTATATTGTTTTTCTTTAATATGGTAGCAACTTTTTGTGAAATGGGTCTACGCATGGGATGTTGGGAAGTAGTTTCTTTTCTTCCTTTGTTAGGCTGTTTGGGTATTTGTGTATCTAAATAGTCAGTGGTTTTGGCTTTAAGGGGACTGATTACCTCAGATATTAAGTTCCGTAGTGTTCAGAGCCGTTTGTTTTTGCTTTAGACACACAAGTACACAAATCTGAAACAACACGTTGCCAAATTAAGAGAGAAGAGAAACAATTTGCAGCATCACATTAGACATTTATTGAAATTAAAAATAATCTTTACCTATCACTTAGCATTAGACTTCAATAAGGCTACCTATTCGTCAAAAGGTAATTTCTCCGCGTTTCAGAGAGAAAACTACTTAAAATTTCATGAAAAATCAGTGACTACATTTTATGTGATGCATGTACAAACATAGAAAATATATACATAGGGTGCATTCATTCTACTGTGTGTCTGCATTTCCAGAAACCCATGTATTCTCATGCACACATTCGTTACAGATAAGTAAACGAAAGTCTTCAAATGTAACTATTTGGTCAACAAAAGTTAGTCGCATCTTAAGAGAAAACTATTTTCCAGTTTTATATTTATGTTTATGCTACGACAGACAGATTGTGTGTTATGTTACGAGAGCCAATAACTTTGCTGGTTGTATTACTTTTCAGTACCAAAATGTAACATTCACTGATTTCCCACTAATCCTATTAATTCAACTCCACATTTCTAAAATTTATTTGTAGCACAAAATTCCTTGCGATAGGCTCTTCGGCTCTTTACTGTAATGTAGCCAACAATAAATGATTATTACAGAACAATCAACTGTGTACGTTTTAATGTTATTATCTTAGTCTTTTTGTCTACCGATATTGTTTAAGAAGGTACGGCATATTTGTTATGGATAACCTGATGTTAATTAAGTATTTCTGAATGTATTAATGCAACTACAACAGCTTCGCAGTTGGATAGGAGCAGAACAGAAGAAAAAGACTGCAGAAGTAAGCAGTTGCTTACTGGGACAATTTCTTTCATCAGTATAAAATCTTTTGAAATGAGTTTGGAAGGAGAAGCAAACTTTAGCAACTGAAATTCACTAACCATCAGCTGGCACTGGATTAATTTTTCCTTTCGTGTGTAAAAAATATTCATGAATACTGTTAACAATGTATTAATAATCCCTACGTTTCGCTCGTTTCGGCTGCGTCCAAAGAACAACTGGTCGTTACATATCTTTCTGTTATAGACTACTGTCTGGAAAGGATGCGATAACACAGCAACTGATGGAGATAAACAAAAATCCTCGCAGCTTAACGGTGGATTAAAACTGTTTTATCCGAAAAGTTAGCTCGAGCAATGGCACCTGCTACAAGTTGGATTCCTGGAAGAGTTATCTTGTACGAGTGCGTTTCCGTATTGTATTGTTCCACTTTTCGCCGTATATCAGCGTTGTTTAGCTGATTTTTCGGCGTTCGTATTTCGCACTTTTGCCCCAGACTAACTGGAAAGTTTTTGTTTTGCGTATTCCTCCCGTACCGGGCCCCTGGCTCCGTCATGAGGACCACCGTCTACCATTAAGGAGTCAGCGGAGCGACCTTCACGGTTCTCCGATACTTCCACCGCTGCCTCTCGGGGTGACTCGCGTCGGAAATGCCGCTCACCCCGGCGTCCAGCCGCGTCTGATGTTCTGCCCACCTTGCAACGGGCGAAGGATCGTTTGTATCGCGTCAACCGCCACAAATCGCCGGTGGATACCACAGGCACTGAAACCGATCACCGTGACGAATGTCCACCGTCCCGTGTAAGGGACCGTTCTTCCGAGTCGTCGCCATCGTCGTGTTAGACGAATCACCTACCAGCTTAGTCACTGATCATTCTCGTAGTGAGTCGTAGGCCGCCTCAGCTGTGTCTGTTCACCACCCGGCTCTACCTGTGAGTGCACCTCTTCCTCCGTTGTCCCGCCACCGTGGTGGGTCTCCTGGGCACCCTGACCCAGTCAGAAAGTCCTCTGGCCGTCGCTCCAGACGCGCCTCCGCCCATCCGAGTCGTGGTGGCAGTGGGTCCTGCTCCGATACCTCCTTCCCGGGTGACGCCGCACCACATCCTGTGGATGGGGAAATGGCTCCTGCTTCCGACCTTCCTTCACAAGAGACTCCGCCAAGCCCTATGAAGAAAGAGAAGATACCCTCTGTTGTGGTATGTAATGCCACTAATTATACAAAACTGACCACTGAGCTCCAGCGGCTCCTTCGACAAATTGCGGGTTGTTTACAAAAAAAAAAAAATCATCTGAAATACCTGCTCGACAGTAAGGACGAATATCTTACCATTCCCGAATTTGGCAAATCAAGGGGGACGCCTTACTATACCCACTAAACCTCGGGAAATCGTTGAACCAAAATCGTCATCAAGGACTTGCCACAAGAGTTTTAGGCAACGGAGGTCAAGAAAGAACTGCCTCGGCTGCGTTTCGGGGTCCCTTTGGGCCACCAGGAGAGCAAGAGGGGTGGGGAATTGGGCGTTGATCCCCCACCCAACTCACGTCGTCTCCCTTTCCCGGAGGGAGGACATAGAGAGTATTTACGAAATCCGGTACCTTCTGTAAACGAAGGTCCGGACTGAATCGTACGAGGGCCACAACCGGCCCGTCATCTGTCGCAAATGTCTACGTTTACGACATACTGGGAATAACTGCTCCCTACCGTTGGTGTGTGTTAAGTATACTGGCCCATATTTATGGGAGAACTGCACGCTCCCCACCTCGCAGAAACCTACATGCGCCAGGAGCTTGGGCACGACCCACGATCGCCACCACATGGCCACTTGAATGGGATGCCCTTTTCACCAGACGCCACTGAAGTCTTGACTGTCCTCTCAATAAGAAACCAAGAACAAATAGACCTCCCCCATCGCATGGGGACACCACCAACTTTCATGTTCTGCGGGTCCAGCCTTCAACAGGAGCTTAGCGTAAGTGACAGTACATATGACGCATTTCCAAGTGGAAGGGAACTGACGTTTTCCCAATTTTTTCCTGTGTCAGTTGGCAGCGGAATATATTGACTTAATACAGAAAGAACTTTAGGAATGAAGAAACCATCCCGTTATAACGAAGACAGGCAGCTAATGCACAATGCTGCAAATGAAGATTGCATAATGTTGCAAATGAAGATCTTCTTTTGACCTACTGAAGTGTGTCCGAAGGGAAAATATTCCATCTTTCTTATAACAGAAAAATATGTTCTCTGATGTACACAAGCTGCTTCGTTTCATTTTAAAATGTATCCATTCCCGTTGATATTACCTGTCAAAACCAGCTAGCATTTAACTTACTTTTGCTACGACGTACGTCAGTCACCGCTTTGTACAGGAAATATTGTCGCTTATGTTTCACGACGCTAAATCGATTTTCAGTTCACTTTTAGTAATAAATGAATCACTGGGTAAAATCCGTGGATATTCTGCGGGCTGTATCTAGATTTACGTATACTACGCCAAATCCGTTTGCTGTAATTGCTGTTTGTCCTAATCTACGCGGCAAATTACGAACACATACATACTTATATCGGAATTTAAGTTCCACATGTCCCAGTCTATAACCACTAGGCAAAAAGAGTGGTGTCCTGCTAGAAAAGAGTATATTTTCAAGATTTTGTGCAAGCACAGTTCTGGCGATATATGCAGCAAATGGAATGTATCGAGATATAGTGCACATTGAAGTACGAGAATGTAGCTTGTATTCAGCATATTAATTACAGACTGCGGATTCAGAGTGGCTGTGTGTATTCTGCCCGTTGGGGAGGTTGGTTTGTTGGTTGGTTTGGGGAAGGAGACAAGACAGCGTGGTCATCGGTCTCTTTGGATTGGGGAAGGATGGGGAAGGAAGTCGGCCGTGCCCTTTCAGAGGAACCATCCCGGCATTTGCCTGGAGTGATTTAGGGAAATCACGGAAAACCTAAATCAGGATGGCCGGACGCGGGATTGAACCGTCGTCCGTTCGAATGCGAGTCCAGTGTCTAACCACTGCGCCACCTCGCTCGGTCGTTGGGAAGATATGTGTTCAGTAATAGTACCTCCGATTTACGTGGTACTTTGCCGGCGATTCTCACTACGGGAAGATATTTTAAGTAATTTGTCTGCATCGCGGTGTTGTAATAGATTAGCGGGGAAACGATTTAAACTTTGGAAAATTTGCGTATGAGATGTGTTTGAGGAAAAAAAAATTATAAAGAATGAAGAATTACTATTCGGCAACGAGAAATAGTACCAGTGACAGCATGTGGTTCGTCAGCTGACCTCGGCACTGGAGTTCATTTGTTTAGCACATTTAGTTTCACTACAAACCCTTCTTAACTTACGTGGTAACCTTTACAACATTCAGCACACATCTTGGAAAGTATAAATGTGCAAATTGCTCAATGCTACCACAATGTTTTACTAACACCACTTGATCGTTTTGAGGTTGTCACCTTTCTGTTTGTGTGCAATATGTGTTATACTGATCAGCATTCCGAAACAAAATGTAGTGGAGGGTTCTTCCCTGTGCACTTGTCTCTTATTAATCTGGTATTTCGTAAGCTAAGCTAAAGATCTTTAGTACTCACTTTAGACTAGAAGAATAAGTTCCAACAACTGTGAATGTAGTGGAAGCGGTAAACGCTGTTGCCTTTGGAACATTCGCTTTGTTTATTTTTCTATTTTTATTTTTTTTACCGTAGCCGATCCATCCAAACTGGAGAATATATGGCCTCAACAGTATATCACGATTTTACCAGATTAACCAGGTATTTATTGATTGCTTTGAGTACTGTGACATGGCAGAGGTGAATCATGTTCCACGTATGGGAGCGCAGCGTACGATCGACAGCATAATATGTGAGCTCACCGGGATAATAGTTCGAGTATGTGCGGCTGGAGATCCAGTGCAGTGAGAATGAGGACAGGTCTGTGTTATCACTCAGTCCCACACGCCTGTTAGTCCTCAGCTTACTGTGACAGTCAGTTCACTCTGTCTCACAATGGCCGATTGTTTTAGGGAATTTTATGTTCTCTATTGCTAAATCGATGTATAAATATAAATAAGTTCATTGGACTGTGTTTAAAATGCTGATAATTGGTGCATAGTTTAGGAAACGGTAAATGGCATGGAATTCTGCTGAGTAATTAATCAATGTAATAAGTTAGTGGAGAATTCTCAAAGAGGTACGGTGACAGTGGCCTGCTTGTAATCAAGCAGCGCATAGCAGAAGACTTCATAAGCTAAGCAGCGTTGGGAGTGCTTGATCAATAGCAGTGAGGACGTAGGAGATTCCTCGTCACCGGGTGACGTAGAGGGTATTACTGGTATGGACAAAATTAAGGTGGGAAACAGTAGCGCTGAAGTTTTCAGCCCCACTACGCACTCGACGTAAATGCAGTATAGAGATTAATTGGTGGTCGAAACTGAACCAAATGCACTTGATCTGAATAACTCAGTACGTACGCATCTTGATGATACTTGCACAATGACAGACTCAGCAGGGGAGGAATTGTCTCTAGATATCAAGCATAATCGGCGTTATGTTATTTTAAGTTAGAAATGGAAATCAAGCAGTTAGAGACATATGTTGTTAACTAGAATTGGAAACTGAAATCGTTGGTGAGACAAGACATCGAAAATCACTTTGCCCGACAAAGAATACAATGTGAAGAGTATGTTAGGGTGAAGTCGTAAAACATTTATTTGAAGATAGACTAGGAACTCAGTACCGTGATAAAAAGCTGTGAAACATGCACAAAGAACTCCGAGTTGCGAAAAGATTAGGAGCCAACAAGATGTCTACCACACTTTCACTGAGCAAGCAGAGTTAAAGCAGGGCTTACATGAGGGGGAGTTTGTGCAATTTATTGACTGACATAAATGATACTATTATGTGCTATCAGTGTACTGTATTTAGTAACTACGCCGCGTAACCCTGAGAGAAAAGCGCGGGAGTCGTCTAAGAAAGAGCAGATTGCGCATAATCATGTTGTTGACGAAATATTGGTCAGAACAGACCAAGTAATTTTAAAGTTGTCTAAAAGGGTAGAGTAGCATTCGCCTGTCTCCTTAGTAGAAGCGACCTTCACTCAGACTCGCAAATTCAACTATTTCCACCGTCAAGGTAATGTGAGTCTACAATTATTTATACATGAATTTCCTGACGTGTTGCCAATCTCTTAGTCAGCACAGGAACAAATAACTTTTATAGTATGAATTGACAAAACAAATGACTCTATTGATATGAAAGAGGTTCGTGAGAAATTCCTTAAAACATATTGGCCCCCAGAAATTCAGTGGGAGTTTTTGGTAGATTTAATAGGTACCACCCAGATCATTAAACTTGGAAATGTTTCTGTCTATACTGGTGGAAACGGATGAAGTATAGTGACGCGTTAGTGGCTACGTAATTGTTTACCATGGGCATCAAGCGAACGTTTCGCTCTCATAATCGAAGAGAGTTGCTTGCAGTGTCGTGCAATAATTACGAGGATTATGTTAGGTTACGAGAAATGGTGGAACGATCACGCGGACAAAATGATGGGAATAAGATACTGCAGCAAAAGGAAGAAGCCAGTAGGCAGTCATCGAGTGGGAGCCATTGTGTGGAGTCTAAATACGGCAATCAGCATATCCCACATTACCAATTAAAGTAAAGTGTTTCCAGAGACAAGGAATTCCGAGGACCCAGGTTCTAGAAGAAAAATAGGAATGAATATCTTCGGTTTGTACGAATACATTGTGCCGAAAGGTGACGCATTGTTGACACTGGTGGCGTGAGATAGATACGGACTTGGACAGTAGATCTGTTGGGTGTGCAAGTAAGGTATTTTCAGGGGCATTCCAGCGACCTCAGCTAGGGTGGCCTTGAAAAGTGGGTGATGGGAGGCAGGGGGTGGGGGTTCAGCCACGAAGGGTGAAGGACTCGTGAGCCGTACCGTGAAGTGTGACCACTATTGTTGCAGTTCAATATACGCTGACGTTTTTTACGAGCTTCAAGTGGGTGATAAGTTTGGCATTGCGAGGCTATTTGATTAATTGAAAGCAAATGTAATTAGAACAGCAAAGACTAACCACTCATTTACATGGGAGGTATAAGTACCGTCGGCTCCGAAACGCAGCTTGGAAGAAACTAAGTTTAGGCTGGTTAAAGAACATCAACAAGTGAAATAGAAAGTGCCACATTGCTACTAGAGATAAGAGATATTTTCTGTGAAATATTCGATGGAGATTCCTAATATAATCTGCCCCTCAGGCCGTATAACGATAATGCGTAGCTTTTAGACTCACAGAAAGCACAGCACATATGTCAGCTATCACTTAATGACACCATGATGCTAGGGTTTCAGCATTTGCCATGAGAAACAGAAAAACCGGAAAACTCAGAGGGGGAACGAGAGTTTGATACATGAACAGTAATTAAAGATTAATAATCTGAAGTGGATCAGCTGATTACTGTAACGGATGATAATCTTGTTGTAATGGAAGTAGTAGGTTGATTGGAGTACATGTTACTCATGAACAGTGGTTCCGAGATTTCGGCGATTTCTCAAGAGTATTTTGAAGCATTACTAAGTAAAATGTACATGGTAATTATACCGGTTTCAAGTGCTGAAATATTCTGAGAAACAAGTATGTTACCAAAAGTTACGAAAGTGCTCAGAGACAAAATGTTTTTCTACTTATTCCGTAAATTTTAAACATGTTGTGTTAGAACATGCCATTCTAATCATTCGAAATCTGAGTGTGCATATAATACTGTGGGTTGATTTTAAGATTGGTGTGGTTTTGCCGTTCTGTCCACTAGAGCTTCTACATTTCACTGGGCTAAGAAACTCCGCTTTCAAACCACCTCGTCTCCCTCCTGAGTAAAAGCCCATTATATTGGTTTCGTCTGTCAAAAGCGTGAATCAGGGACAGACATTCTTACAGTTTGGGCTTGTTTAATCAGATGAGACCTCTCCGTAAACGAGTCTTGCTGCGAATCAACTATGTGCCTGTCGAAGACTCTCATATTTACAGTCACTAGTGAGAGGGGACCCTTTCCTTGAAACTCTGCTCAGCTTTCTTGTTAATTCTGTAAACATACGGTGAACTACAACAGACACATCAAAAAAAGTTTTGAATCAGCTCGGTTCCAAGAGTTCCGGAACCTGTACAGAAAATTGGAATAAAGATCAACATAAACATCATTTGCACCCTTTTTATTCCTCGTGAAAATCACACATTGCATGTTGTACCACCATACAGCGAGACCTTCAAAGGTGGTGGTCCAGATTGTTGTACACACCGGTACCTCTAGCACCCAGTAGCACGTCCTCATGCATTGGTACATGCCTGTATTTGTCGTGGCATACTATCCACAAGTTCATCAAGGCACTCTGGGTCCTGATTGTCCCACTCCTCAACGGCGATTCGGCGTATATCCTTCAGAGAGGTAGGCGGGTCGCGTCGTCCATAAACAGGCCTTTTTAATCAATCCCTGACATGTTCGATAGGGTTCACGTCTGGAGGACATGCTGGCCACTCTAATCGAGCAATGTCGTTATCTTACAGGACGTGACCCACAAGATGTGCACGATGGGGACGCGAATTGTCGTCCATGAAGACGAATGTCTTTTCAGTGAGCTGCCGATATCGCATAAAGGTGCCTTCCATGACCACCAGCGACATAAGTCGACCCCACATAATGCCACCCCAAAACAGCAGGGAACCTCCACCTTGCTGCACTCGGACGGTGCGTCTAAGGCGTTCAGGCTGACTGGGTTGCATCCAAACGCGTCTCCGACGATTGTCTGGTTGAAGGTACATGCGACACTCATCGGTAAAGAGAACGTGATGCCTATCCTGAGTGGTTCATTCGGCAAATCGTTGGGCTCATCTGTACCGCTCTGCATGGTGTCATGGTTGCAAAGATGGACCTTGCCATGGACGTCGGGAGTGAAGTGTCGCATCGTGCAGCCTCTTGCGCACAGTTTGAGGCGTAACACGACGACCTGTGGCTCCACGAAAGGTATAATTGCATTGCTGTCCGGTTTTCTTCGAACAATAATTCGTAGGTAGCGGTCATCCACTGCAGTTGTAGCCCTTGGGCGGCGTGAGCGAGGCATGTCATCCACAGTTCCTGTCTTTCTGTATCTCCTCCATGTCCGAACAACATCGCTTGGGTTCACTCCGAGACGTCTGGACACTTCCGTTTTTGGGAGACCTTCCTGGTGACAATGCGGACGCGATTGAACAGCAGTATTGATCGTCTAAGCACGGCTGAACTATAGACAACACGGGCTGTGTACTTTCTTCCTGGTGGAATGACTGAAACTGATAGGCTGTCGGATCCCCTCAGCCTAATAGGCGATGCTCATGCATGATTGTTTATATCTTTGGCCTGGTTTGGTGACATCTGTGAACAGTCAAAGGGACAGTGTCTGTGGTACAGTATGCACAGCCAATGTCTGTATCCATGAGTTCTGGAGACTGGGGTGATGCAAAACTTTTTTTGATGTGTGTATATTTATTTACAAAATATTCTGACAGTTTGTCCTCAATCTTTGTATAACATAAAAGCACTCGGATCCTTGTGAGGCCAACTGTTGGATCAGCCTGCAATTATTTACTCCATCACTGGTTAACTAACCACGCTCTTTGAGGGATATAATTTGTCCCATGCACTGTGAAGTGTTGCTACATTCGGACGAGGTATCTATTTTCTTCTTCTTTGCTGCATCAAATAGATGAAATTCCGGCAGTGTCCACCTGACTTGCTTTTGCCGATTGTCCGTTTCTTCTAGTCATTTCAACAGCTTTTCCTGCATACTGGTAATCGACCGCAGGAGGCGTAGGATTTTCACCGTACTGTCAAATTGTTGCGTCATCTGAAAGTGAACTGTATACAGAGTTATAAGTAGAAAGTGATCAGACAGTACACAGGCTAGAGAGACATTTTCCGAAAAAAAGATAACACTCAATAAATGATGAGTACGTACTGCTACGGTTATATAAAATCAAACCAAGGAACTCACTAGCACATGCACTACATGGAGGATTGGTCTGTATACCGACGACGCTACAGTACTACTGTGTTAAGTCCGTAGAGGCTCATCGGTTGAAACTCCTCGTCGTCACCCTGAAGTATCCACTGTGTAAAGTCTTCAGAGATGAGTCTGCTTCATCGAGGAGCCACTAATGTCAGTATCACTGGGGCGCTACTGATAATTTCGCATCAGGCATGCCATCTACAACATAACTACCGATATAACAACCGCGCAGTATTCGAAAACATATGAAATTATCCAAATACAAATACTTAATTTCAAGTCGAATGTACAATGCAAGACCACAACAGTAGGTTTCATTATGCAATGTCTGTTCCGTAGAAAACTCTGTCGAAGAGTATCCCTTTTTTCCGAAGTACCAAGTGGCTGGAGCTGTCATGGCAGGCTGCCGATCAACTCGAAGAAATGTGCCGAAATACCTCGTGGTGAACTCTCGGCTGCTGAATTCCAGAACTGCATTCAGTAACTGCACTTCGGAACTAACTGCCAGCTGAGCCACATGCCGTGATTTATGTTCAACCCACATAGATACTGCGGTTCTGCGATATTGGCTCCTGGCGCAGAGAGATATCACGTCTCTAAACTGTTGGTTGCTAGAGCGGTGTGGTACGACATCTTTACACGACTGCCTTCTCGTGAAAAGTGACACACAAAGTTGTCCCTTACCATTGGCGATATCCGAGGAGGGCTGCCGGATTACCGTCGTCCTAGCTTCACCTGATGGATATGCAGCATCATTTACCACACATGAGTCACTCGGAGTTGTGATGCTAGTCGTCTCAGAAAGTGTGAAATGTTGCCCGAAACTGCGTGAAATGCATGTGCTGAAAATTATCTTGAGGAGTTAGTTCTGGATTCAACACAATATGTGAATGGTTGCGATAACGTACAATCCTGGACAAAGAGAGAGCGTCATGGTACATACCATTGTTTATACAGGGATTAGTGACCACAAGCTCGTTGTAGCAATACTATATTCGGTCATATCCAAATCAACCAAAAAAAGTAAATATTTATATACTTCTTTAAATGAAGGAGACAGAAATTCACTCTATGTCTTCATAAGAGATCGGATAAGGATTATATTCAAAGAAATAGTATTGACTGCAGCTGACTCTGTCATACCATTCCATATATCTACATTGAAAACTAGATTTTGACAGAATTCCTCATAAGAGCTTCTGTGTACGATAGTGTCCGTTATGCAAATGGATTCGTAATTTTCTGTCAGAAAAGGCACAGTTAATAGTAACTGTCAGGAAGTCATGTACCGAGACGGAAGCGATATCTGGGGTTCTCCAACGAAGTGTTACAGGCCCCCTGTTGTTTTTAATCTAGATTAACGATTATTATCAGAGTAAATGGAAATTTGTGGTAAGGTCTTATGGGACCAAACTGCTAAGGTCATCGGTCCCTAAGCCTACACACTACTTAAACTAACTTACCCTATGGACAGCACACACCCATGCCAGAGGGAGGACTCGAACCTCCGACGGGGGGAGCCCCACGGACCGT
Organism: Schistocerca piceifrons; assembly: GCF_021461385.2. Classification (NCBI taxonomy): domain Eukaryota; kingdom Metazoa; phylum Arthropoda; class Insecta; order Orthoptera; family Acrididae; genus Schistocerca; species Schistocerca piceifrons. The sequence continues at coordinate 626,340,501 of NC_060140.1, forward strand.
GACAAAGTGCCCCAGACCGCGCGTACACCCCGCACGGCTATTATTTGAGTATGTGGAGGTGCCTGAGTATGTATGCATTCCAATGTTCTGTTAGTCAGTCTCCTCCTTCGCATTCTCTCCTCCAACATCTCTCTTTGTCCATCGGCTCAACACTCCTCTCTATGTGCATCTCCTCCTTCCCCTTTGTCCATCTGCTCTTTCACTTCCAGTCTCACCCTAACTCTAGTTTCCTCTCCTAGTCTCCATTCTCTTTGCTCAACTACTACTCCTCTCTGCCCAACACATCCTCCAGCGTCCGCCTGTCCATCTCCTCCTTAACCCCCTCGCTGTATATCTTCTCCTCCCTACCCTCTCTGTCCCCTTCTTCCACTATCCTCCGCTCTTCCTCTCTGTCCATTTCGTCCCCATCAGTCTCTCTGCCCATCTATTCCTCCCCCTATGTACCACTTCCTCATTTCTTTTTCTCTTCACTTGCTCCTCTCCCCTTTGTTCTTTCTACCTTCCCATCTCTCTCTGTCTATCTCCTCCTTCCTCCTATCTGGGTCAATATCCTATTTCCCATTACCTGTCTGTCCATTTCCTCCTATCTTCCCCCCCCCCCCCCCCACGTCATCACACTCACCACAAAACGAGGCAGGTGGTTCTTATTGTAGCATTATGTCTTTCCAGATCGTAACTGATAGGTGTACCAAATTCCATTCAAATCGTTCCACCGATTCAGGATTAGTTCTTTCGCTGCAGTTTTCCCCCGCATGCAATGTGAAATATGCTTAACATATTTCACACCTGTCTTTCCACACATTTCATCTGTGTCTCCATCGAATTTCGCCCTGTGTTCACATTTTCACGCAGCTTATGACATTAACTGTCCACATAGCGTGTGCCATCAACTACCATATGTGGTTTGCTACGCACTATCCCCCAACAGAATATATAGTCCCGTCACGGAAAAAGGCACATTTAACACTTACGCCCTGCACCGTTTAGTATACTGATACTGTATTTGTAACCAATTACGGTACCTAGATGTAGTATAATGTTACCCTCTGTAAGGATTTTTGTAGATCTGACCATGAAATACCTAAAGGGCTTTTGCCTAACGGACATGAAATTAAATTTATGCAAACACACAGAAAGTTAGAGATCTGATTTAGAAACTGTATTAACTACTCAAACCTAGTGAAATTAAATAGAATACGGTCGCCAGCCTAATTAGGCACAGAAATGTGAAACACTGCTTTCAAAGAAAAAGTAGACAGTTTAGTGGAAAAATCTCAGCCAATATCATTCCTGCGAAAGTGCAATGTACCCAGTCACAAGCAAAAAAAAAAAAAAAAAAAAAAGTGATAGCGGGTGAAAGCAGTAGCAGTCACAAACACAAAAGACATTGTAACACTCATCAGTATTAAGTATTTTGTCAAAACTGAATAACTTCATCAACACTAGTAATGCAAGTCACTGTTAAACTGCAAATCGGGTATGGGCCTAGTCTTATTTCATCAGATATTTTCTACATAGTACAAATTTAAATAAAATTCGCATGTAGTAAGATTCACACCATTATTTAAAAGCATAGAAGAAACTGTTTTCATGGATTATGGCATTCATAGAAACTTTACCTTCAGTGAGAATAAAACTGTAAGTGGGAGATCATAAACTGATTGTAAACCTCTTTAACACACAATATGCACTAAACTCAACATAAATTTCAAGGGCAGTTTGAACTTTCTATAATCAAGTAACTTTGTGCATTTTGAGCAGCTTTCAGTGGGAGGCACTTTACCTTGACCACTGTTGTAAACAAACTAACACAGTTTCATGAATAATTTAAGGAATGCCAACTTTTGTAATTATCCTTGGGAAATATTGACTCACCTTGTATGCAATTTTATAACAGATTTTACAGTAAGTATGTTCACTAGGTATCGCTTTTAAAACCAGTCATTAAGAAGATTTACTTTAAACTGACCTCAAAATGGTTTGTTGTCTGTTTGTTATCATCTCAGTTCTTTACTTTTGAAACCAGAAGTTAAGCAAGTAATTTTTAGAGATCACTAAACTTTAAAATAAAGAAGTTCAATTACAGGGAGGATTTCACAAAAGCTACACTTATTTTCTCCCTGGACTTCACCCAAAACCCACAATAATTTCAGATAACCTATTTCACTCAATTTTAAACAAATTTGATCATAGAATTGTCTTACTCTTTGATTATCATTTCTCACAATCTGGACACACGCAAATCGTTTAAACGGAGGGGATCCTAAGAGGTATTTAGGTGAGGAACAAGTCAAGGTAGGTACATAAATTTTCGTATGAGTTACCTTGTATTTTCCCATACTAAATGTGGTGATCCATCACTTTAAATACCATGATTCCTCCTGTCTCTTGCAGTGATTGCGCAATAGTGGTGGTGAGTATTTGATGGCAGATGGACTTGCAGTTGAAATTAATATGCTCTGTAATTTTCTTCGTGGCGACGATCATCAGACTTTATAATAATATCAGGCCACAGAGTATTGTATTAAATCCATTCATCCACCCGAAGCTTTGCGTAATAAATCCAAGCACTAAAAGCCTCTCTCTGCACCTTCACCTTCCAGTCACTAGCTGCCAACTGTACAGTAGCTAATCTTTGGCTGACTCTCATGTCCACCTTTTTACTCGCACCAACCGCAATCTGCGTGCGTTAAATAACTTTGATTTAGAGGGAAACCACTCCATCTTTCACCATAAAATGAACCAAGAGCCCTAAGTGTAGATCAGAAGTTACAAAGTAGCAAGTTAACATTTTTAAGCGAACGTAGCATTTACCCATATTAACAAATCAATACAAATTTATTTAACCAACGTCATCCATTTCTAAATACAATCAAAACAATTAGTCAGTAAAGAGAAAACATAGTACAACATATCAAAGAGCACATACTAAAGAAAATACACTTTATGCAAAGCATACTTAATCAGAAGAGAAAAATTACATAATATCTTAATATGGTGTTACGAGCTCAATGTTTATGACGTCGTATCTCTGGGATTATGTGTCGTAGAATGTCGGTACATTCAGTGGTATATGTAGCTACTGTCCGCAAGATGTGTTGTGAAAAAAATTAGCTGTAAGCAGTAATAAATTCTTCTGCACATAAGAAGCAGCATGTTAGCATTTCATGTTACATCTCCTACACTATGTGTTGTACAGTTGTATACCATTGTAGATACATTCAGCATTTTTACTTGGATACTTCTACGAAATGTGTTGCGAGAAGAGATAACGCCGAAAGCGTATAACATCCAACTGTCCTAGAGTTAATACTAAAGACGTGAAACATTTAACTGTCGCCGGCCGTTGTGTCCGAGCGGTTGTAGGCGCTACAGTCTGGAACCGCACGACCGCTATGGTCGCAGGTTCGAATCCTGCCTCGAGCATGAATGTGTGTGATGTCCTTCGGTTAGTTAGGTTTAAGTAATTCTATGTTCTAGGGGACTGATGACCTCTGAAGTTAAGTCCCATTGTGCTCAGAGCCATTTGAACCATTTAATTGTCATGCATGGTACTGCAGTTTTTCACACATCTGTTTATGCATTTATGACGTCCTACCTGTGTAACTATGTGTCCAACGATGATATTAGTTTGCTCTTATTTACGGTTTCATATGTAAATACTTTCTGTAAAATATGTCGCGAATATAGAAGATAGTAAAAAAGTAATAAATTTAAGCGTCATGCTTGTGGCAGTTTTCATGCATTAACATCGAAAATGCAGTAAGCGATCCTTTCTTCTTTCCATCATTTTGTGTGTAGGGATGGGAGGAGTGCGATCTGTTAGGGAGAAACAGGTTCGTAAAATTCTAAACTTATGCCTAAAGTTGGTTGAAAACCACTAAGTGATCTCACTCCTAAAAACGGAATGAATAAATTATGGGTAGTCGTGTGTAGCCGGCTATACTGCTGTAACAGTTGTGTTACTAAATGTGACACTTCTGTCACTCAATGTAACTGGGTTTTCTCTTGTGATGCTGTCAGTTGTCAGGATGAGCATTCTAAAGCATTCTGTCAGGATGAAAATATTAAATAAATTAACTTTTCTCTCTTAACAACACATGGGCAGGGTGGGTTCTTCCTTGGCTCGGGTATGAGGTCGAATGAAACATCATTTTTACATAAGATTACTTTTATTGAAGATTTGTACAACTGTATCTTACAGGATGTTCTGGTTCGGAGAGCGGCAGCTATGTCGTTTGTGAAGTCTTCTGCTGCGGCAGCAGCGGCGGCGGCGGCGGCGGCGACTGATTACGCGTAGCGGTGTGTATCTGGTGTCGCCGTCTCGCCCAGTTGACTGGAGACGCGCAGCGCGAGGTGGCCCATTTAATTATTGCGAGCGAAGTCGTGCATCGGATGGTGATACCTTGGATGTGGCGTCCCAGTGTTTCTCTTCTCTAAGCGGCCGCGTGTGTTGTGCGTCAACCAGCGGAGCTGCGCGGCGGGGCAAGGCCAGTGTCCCGAACTCGAACCACGGACTCCCGCTTGCCAGTCTTCGGCTGTCAGATCTTCATCCCAGCTCACAGGTGACTGCTGAGGTGAGGCTGTCTCCTTCCCATCCTCACAAGTCACCCGGGTACGTAAAAATCAGACTTCAAATACCTTTTAACTTCTGTCTTCTGGCGCCGCGGCTGCTGCTTGCTATTCCATTACAGCGGCGGACTTGGTGCGTCTGTGCATGATGCAGTCTCTTCTTGCATGACGGTCTTCAGCACCGAAACTGACTGAAAACTACTGCTACTCTTCTTTTCTTCCTTTGTCTCTCGTCTTCGCCTCCGTCCCCGTCTCCGTCTTCGTCTTCGTCCCCGTCTTCATCTGTCAGGCCCACCGCGTCTCGCGTATTTATTCACTTCAGTTCACTGGAGGTGAACGACTTCACGGCCATTGCCTCTTCTGTCACGTTGAAAAGCTTCTCGAAGAATCTCCTTAACGTCGGTCATTGGCTCTTGGAATGTAGGCGGGGGCCTTTGATCGCATGTGATGACTGAGAAACACGTGAGCCGGTCATTGCCTCTTCCGTCACGTTGAAAAGCTTCTCGAAGAATCTTCTTAACGTCGATCATTGGCTCTTGGAATGTAGGCGAGTTCCTTTGCTCACATGCGACAACTGAGAAAAACGTGAGCCGGTCGGGCGATGCCCTGACGGCTGAATCGACAGCGCCCACTTATGTGGAACTTGCTGACTTCACGGTCATTGTCTCTTCTGTTCTGCTGTTCTGCCCGGTGAATGCGAGTATGTAACTCTCTAAACTAAACCAAGTTTTTCATTTATATTCTAATTTCTAGTTCACTTTGATTTCACTAATTTATTTACCTAAGTACCACTCAACACTGCTTTTTAGTTCAACCACCGTCCATTTGTTAGGTACGTGGTTCTTATCCACACTGCTATTGTTTCCAGACGTTTAAAGATACATGTACCAAATTTGTTTGAAATTGTGCGTATGTATATCCACACATCAAAAAATGTTTTGCGTCACCCCGGTTCCCAGAGGTAAGGAAGATAGACATTGACGGTGCATATTGGGCCACAGACACAGTCCCTTTGACTGTTCACAGATGTCACGAAACCAGGCCAAAGATATAAACAACCATGCGTGAGCAGCGTCTATTAGATTGAGGGGATCCGACAGCCAATCAGTTCCAGTCATTCCACCAGGAAGGAGGTACACGGCTCGTGTTGTCTGTAGTTCAACGGTGCCTAGACGGAGAATACCGCGGTTTGATCGCGTCCACATTGTTACCAGGAAGGGCTCTCGACAACGGAAGTGTCCAGGCATCTCGAATGAACCAAAGCGACGTTGTTCGGACATGGAGGAGATACAGAATGACCGGAACTGTGGATGACATGCCTCGCTCACGCCACCCAAGGGCTACAACTGCAGTCGATGACCGCTACCTACGGATTATGGCTCGGAGAACCCTGACAGCAATGCCACTATGTTGAATTATACCTTTTGTGGAGCCACAGATCGTCAAGTTACGACTAAAACTGTGCGCAGTAGCCTGCATGATGCGTAACGTCACTCCCGACGTCCATGGCAAGGTCCATTGTTGCAGCCACGACTCCATGCAGCGCTTTATCCAAAGGCCCAACAACAACATGGCGAATGCACCGCTCACGATTGACATAACGTTCACTTCACCTATGAGTGTCGCATATGCCTGCAACCAGAAAATCGTTGGAGACGTGTCTGGAGTCAACCCAGTCAGGCTGAACGCCTTAGACACACTGTCCAGCAGGTGGAGCAAAGTGGGGGTTGTCTGCTGTTTGGGGTGTCATTATGTGGGGTCGACGTACACTGCTGGTGGACATGGAAGGCGCCGTAATTGCTGTACGATACGTAAATGCCATCCTCCAACCGACAGTGCAACCATATCAGCAACAGATTGGCGAGACGTTCGTCTTCATAAACGACAATTCGCACCACCATCGTGTACATCATGTGAATAACTTCCTTCAGGATAACGACATCGCTCAACTAGATCGGCCACCATCTTCTTCAGACATGAACCCTATTGATGACGCCTGGGAATGATTTGAAAGGTCTGTTCATGGACGACGTGACCCAAGAACCACTTTGAGGAATCTACGCCGAATCGCCGTTGAGGAGTGCGACAAGCTGGACCAAGAGTGCCTTGATAAACTTGTGGATAGTATGCCACGACGAATATAGGAATCCATCAATTGAATAGGACGTGCTACTGAGTATTAGAGGTACCGGTATGTACAGAAACCTTCTTCACCACCTCTGATGGTCTCGCTGTATAGTGGTACAACATGCAATGTGTGGTTTTCATGAGCATTAAAAAGGGTGGAATGATGTTTATGTTGATCTGAATTCCAGTTTTATGTAGAGGTTCCGGAACTCTCGCAACCGAGGTGATGAAAATCTTTTCTGATGTGTTCATAATATATGTGGATGTGGGAGACAATATGAACAGCAATGAATGAGAGAGGAGAAACAGTAATAGATTTCAGTAATACATTTCTGCTTGTAATAGCGAATACTCTGTTCAAGAATCACAAGAGGAGGATATATAATTGAAAGAGGCCGGTTGATAGGGGAAGATTTCAGTTAGAATACACTATGGTCAGACAGAGATACCGAAATCTGATACTGTATTGTAAGGCGTACCCAGGAACAGACATATCACAATATATTAGTGATGAAGAGTAGGTGGAAGTTTAGGACGTTAGTTAGGAAGAATCTGTCCCAGAAGTGGGATACGGAAGTACTAAAGAACGACGAGTTGAGCTTGAACTTCTCTAATGCTATCTATACAGCAATAAGGAATGGCTCAGTTGGCAATATAGTTGAAGGGAAAAGGACATCTATGGAAAAGAGAAACCACCGTAGGTAACAAAAGAAGTACTTCAGTGGTTCGATGAAAGGAGGAAGTACAAATATGTTGAGGGAAACTCAGCAATACAGAAGTACAACTCACTGAGAAATGAAATAAACATTAAGTGCAGGGAAGCTAACACGAAATGGCTGCATAAAAATGTGAAGAAACCGAAAAGGAAATGATTGTCAGAAGGACAGACTCAGCATACAGGAAAGTCAAAACAACCTTCGGTGGCATTAAGAGTGAAACTGGAATTCCACTGTTAAGTGCAGAGGAGAGAGCAGAAAGGAGAAAAGAACACATTCAAAATACATACTAGAATTATCGCACAATCAGCTTAAGAACTCATGTAGCTTAAGAGCTCGTGCATCCAAGTTGTTGACGAGAATAATATACAGAAGAACGGAAACGAAAATTGAGCATGTGTTACATGACGATTTTTTGGCTTCAAAAAAAGTAAAGGCACGAGAGAGGCAATTCTGACGTTGCGGTTGATAATGGAAGCAAGACACGTCAAGAAAGTCAAGACACGTTCATAGGATTTGTCGACCTGGAAAAAGCGTTCGACAATGTAAATAACTGCAAGATATTTGCAGTTCTGAGAAATATACAGTTACCCTATCGGGAGAGACGGGTAATATACGTACAAAAACCAAGAGGGAACAACAGGAGTGGGTAACCAATAACGAAGTGCTCGGATTGAAAAGGGTGTAACACAGGAATGTAGTCTTTCTCGCCTACTGTTCTACATCTACATCTACATCTACATGAATACTCGGCAAATCACATTTAAGTGAATGGCAGAGGGTTCATAGAACCACCTTCACAATTTTCTATTATTCCAGTCTCGTATAGCGCGCGGAAGGAACGAACACATATATTTTTCCGTACGAGCTCTGATTTCACTTATTTTATCGTGGTGATCGTTTTACCCTAGGTAAGTCGGTGTCAACAAAATATTTTTGCATTCTGAGGAGAAAGTTGGTGATTGCAATTTTGGGAGAAGATTTCTTAGCAGCGAGAAGCGCCTTTCTTTTAATGATGTCCAGCCCAAACCCTGTATCATTTCAGTGACACTCTCTCCCATATTTAGTGCTGGTAAAAAACGTGCTGCCCTTCTTTGTTTATTTTTCGATGTTCTTCGTCAGTCCTAACTGAACATCGAAGAATCAGTGATGGAAATAAAAGAAATGTTCAGATGTGGAATTAAAATTCAAAGTGAAAGGATATCAGTGATACGATTAACTGAAGACATTGCTGTCCTGAGTGAAAGGCAAGAAGAATTACATAATCTGCTGAATGGAATCAACAATCTAATGATTAGAGGATATGAACTGAGAGAAAATCGAAGAAAGACGAAAGTAATGAGAAGTATCACTTATGACAACAGCGGGAAATTTAACATCAGGATTGATAGTCACGAAATAGGTGAAGTTAAGGAGTTCAGCAAGCCAGGCAGCAAAATAACCAACGACTGACGGAGCAAGGAGGATGTCCAAAGCAGACTAGCAATGGCAAAAAAATCATTCCTGGTCAAGGGAAGTCTACTAGTATCGATTTAAGGAAGAAATTGCTGAGAATTTATGTCCGGAGTCCAGCATTGTATGGTTTGAAACACGGATTTTGGGGAAAGCGGAACAGAAGAGAATCTGAGAATTTGAGATGTTGTGCTATAGATGAATGCTGAAAATTAGTTCGACTGATAAGGTAAGGAATGAGGAAGCTCTGCTCTGGATCGGAGAGGAAAGGAATATATGGAAAACACTGATAAGGAAAAGGAACAGGATGATAGGACATCTGTTAAGAAATGAGGGAATGACTTCCATGGTACTAGAGGGAGCTGTAGAGGGCAAAAACTGTAGAGGAATACACAGATCAAAATACATACAGCAAATAATTGAGGACGTATGTTGCAAGTGCTACTGTGAGTTGGCGCTGGAGAGGCTGCATCAAACCAGTCGGTAGGCTGATGACCAAGAAAAATATTAATATTAATAATGAATAGCCCTTCTAGACTGTGGATGGTAATTCGGTTTACAGTGTAGCAAAGTCACCAGAAGAGCACTACGAAATAAAAAGTCATGAGCAGTACGAAGTACAAAATTAGTTAGACAAGATATAAGTATGGTGCATAAGTGGCCTTTGACCTTAACAATAAAAAGTGTGCGATCCTCTACGTAAGTAATAAGAATACAAGTAATACAAATTTGATGAATGTCGTTATATTTACGAACATAGGGATTGCAACCACAAACAACTTAAAAATGGAGCTATCTCAAAAAAAAATGTTGTAGGAACTCAGAACCAAGGACTGCGTTTCATTGGTGACCCCCGCAGAAGATGGCACAAATCTACTAGATATGTACTAGTCTATGACTGTCTGTCCACTGCAACGGTACTGCAGCGAATTAAGGGATCCATCCCCGATATGATTGACGGAGGACATCGAAAAATTTCAAAGAAGGGCAGATATTTTGTATTGAGAAATTTTACGTGTTAGTCTTGTTTTAGTATACAGTCGCAAATTGTTCATTTTCCCTACTGGGTATCAGTTTCGGTATACAGTACAATCTTCAGGTCACATTATGACCAAACAACACGTTTTAAAGAAGTATTCAGCAGATTACGGGCAGCACGTCTCACACTCAATGCTGAAATATGTCACTCAGCGCTAGAGGAAGTCAACAATTTGGGCAATGTCATAAGTAAACATGATTTAACAACTGATCCGTGGTTGGTGCAAGCAGTACAAGACTTTTCAGTAATACAAACTACTAGGGAGTAACCATCTTTCCTCAGTTTCGCTAGTTTTTATAGGAGGTTCACGAAGGGATCTGCGCATACTGCTAGACCGCTTATACAATTGTTGAAGACCAGGGATAAGTTTGTGTGGTCGGAGGAATATCAGGGAGTATTTGAAGAGTTAAAGGAGGCGTTGACATCCAGTCTAGCTTTGGCGTTCCCAGACTTTTAGAAAGAATTTATACTGTTACGTAATGTGTCAAACTACGGCCTTTGTTACATTTTCAGCCAAGTCGTCGATGGTCAAGAACATCCAGTTGCATGTCCATGAAGACAATTAGAAGCCACAGAAAGAAATTACGCTACAATGGAGAGAGAGATGTTTACCTTAGTGTACGGAAAAACTGACTTCCGATGTTACTTGTACACGAGGAAGTTTAAGGTGATAATGAATCATGCCTCTTTAAAGTGGTTACTAGGCCTGAAGGACACATGTAGTAGATTGAAGGGATGGGCACTGAAAACTCAGTGAATTCCAATACGAAGTAATCCACAATTCTGGAAGGAAGCATGGAAATGTAGACGGGTTAAGCAGAAAGGTAACTGTAATGCAAGGGCTGTGTCACTATCTTACGGATTGACGAGCTGCACAGAACACCAGCGACGAATGTAGATAGTATAAGCAACAGCAGCAATTTAGTATGCATCCGTGAGTGATGGTACCGGCCAACTAAAAACTGGAAACATTATGTGATACGCATGATCACTGTTTGTCAGGTCATGGTGAATGCGGGGCGACGAACAGAATCATGTCAGAGAAGTATTTGTGGAAGAAAAGGAAATAAGATGCGGGTCGATACACAAAGAATTGTGTGGATTCTGCATAGAGGGTCAATTTTAGTTAGAAGTAACATAACCTTTCAGTTTCATTTGGGTGGACGTTTTACGACCATTCAGCCAAACACCAGAAAGTAGTTGTTTTTTGCTGAGCTGATTACGTCGAAATGGCGTCCATGTCGGACCAAAAGCCAATCACAGTGTCATAGGCGTTAGTTAATACGTGGATGTCCAAGTTCGGAGTGCCACATATAATAGTAAAGGACCAGTGGACGACCTTCATGTCAGACCTAATGAAGGAATTGTGTCAGTTGCTGAGAGTGGAGAAGTTGAGGAGTAGCCTACTAAGTCTGGAAGCTAATGGAAGGGCAGAGAGAGTTCACAAAACAATTGTAAAAATGCTTCGTTACTATGAGGATTTAAATAATTCACTCTGGGATATATACCTGGCTTTGGTCGTAAATGCATGTTGTTGTTGTTGTGGTCTTCAGTCCTGAGACTGGTTTGATGCAGCTCTCCATGCTAATCTATCCTGTGCTAGCTCCTTCATCTCCCAGTACCTACTGCAACCTACATCCTTCTGAATCTGCTTCGTGTATTCATCTCTTGGTCTCCCTCTACGATTTTTACCCTCCACGCTGCCCTCCAATGCTAAATTTGTGATCCCTTGATGCCTCAGGACATGTCCTACCAACCGATCCCTTCTTGTAGTCAAGTTGTGCCACAAACTTCTCTTCTCCCCAATCCTATTCAATGCCTCCTCATTAGTTACGTGATCTACCCACCTAATCTTCAACATTCTTCTGTAGCACCACATTTTGAAAGCTTCTATTCTCTTCTTGTCCAAACTATTTATTGTCCATGTTTCACTTCCATACAGGGCTACACTCCATACAAATACTTTCAGAAACGACTTCCTGACACTTAAATCTATACTCGATGTTAACAAATTTCTGTTCTTCAGAAACGCTTTCCTTCCCATTGCCTGTCTACATTTTATATCCACTCTACTTCGACAATCATCAGTTATTTTGCTCCCCAAATAGCAAAACTCCTTTACTACTTTAAGTGCCTCATTTCCTAATTCCCTCAGCATCACCCGACTTAATTCGACTACATTCCATTATCCTCGTTTTGCTTTTGTTGATGTTCATCTTATATCCTCCTTTCAAGACACTGGCCATTTCATTCAACTGCTCTTCCAAGTCCTTTGCTGTCTCTGTCAGCATATAAATGCATATAACTCTAAAATACATACTGACACTGGGTTTTCACCATTTAGTTAGTGTATGGCGAAAAGATGCCGTCACCTTTCGACATGAGTGACCACGAGAGTGGCAGAAAGGGAGAAGCAGTCCACAAGTTTCCAAGAAAAGTGGAGAGCAAATACAAGAAAAGTGAAGAAATAATACAAGAGCTTTGAAGAAACGGGGAGAGGCAGTGAGGCCTGTGGCGCTTGCCACAGTTTAAGGTGAGCCAATCGGTGACATCGTCGACACCATATACGCCGAAGGGAAAGACAAAGAAGATTCTAACACGGTACCAATGTCTGTACCAAGTTGCTGAAACTTCACCACAGGTGAATATGAAGCTGCAGTTTCCGAACACAGACGACGACTGTGCATGTGGGACGTCTGGGACCATTCAAGGCTGCGCCAGAGGCGCAGTGCTAGTAAAGGCAAGGGAGGATATTAAGGGAAAAAGCGAAAGTGAAACGATGAGCAACGGGCAAGGAAATCCGGATACGTCAGACTCGTTATACATAAATGGCAGGTTATTTGTATGTGTGGCATAAGACACAATATTGATAGTAACGGGGGAAGACCTATACATTTATTTGTGGTAGACTTAGCAGTAGAACAATAAGATAATCGCTGTCGACAGGCAGCAGGCCTCTTGGGGTACGGGAGGTGATATAGTTCCCTGTCCTCAGGTTGCCAGTCGAAGAAGCGGAAGAATGCTAGTTCTGGCGGTACTGCACCTATTCGTCAAGAGCGGACGAACGGGACTAGTTTTGATATAGTAGCACCTACGTTTTATTTACCAGCGACTATGTCGGGAGCTGTTCTGTTTAATGTGACACAGCCACAGCTGTACCGGAATAGGACACCTCAAGTAACAGTGACTTTAACTGTCGGAATTCCTAGCCCCAAGGTGATTCTGATTTTGCTGTGCCTAGTTTTTTATACCTGAGGCGATGAAGCGTGAGGAAATACCGATCGAGAGGTAATACAAGTTTTGGTAGACTAGATTTCCAGATCAATAGACGGCAGACAGGTGGCTTATTTGATATAACACTTATGGAATAGTTAGAAACAGACAAGTTGCGGTAACTGTACAGATAAAGATTACAGTTGTAATCAAAGTATAATGGGTGGGGCTAAGACTCGAGGGACCTGGCCTTCTCCATGAAGAGATGCAGTGTAGTCGCACAACCCAGTATTTTAGGTGAAAGTATTAAATCTGTACTGTAAATGACTGAAAGTGTCATGGGGGCCTCCGCGGAGTTTTGTGGTAACAGCACTGGCCATCAGCCACGTTGTGTTAACATATAGAGCAAGAGAGTTGCGAAGCGAGGATAGCTGAGCGCAGCGGTTAACTGCCCCGCGCGACAGAAAACGATGTAGTGAGAGTGTTATTGCCACCACACCTCAGCTAGGCTCTTTGTTATGGGCGACGTGACTAGACATTGGATTTTAGAAACGGAGTGTAAATGCGGCTGAATTTGAGGACAGGACATTTGATTCGAGGACTTGGTTATCGCTGAGTGACCGCACCACTACGCCTGAGCACCGCCGAGTAGGGTGGCGACTGAGCAGCGCCAGTAGCTGCCTCTGGTTCGAGTCCAGGTGGCGCCTGCAGTCACACTGGGTCCTTCACGGACCCGCTGTCCGTTCCTGCTGCCGCTGACGCTGAGGCCTAGGGAGGTTCTTCACGCCATAACGTCAGCTGACATCCGCCGCCTGACCGAGGGGCGCGGCCTTAGATCCGCACACACCCGCATCCGACCCTGCGGAGGGAGGAGCAGCGTGGCCGCCGCCTGCGTGAAGCGCCGCTGTCGCAACTGGCCGTGGCCTTGCGTTCACTTCCTGGCCGGAGTCTTGCCGCAGCACCACCGGGCATCCTCCTAGCAGCCGACGCCAGTTGCATCGTCCAAAACTTACGAGGAGAGGCGTGCCTGCCTCATGTACAATTGAAGATACAATAAAGCTATATTTTTACATACTGCCAGGTGATGTGACATACTCCTTATGATTAAAACTTGTGTTCGAGAGTTGGTTTCAGGAATGTAAAAAGATAAACAGATGAAACAGAAATTTTACTTTCCTAATTTAAGTCTTCTTAGTTTTCCTAAATCACTTCCGTCGAGTTCTGGAATGGTTATTTGAATGAGACGTTGGTTATTTCTAAAGGTGGTGCGCGCCTTTGTGTGTGTGTGTGTGTGTGTGTGTGTGTGTGTGTGCGTAGATTCCTAGCATTCAAGAACGTGGTTATTAACAGCCTTGCTAAAATAGACAGAGATGCATGTGGTGAAAACACTTAAAGCAAAAGTGTATAAAATGCAGTTCCATTTGAATTTACAATCACTCTTTGCTATTTTCACTCACATTCACTTGCTCAGTCATAACGAATGGTGAAGAACAATCTTAGTCAATATCAAAATGTACTAATACAATACTGAGTGAGCTATAGGGTAAAAGTTTTGAAAAATTGAGAAAATTGTTGATAATTGTTCCTTTACAAAATAAAAGAAACAGCGTGAGCCAGTCACCTTAATTACACGCTAAAACATTCTTCCTAAAAGCTTAGGAAACAAATCAGTCGCCTAACAAAGTTCTGAAAATCGTGCAACATTCTCCTTATTGTGTACTAAAGTAATCAGTTGGTAACTAACCTCTTTTCTCTTGTTTGAGTATAAAATAATATAGTAAGATATCCTTTGTTCCTTGTTTGAATGCGGTACTGTCATTTGCACGCCACGAGAATCACACATTACAGGATTTTCCTGCTGGAGCAGCACCGGTCCTGGGCTGTACGACCTTCGAACGGAAACTGTTTGATCGGCCTTTACTCGTTTCCCTGATTTTCCTTACGCCAGGAGACCCATCAGAAGCAGAATACTGGGCCGAATCTTTTCCTAATACTTGTCTGATGCAGCCCGCCACGAATTTTTCTCATGTGCTAAATTTTTCATCTCCACAACATTTCCACTTGTTCCTCACCGCCTACGGCAGCACTAAATACGCGCAGTACCGTACAGAGGTGCCAATACAGAGTATTTCATACAAAACAGTTAAAACTGTAGTGCAAGAGCAATTTACGAAAATATTATCCTCTATGACAGCAAACGTACGGTATACAGTCAACCATAATATAAATAAGCAAATTCACACCCCTGACACACTGTAGTCACAATAACGTCTGAACTACGTGTATCAAATATTAATTGAAAAAGGAAATTTTGGGCTTTAAAAGGATGTAAATTGTGCCATGCTTTGATGAAAGTTCTCCCTATGTATGGAGTTAATTTCATTTATTTATTTCTTTTAACTTTTAAAAAGTGACAATTAAGAAATTACGTAACGAAATAATCCCCTCTGTAATAAAATATTACAAGCATAATTGCACATGTGTTTAGCCAGTTTATAGTTTAGAATTTACCGCTATATAAAGGGTGAAAAGTATTTGAACCGACATACTCTGGGAGGTTGTAGTGGACATCAAAACAAATATTTTTCCCTAATGACATTTTTTCCTATGAGGATTATTTAAACCGGAGGAGGCCGTATTATGCTCTTCAGTTGTTATGGGTCGTATTACGATCTTCAGTTGTAGGCAACTGCTGTCCAGCAGTGTAGTAGCGCATTGTCTCTGTTTACTAATGGAGCGGTACACCTGGAGTGAGCACAGTGATATGGTTGGTGCGTACTACGTAGCGCACCACAACGGACGAGCTGCACAGCGGGTTTATCAACAACAATATCCTCATCGCCGTATCCCGCAACGTACGACCTTTGCTGCTGTGTACCAACGTCTGCGTGAGACCGGGTCATTTAGCAGATATCCTGGACAGGGACGCCGTCGCACGGTAAGAACGCTGCAATTAGAGGAAGCTGTCTTGCAGCATGTGGAGCGGGATCCTTCAATCAGCACTCGTGCAATTGCACGTAACTTGGAGACGAATCAGACGAATGTAAGAACATTACTTGGAGAGCAATTGTTACGTCCATTTCACTTACAGCGTGTCCACAACCTGGAACCAGTTGATGATCCACCCAGAGCACAATTTTAGCAGTGGTACCTGGAACAGTGTGAAATACATCCTACATTTCCATCCTCTGTGTTCTTTACCGATGAAGCAACGTTCAGGCGTGATGGAGTCTTCAACATGCACAATTCGCATGTTTGGAGTCAGTATAACCCACATGCCACTGTTACTAGCGCTCATCAAGTGCTGTTCTTCGTTAATGTATGGGTCCTTGTTGTTGGGGACTGTTTAATTGGGCCGTATCTGCTACCTAGGCCATTAAATGGGAGGCAGTATTACAATTTTCTCGCCAGAGCATTGCCAGAATTGCTGGAAGACGTCCTGCTCCCTACAAGACAATGCATGTGGTTCCAACATGACGGGGCGCTGGCACATTTCAGTCGTCGTGTGCGTCGATTCCTGGACCGACGGTTCCCAGAAATGTGGATTGGCAGAGATGGTCCTGTACCATGGCCTGCTCGATCCCCAGATATGTCCCCTCTGGACATTTTTGTGTGGGGAGAGATGCGCAACCTTGTTTAGACAACTCCTGTTTCATCAGAAGAGAATCTGGTTGCCAGGATAGTAGCAGCAGCAGGAACAATTCAGGTACTTCTGGGGTTTTTGCCCGTGTCGGACAGAACATGATCTGACTGTGTAACCTTTGTTTACGTTTCAATGGGGGCATTTTTGAAAATCTTCTGTAATTTAAATTGGGTTGTGTTAATCTGTTGTCTCTTGGTCATAAAAAAAAATGGAAACGTGTTTGTTGGTTTAATTAATTTGCCGCCAGAGAAAACTTCCTCTACCGGTTTAAATATACCTCATAGGAAAAAATGACATTAGGGAAAAATATTTGTTTTGATGTCCCCTACAACCTCCCAGAGTTTGTCGGTTTAAATTCTTTTCACCTTGTGTAGTTTACACCACTATAAAACCTTGATCTCACCATAACAGATTAAAAATTAGAAATTATTTTCATTGAAAAGAAACCAAGCGTTAATAGGGTACAGTGATATACTGTGGTTACGTATTGCTTCGCGGCCGTCTGTTGACGATCTTTGGACGTATCTCCAGTTTTATTTTTGTCCAAGCAGCGTCATGTGTACGCTGAAGGTCTCAGCGGCGCTGCATAGCACCTTATTCACGCCTTATCCTTCCTGAGAGACCAGGCACGGTCGCGTAGCCACGCTAAGCAGGTAATGTGCAGCTGCGAAAGGCTGCATCGATTGGATTTGATACTAGGCGACCACAAGGACAATAAAAGAATTTTCCGTACTATGAATGTTATCCTTTTGTGGCACTGTTACCCAATTATAGTGATCCTAGCCCGGTACTGCTTTATGCCTATAGGCGAGGAGAAGATTTTAAGTCCATAATTACTTCGTTCACGCACGGATTAAGCAGTAAGTCAAGGGAATCAAAAAAGATATCACGGTTATAGGGACCCTATCATCTTATATTCTATGATCTCTGTTTTTCCTCGACTGCTTAAAATATAGTAAACAGTTGGACACATTAAACTGAAAGCGGAGATTTTCCGTCAGTAATATTGTATATGTTGTGTGATTAGGAGGGGGGAGGGAGAGCGGATGCGGCAGAAGTGGGGAGGCAAATGGGAGGGGGAGGAGAAACTGATAAAAGTTTGCAAGTAAAGATTGAAATCTGGGGGTCGGGGGAGAGATGTTCGAGTTTAACAATAAAGTAAGGAAGTTGTGAATTGTAAATTAAAACTGTATCAGTTTTTGTACGAGTATTATCAGGAAATAGGGGCAGCAGTTCACCGATATGATACGCGAGATAGAGTGGCAAAGACTTTTTCATTGATGCGAGATCCTGTCACATAATATCAATCACCATCTTTCTCCTCCAAATGCGTAAATAAGAGAGAAATCAGAGCTCACTTGAAAGATTCAGGTGTGAATTTTTCCCACGTAGTATTAGATAGTGTAACAATCGACAAATACTCTGAATTTTTTTCTGTGTACACTCTGCCAAGCACTTGGATGTGAAATACAGGGTAGTGATGTAGATACAAATGAATAATAATACGACTAACAATTTTATATTCTGGGTAACCGCAACTTTTGAAAGGCATGATCTCAGGAAGAATTCTGCTCACGGCTGCTAAAATTGTTGTTAATTCAAACACGACTAGTTTCGCGTCTTTAAGCGGGATCCTCAGGTGAAAAATGTTAAAAGATCATAGGCATATCCTAGGCAATAGTTACTCATCAGAGAATGTTGTCAACATTATGGCGAGCGAAAGGTAAAGATGAAGTGCCCCATCCATCAAAGTTTGCCTGCATCAGTATGACAGCAGGGCAGCTCAGTGCACCGAGCCACCATTTCGACATTTTCCTGCAACCACTTCGCCTATGGATACCTGTATTTAGTTTTTATTTAATTCATAAGTGCTGGATTGTGTTAGATCCTGAATACTTTTGTACTTTCTTCTTTCATCCGCTAATCAAGATTTCCTTGGAATTAGCTTCTCTATACCTAAGTCTGTATGTACAACATCTGTGAGCACGGCGTTTGACAAATGTCATTTCCTCTTCAACTTAAGTCCCTACAATGTTATTGATTGCAGTAAAAACAGTCTTGCGAAAGTTCAGACGCATCTCACAGTATCCCACTTATTTTAACACTGATCCTTCCACAAGATTTTCTTAAGCTTCAGTCTACTCATCATTAGTGGATTGTGATACGAATCTGTTTCAACTGGGTACATCTTAATCCTAGTTTGAAATCTCGGTCACAATTAGGTAATCCAGCTGAAATCATTCTATGTCACAATTACGTAATCCAGTTGCAATGATCCTCTATCAACAGCTCTTTTACAAATATACAGCCTCTTCTTGCGATTTTGGAGTAGTATATTCACTATTGCAAGCTGAAATATCTTTCAAGACTCACTCCTTCCACTCTATCATTCCGACTACCAAGGCCCTTTCCACCTGTAATTTTGTCTTCCATTCCACCCTGCACTACCGCATTATATTCTTTAATTTTACATACTTAACTACCAGTGCCATATTCCTAAAGACTTTCCATATCTCTTTATTTTCTGCTTGTGGAGTCGGCATGCACTAATGTTCTTGGCGTTGGCGTTTATGATAACAACCTTATCACTGAACTGTAAATAGTAATTCACGCTCTGCCTTAATCATAACGAATCCTATTATCGCTATTCCCATTTTTTTTTTCTTTCGTTGATACTATTCTGTAGTCGTCTGGCACAAATCCCATATGTTCTTTAAGCATTCCTTCACTAACCCCTTTAAATAAATTAATAAAAATATAAAATAAATATAATTTTTTTCATTGCCTCTGTTGCTGAAGCAAGAGACATGTGGGTCTACATTTTGCGACACTACAGCTGTCACAGACTGTATTATTTGTTTTGTGTGGACCCGTTTTGGAGTCTTCGCGTAGTTAATCACTTTGGATAGTTGTTGCACTCTTGCATTGCTGAATTTATGCGGGAAAAGATTCAGAATTCTATGTCATATGTCCTGGACAGATATTGTACTGTGGGCACAACTTTTTGAGTGGATGAATGCAGTTCTAAAGCACAAGGTTCAGGTTGTAGTGACTTTCTTATAGATCAAAATGTCCTTGGTCCTGGGCTAGATTTAAAGTACTGCTTGGTTTTCG
The DNA here is from genome assembly GCF_021461385.2 of Schistocerca piceifrons. NCBI lineage: Eukaryota > Metazoa > Arthropoda > Insecta > Orthoptera > Acrididae > Schistocerca > Schistocerca piceifrons. The sequence goes on from NC_060140.1 coordinate 626,360,377, forward strand.
TATAAAATTATCAACAACGGCAGCCAAAGGCATCCTATACAGGAGGGCATCTTCATGAACGCTCCCCAGATATTAGCTGAATTTTCGTTATTTTCATCACATCTGAGAAGCTAGCATGGAAGAGGAATTTTATAGACAGAGACTTCCACCGCGAAAGTTTACGCTCTCATGTTTTCCATAGTTTTCAAATAATTTCAGCAGTAAGTTATTCTCAGAGAAGTCTCTTAGTGATAGGTACTTTTTAACAGTCAATTTTCACTAAACTGATTTTATATGTTGCTAATATTTTGAAACGAAAGCAGGCCATTGATACAATTCTCTTATACTAAAGTGTATTGTGAGGTGCAGTAAAATGTTCCATGGCTTTCATACTGCAGACACGTACGAGGAATACCCAAAATTTCCGTGAAGGATGAGCAAACGTCGCTATTGCGGATCATGTAGTTGAACAGATGGTAAAAGTGATGACTTTATTAAAAAACATTTACAATATCGTGAAAATGTTTACCAGTGGTCAGCATAATTAACATATTAAGCTAATTATGAAACAAATTTAATTATATTCATATTTAGAGAGCTTTTTTGGACACACTGCCTAAGTTCTCAACTGATGTCTATGCTCAATTCAAACGCATTACTTTTCAGTAGATGGCTTTCTTTCAAATATCTTACTGAAACAATTTATATCTTTCTGTAATCTAAATTACGGCAGAGTCTGTCGGTAATAGTTCCCGACTCCTATATTAATATGCATTAGAGGCGTTGCTCTTGCTTCACGTTCAGTTATTCATATATGGTAATAATATATCAAAACGCCCGCTTCAGTAACACCAAAGCTCTGGCATTCCTCTTGTTATCCGCTTTATAACCAATTAAGGAGAGCGTGGCTAAAAGAGTAAAGAGAAAAGAATCATCGACCGGTCTAACTAACTGCAATTATTATTTATTGACTCAATATATAACCTAAATTCCTTACAGATTGCTCTTTATGGTTTTGTGGCGTTTACGCGACAGAGCGAACTCATTCTACTGATGTCACAAACAAAATTATCTACGTTTGGGAAGCAGTACATGACGCATTCATTCTTCTGCCCTCAAATGTTTACCTTTCTCACTCCTTATCGATCAATTTTCAAGAAAACTACTTTTGAAACGAAAATGGAGCCCAAACCGGTTTCACAACCTCTTTAATTCAGAAGCATAAGGTTTCTGTAGGCGTGAGATTGATGAACTACCTTATCATTGTCTGATTTAGATAGCGTGAAGAATATACAGGGTGTTACAAAAAGGTACGGCCAAACTTTCAGGAAACATTCCTCACACACAAATAAAGAAAAGATGTTATGTGGACATGTGTCCGGAAACGCTTAATTTCCATGTTAGAGCTAATTTAGTTTCGTCAGTATGTGCTGTTGAGTGGTAATTACGTAAATACATTAGTGCAATCAAAGTGAAGTAGAAATTAGAATATAAATGAAAAATTTGGTTTAGTTTAGAGAGTTACATACTGGCAAACAGCGGGCAAAACAGCAGAACAGAAGAGACAATGACCGTGAAGTCAGCAAGTTCCACATAAGCGGGCGCTGTCGATTCAGCCGTCAGGGCATCGCCCGACCGGCTCACGTGTTTCTCAGTTGTCGCATGTGAGCAAAGGCCCTCGCCTACATCTCAAGAGCCAATGAGCGACGTTAAGAAGATTCTTCGAGAAGCTTTTCAACGTGACAGAAGAGGCAATGACCGTGAAGTCGTTCACCTCCAGTAAACTGAAGTGAATAAATACGCGAGACGCAGTGGGCCCGACAGACGAAGACGAGGACGGAGACGGAGACGGAGACGAGAGGCGAAGAAGACAAAGAAGTGAAAAAGCGTAGCAGTAGTTTTCAGTCAGTTTCGGTGCTGAAGACCATCATGCAAGAAGAGACTGCATCATGCACAGACGCACCAAGTCCGCCGCTGTAATGGAATAGCAAGCAGCAGACTCGGCACCAGAAGACTGAAGTTTAAAGGTATTTGAAGTCTGATTTTTACATACCCAGACGACTCGTGAGGACGGGAAGGAGACGGCCTCACATCAGCAGTCACCTGTGAGCTGGGATGAAGATCTGACAGCCGATGACTGGCAAGCGGGAGTCCATTGTTCAAGTCCGGGACACTGGCCTTCCCCCGCCGCGCCGCTCCGCTGGCCGACGCACATCACATGCGGCCGCTTACAGAAGAGAAACACTGGGACGCCACATCCAAGGTATCACCATCCGATGCACGACTTCGCTCGCAATAATTAAACGGGCCACCTCGCGCTGCGTGTCTCCAGTCAGCTGGGCAAGACGACGACACGAGATACACACTGCCACGCGTAATCAGACGCCGCCGCTGCCGCAGCAGAAGGCTACGCAAACGACACAGCTGCCGCTCTCCGAACCAGAACATTGAGCAAGATACAGTTGTACGAAACTTTCAATAAAAGTTATCTTATGTAAAAATGCTGTTTCATTCTACCTCATACCCGAGCCAAGGAAGAACCCACCCTGCCCACATGTTGTTAAGAGAGAAAAGTTAATTTATTTAATATATTCACCCTGACAGAATGCTTTAGAATGCTCATCCTGACAATTGACAGCATCAAAAGAGAAAACCCAGTTACATTTAGTGACAGAAGTGTTACATTTAGTACCAGAACTGTTACTCGTACATTTGGTGTCAGAGAAAAAACCCTTGGCTCAATATGAGGTGTGAATGACAGTCACAAAAGTTCCACAGTTCATATCGTTTAATGTGAGAAAGGATAGATGTTGCATAGACAGTCCTAATATTTTCTTTAATTAGAAGGGTATTCTCTCTCATAATTTTAAGAGTTTGTCGAAAATATTTAAACATCTTTTTTAATTCAGTGTAGTAAGATTGTGTAACTATTAGTTTGTAAAATGATGACACGAAATCGTACGAAGTCAGCACCACAAGCGGTTTCTACTGAGGAAGCTATTCAGATCTTAGTTAATCAAATAGCACAGCTTAAAAATGATAATAATGCATTATTTAAACAGTTGAGTGAGGTTAGGCAAACCAGTTCAATCCCTCCCACCCTAGATTCCTCAGCAGCAGCCTTGGTAACTCCTTTTTCAGGTAAAACTGGCGAAGACGTAACAGCCTTTTTTGATGATTTAGTAGCAGCTGCAAAGTTAGGATCATGGTCAGATGAACAGCTCTTCCAAATGACAAAGTTAAGATTGCTAGGAGAGGCTAAAGCACACGTATTATACCATGAAGAATTACGGAATGCTCCAACATTTGAGGAATTGAAGAAAGGATTGCTTAAAAGTTTTCAAAAACAGAACAGCTGTAGATTTTATAGGGAAAAATTACACACTATCACTCAGAGGCAAAACGAGTCGTTAGAAAGCTTTGTAGATAGGATTAGAAAAGTTAATATTAACACCTATCAGTTGACAACTAGTGATGAAGCAAATAAAGTTATTTTACAAGAGGCAGATGATAGATAAAATTTAGCAGAAGCTGTATCTGTGGCGACGGCTTTCGAAGAAATAGACATTGCCACCAGATACAAGGAGAAGCGAAATGTATTTTCAGCAGGAGTGCGATGTTTTAGGTGCGATCGACAGGGACATATATCAAAAAATTGCAGACAACCTAAAAGCACTAATTGTCAAAGAATAGGTCACACATTCAAGGAACGCAGGTCTAAAAAAGTTTTTGGAAATAGAAATCAGTTAAACTCAAACGGGAATGTCGGAGCCGCCGCCAGGCGTTCACAATAAAACTTCATGCCATTAAGGCGAATGTGAAGGCGGAATGCTGGTTATCTGCTACCATACAGGATAAAGAGGCAAGGATACTGGTGGATACAGGCGCAAACGTATCAATAGTGAGTAATGAATACATTGGAGAAAAGAAATATGACCCTCCAAGTTATAGATTGAGTGGAATAGGAGGAGGTACAGTGAAGTCATTAGGATGTACATCACTGATTTTCTATATTCACGGTGTACAATTTCAAGAAGATGTAGAAGTGGTAACAAAGGTAACTGACGGGTACGACGCGATCCCAGGGTTGGGTTTCCTGAATAAACATCACGCTAAAATCGACCTCAGACAGCAAACTGTAGAACTTAGCGGAATAGTGTTTCGGCTAGGTGACACCGCTGCAAAGGGCCCGCTGCCGCAAGATTTCCCCAACCGGAAGGCGAAATCAACTACACTGCGTGCAACGTCCTTGAAGGTTGATTCGCGGAATCAGATACGATCTGGCTCAGGAAAACTTCTCTGGATGACCGTTGACCTCGAGGTACCTACAGATACAGTGTGTCTAATAGAGCCATTAGAGGAAAATGAGGAATTAGATGTATCGCATTGTTTTGTACGAAGAAGTGTTGTACGGGTTCAAGACGTTCAGGGAGAAAGAAAAGTACCGGTACATATTGACAATTTCGGAGTGGAGGACAAAGAGTTGCATAAGGGAATATTAGTAGCTACAGTCAGTACTTTTAAAGAAGAAGATTTCATTTGGTCAGATATTACTGATGGTCAGAAACCAGACGCCTATAAAACCGCATTACGCCAGAAGATTGATCATTTGCAGGGAAAGGATAGAGACACGATAGAAGCAGTTTTACTTGAGTTCCAGGATTTACTTAATGCAGAAGGTCCACTGCCAGCAACAGATATCACACAGCATAGGATCCCAACAGGATATAGCCTCCCAGTTTATAGGAAGCCTTATAGAGTACCGCATCACTTACAGCCAGTACTGGATGAATTTGTAGAACAGCATCTAAAAGATGGAATTATAGAATATTCTGATTCGCCTTATAATTCAAATATCGTAATTATTCCAAAGAAGTGTCTCGACGGTACGAAACGATATAGATTTTGTTGTGACTACAGACACCTTAACAAACAAACTATCTCAGATGTTTATCCTCTTCCAAACATTACAGATATCATTGACAGTTTGGGTAACAGTAAATACTTTTCAACAATCGATTTACGTAGCGGATATCATCAATTGGAAGTTGCACCTGAAGACAGGCATAAAACAGCATTTTCTACCCCGGGAGGCCACTGGCAATTTATAAGAATGCCTTTCGGTTTGAAAAATGCACCAGCAACTTTTCAAAGACTACTCGATGGAGTATTGCGAGGACTCAAAACTCAGCAATGTTGTGTATATCTAGACGATATTATTGTATTCTCCAAAGACATTAATGAACATGCTGTGCGTCTTCGTAATGTTTTTCAGAGACTTAGAAAAGCTGAATTAACATTAAATATGGAAAAATGTAGTTTTGCATTGACAGAGGTTACATACCTAAAGCATGTCATTAGTGAAAAAGGAATTAAAACAGATCCTCGATTAATTTCGGCAGTTAAGGACTCCCCAACACCACAACGCGTTAAGGAAGTACAAAGTTTCATTGGTCTCGCATCGTATTACCGAAAATATGTTCAAAATTTTGCTGAAATTGCCCGACCCTTAACCCAATTATTGAAAAAGGGAGCAAAATTTCATTGGTCTGAAGATTGTGAATCAGCATTTCAAACCCTTAAAGATAAGTTAACACACAGTCCCGTATTAGCCTACCCAGATTATAATAAAGAATTTATTTTATCCTGTGACGCAAGTGGTCATTCAGTAGGAGTTGTTTTGAGTCAGAATATTAATGGCGCGGAACACCCCAAAACCTACGCTTCGAGACAACTAACAACGGCAGAAAGAAATTATTCCACAACGGAGAAAGAATTAAGTGTTATTTATGGCATCAAATACTTTAAATGCTACTTGTATGGTAGGAAATTCAAGGTTATTACAGACCACGCAGCTTTAAAATGGTTGCTTGGGTTAAAGGATCCATCTAGTCGTCTTACCCGTTGGGCCCTATGTCTTTCCGAAATGGATTTCGAAGTTATCCATAAACCAGGCAAAAAACACACAAATGCAGATTGTCTAAGTCGGAAAATAGCACTTTTGGAAGCAACAGGCCGAGATGCTGAGGACTGGAGAAAGGCACAAGATGAGGATACAGAATGCAAAAAATACGCATCTCAAAAACAATTTTGCTTTGAAGATGGTGTATTATGCCGTAAAACAAAACTTGGACCGCGAATTGTTGTTCCCCAACACCTTAGACAAGAAATAATGGCAGAGGCCCACGATCATATCCTTGCAGGAAACGGTGGACAGCGGACAACCGAAAGACGTGTAGCAGAGCGATTTTGGTGGCAAACCAGAAAGCAGGATGTTGCGCAGTACGTTCGTAATTGCACTGCGTGCGCACAACGAGCTGAACTTTCTCGTTCAAAAATACCGTTACAGAGTCTCCCCGAGGCTTCATGTCCATTTCAAATCTGCGGAGTGGATCTCTACGGGCCATTTCATAAAACACCTGCTGGTAATAAGTATGTTCTTACAATTATAGATCACTTTTCACGCTATCTAGCTATGGTGAGTCTCCCAGATCAGCAAGCAAATACAGTTGCCCAAGCTTTAGTTAACAACTGGATACTTAAATTTGGCGTATCTGATGCTATTATCACAGATCAGGGATCTAATTTTATGTCTAAATTAATGAAACAGCTATGCCACTTACTATAAATACGTAAATTACGCACAACTCCGTTACACCCTCAGTGCAACGGGCGCACAGAAAGAGTTCACCGGACAATTGGCAAGATGCTTAGTTATTATATTAACGAACAGCACTTCTGCGAATGGTTCATCCAACAATGTGTCAATCCTCATTTCAGTGCAAATGTTCTCTTTACGGATGAGGCTTCATTCCAACGTGATCAAATTGTAAATTTTCACAATCAACATTTGTGGGCTGACGAGAATCCGCAAGCAATTGTGCAATCACGTTATCAACACAGATATTCTGCGAACGTTTGGGCAGGCATTGTTGGCGATGTCTTGATTGGGCCCCATGTTCTTCCACCTACGCTCAATGGAGCACGTTATCATGATTTCATACGGGATACTCTACCTGTGCTGCTAGAACATGTGCCTTTACAAGTACGACACAACATGTGGTTCATGCACGATGGAGCTCCTGCACATTTCAGTCGAAGTGTTCGTACGTTTCTCAATAACAGATTTGGTGACCGATGGATTGGTAGAGGTGGACCAATTCCATGGCTTCTACGCTCTCCTGACCTCAACCCTCTTGACTTTCATTTATGGGGACATTTGAAAGCTCTCGTCTACGCAACCCCGGTACCAAATGTAGAGACTCTTCGTGCTCGTATTGTGGTCGGCTGTGATACAATATGCCATTCTCCAGGGCTGCATCAGCGCATCAGGGATTCCATGCGACGGAGGATGGATGTATGTATCCTCGCTAACGGTGAACATTTTGACCATTTACTGTAACAAAGTGTTTGAAGTCACGCTGGTACGTTCTGTTGCTGTGTGTTTCCATTCCATGATTAATGTGATTTGAAGAGAAGTAATTAAATGAGCTCTAACATGGAAAGTAAGCTTTTCCGGACACATGTACACATAACATATATTCTTTCTTTGTGTGTGAGGAATGTTTCCTGAAAATTTGGCCGTACCTTTTGGTAACATCCTGTATAGGGTATTACATGATGAAGTGTCAGTATTCAGAGATATGAGAGGAAGGATATGAATGGAACGATAATTAAAAGCAAAAAGCCTGGTAACCATGGGCTCTAAAGTAGGTACCTTAAGAGCCACAGCAGCGGAGATGAACAAGGGCTAATAGCTCTTGAGTTATGTTTAGAGATGTTTCGTTCTTGTTTTGGTCCATACTACCACCTCACGAAATATCGAAAGCAAAGAGTTTGTGGGTGAAGAGATTTATTTCACAGTATCAAATATGAAGAGGTGTTCATACACCTTAAGGTATGCGGTATAGAGCCCATGATTACTAATTATTTGCTTGGAATGGTCATTCCAGTCACATCCTCGAGTACTTACCATTCCTCTTCGAAAATTATGTATGGTTCATAATTTCCCTTTGTTGGTTGCTGTTGTGTTCAACAAACTCATAGGAAACGATATTATAGTATATACTTACGCGCATGAGATAGAACTGACCACGACTTCCTCACGACGAAAATCTATTTCAATAAAACGTCAAATATTAGCAAAATGAGTATGCCTATATCTGCATAAATCAGTAACATGTTACTCACCTTGCACTTGTAAACGGTCTGCGATTAATTGACGTCTTGTGTAATACAAAAGTGGAAATTTGGTATTTCATAATTAAAAATGTGTGTTCACAGTCACCAAAAAGGATGTAGGCTAAAGTGGAAAGGGGCATTATCAATTTGCCCTATCATCAGTTTACACTACAGGGTACTGCAAGTAGCGGGATGACGTTTAGCGGAAGATTAACTTATTTTCAATATGTCAGTTTGTAGCTTTGGCACAGAAAAGCAGTCTTCACAGGCGATCGCATTACCCCAGACGTAGGGAAGAACTACAGTAAGCCGGCCGAAGTGGCCGTGTGGTTAAAGGCGCTGCAGTCTGGAACCGCAAGACCGCTACGGTCGCAGGTTCGAATCCTGCCTCGGGCATGGATGTTTGTGATGTCCTTAGGTTAGTTAGGTTTAACTAGTTCTAAGTTCTAGGGGACTAATGACCTCAGCAGTTGAGTCCCATAGTGCTCAGAGCCATTTGAACCATTTTTGAACTACAGTAATTGTCTCTCCATTACTCTCCAGGTACTTGCTAGGAGAGATAAACGGCGACGTGAAAGAAGATTTAGTTGCAATTTTCACATGTAACGACTTTACTGGACTGAAAATAATAAATTGGTTACCTATGTTACACCTCAAGTGGAAATGACACTGATTGTTTAGGGGTAATTCTACGAAAAATCAAGTGAATTTAGAAGGCTAATTCTGTGTTAACCAGGAAATAACTTACTATCCACAAGTTGCCAAACATATCCTGCACTGCGTGATGAATAATAGCCGATGAGTTCCTTCAGCGGGTTAGGAAATGACAACACCATTGCTGGCCTTCAGGTTTGGAATAGCCAAAGTATATATCACCGAGGCTTACTCGCTTTTGTGTAACTACAAGTACGTTTAGGAAGTAGTACCTAGCAGTCAGTGGCACCAACGGAAAAGTTAATATCATAAGTCAATTACGTCACAATCATTTGTTTTCTTTTTCTGCCGAATAGAATCTAAAGAGGTGATTCACCAGAGGGAATTCACTGTTCTGGAGCCGTGCAATGGTTACAGTATATTCATTGTAACATTGTACGTAGACTACATGTCCCATGATCATTACGGGCCTGTGAAAATATTTTTCATAAGAACGCTGTTATTGATGCTACCCCAGAAACATAGAAACACAAATGAATATATAACAACACAGCAATATATGGAAATGCAAGCCTTCTTGGTAAATTTTGATGATGTAGTCTTCTTGGGTTACCAGCTGAGTCAAGATGTTGTTCTGCGGCAAACTTGTGACATGTTTCCTACTCGTAATCTTCAGGCCTGAAGACTACGATTAGAAACTTGTCGAAACTTGCCACAGAACGAAGCATTTACTCGGCTGAAACCCGATAAGACATCATCAACACAGCATTGATTGCAAACCGTGATCATCCATAGAGAGACTTCATATGCTACATGTAACATGAAGTTATATAGGAGGAAAGTTTTCTGTGCACAGAAACCCAGAAAGCGGGCTCAAAAAGGAGAGGAGAAAGTCAAACAAGCTAACATGAAGGAGAAGCAGTTGTCACCAGAACGTGCAACAAGGGACACAGAACTCTGACAATACTGCACAGAATAAGTCACCCCTAAGTAAAACCTGCAGAAAATAAATACTAACAGCTGTAATTTTACTTCATAATTTGGTTTACCTATCAGTTTCGGTGCCTCATTGGCTCCATCATCAGGTCCCCTTTTTTCTTTAAACTAACTCATCTAGGCGTTTGTGCCACTGTTGTTGTTGTTGTTGTTGTTGTCTTCAGTCCTGAGACCGGTTTGATGCAGCTCTTTATGCTACTCTATCCTGTGCATGTCACAGTACCTACTGCATCCTACATCCTTCTGAATCTGCTTAGTGTATTCATCTCTTGGTCTCCCTCTACGATTTTTACCCTCCACGCTGCCCTCCAATGCTAAATTTGTGATCCCTTGATGCATCAGGAGATGTCCTACCAACCGGTCCCTTCTTCTCGTCAAGTTGTGCCACAAACTCCTCTTCTCCCCAATTCTATTCAATACCTCCTCATTAGTTATGTGATCTACTCATCTAATCTTCAGCATTCTTCTGTAGCACCACATTTCGAAAGCTTCTATTCTCCTCCTGTCCGAAGTATTTATCGTCCATGTTTCACTTCCATACGTGGCTACACTCCATACAATTACTTTGTGAAACGACTTCCTGACACTTAAATCTATACTCGATGTTAACAAATTTCTCTTCTTCAGGAACGTCTTCCTTGTCATTGCCAGTCTACATTTTATATCCTCTCTACTTCCTCCATCAGCAGATATTTTGCTCCCCAAATAGCAAACCTCCTTTACTACTTTGAGTGTCTCATTTCCTAATCTAATTCACTCAGCGTCACCGGAGTTAACTCAACTACATTCCATTATCCTCGTTTTGATTTTGTTGATGTTCATGTTATATCCTCCTTTCAAGACACTGTCCATTCCGCTTAACTGCTCTTCAAAGTCCTTTGCTGTCTCTGACAGAATTACAATATCATAGGCGAACCTCAAAGTTTTTATTTCTTCTCCATGGACTTTAATTCCTACTCCGAATTTTTCTTATGTTTCCTTTACTGCTTGTTCAATATACAGATTGAACAACATCGGGGAGAGGCTACAACCCTGTCTCACTCCTTTCGCAACCACTGCTTCCCTTTCATGGCCCTCGACTCTTATAGCTGTCATCTCGTTTCTGTACAAAATGTAAATAGTCTTTCGCTCCCTGTATTTTACCCCTGCCACCTTTAGAATTTGAAAGAGGGTATGCCAGTCAACATTGTCAAAGCTTTCTCTAAGTCTACAACTGCTAGAAACGTAGGTTAGCCTTTCCTTAATCTTTCTTCTAAGATAAGTCGTAAGGTCAGTATTGTCTCACGTGTTCAAACATTTCTACGGAATCCAAACCTATCTTCCCCGTAGCACCGCTGTAGCAGCCACTATATCCAGCTAGTTTCTGCAAAAATGACTCTGAGCACTATGGGACTTAACATCTGTGGTCATCAGTCCCCTAGAACTTAGAACGACTTAAACCTAACTAACCTAAGGACATCACACACATCCATGCCCGAGGCAGGATGCAAACCTGCGACCGTAGCGGTCACGCGGTTCCAGACTGAAGCGCCTAGAACCGCACGGCCACACCGGCCGGCTAGTTTCTGCACTCTCTCTCAAAAACTTCTCAGTCGACATGGGGCCTGAACATCTAATAGTTGTTTACAATTGAAATATTCCTTTCACAATTGTAAGTAACTCTTATTTCTGTGTATATTTCGACATCAAAATCTTAGTAACTAAAAATTACAACGTATCTCCCTTTAATAACACAAGATTCCTTTTCCGCGTATCTATAATGTGTTCACTGCTCTGACGTCTCAAGCAGAAGTAGTTTATTATCTTTGTTCATTCTGCGATTCGTAGAGGCACGAAATACTCACCGTTCGCACTCGCACTAGAACGTAACCATATTTTTAAATAATGTTGTCACAAAACAACACTTTCAGTTAGTAACCTGTCCTCCCCTTTCCCAATGACTGCAAACTCCCTTTCACACTCTCGTTTGTGGTATACCACAGCAGCCCACACTGGCAGCGGACTTTTTAGTGTCCTAAACACTTCTCTAACACACAGAAGTTTCTCTGCTACTCTTCTAATGAGCAGCACGAATGTTCTACATTTCTCACAACTGTGAAGCTATTACTACCCATGGAGTTTCTTTAGACAACGTGAGATAGGACAAGTTACTTTCTCACCTATTTCTGCATGCAGAAAATAATTAAAGATTTTATTACTACCTGACATACCTTGAGCGAGACTCTAGAAAGTTAACGGCCTGAGTAGAAGTTGATGGGGCCTGGTACACAGTGGAGTCATAAACTTGGCATTGTGTGCAGAGCCACACGTAGTAAAAATTCACCTGTTTTCGTATTCGCCTGTGCTGCAAGTAGGCCAGTGAACCACTTCCCCAGCCGCCACGGTTGTATAAGAAAAATCCCGAGACTGAGAAACGTTTAGAGATAGAATCTTTATTACACGTCGTAGCTAGGACTAACAAGCTCCAAGGCACGCACGATTTAGATATAGAGTTTTATGATTGTGTCTGTTCGCTTTTTGCCATGGTATGCGACATGAATTCAGAGAAAATCTATTTCCCTCTCCAGGAAAATTTAAAAAAGCTACTAACTGACGGTTTCCTTTCTTTACAGGGAACGAGGTTTTGTAACTCTTGCCCTGGTTCGACATGAAATTGTGCTGTCATGCGGGAGGGGAGATTTATCGCCTCTAGAGCCCTGTGATTGGCTCAAGACAGCGTGAAGGCAGTGTCGTGCATAGACTTTGCGGGAAATGGGATTTTTTTTTTCTGAAGAGGTGCGAAGCACTTGGGTATGGGTCTTTGATCTGGTAAGCACTTCTGGTCGATGCTCTGGAATATGTGGTTGGTGCTTGGGATCTGTCTTAAGACTGACTTCACTTCGGAGTCGTTTGGACTGGGGAGCCTGTGGTGAAGTTCTTAGTGTAATGACGATGTGACTTCAAACATCTTGCACTACTCATTTGCCGAGGGCACACTTATTCGTTTTTGGCTTACTAGTCTTGATGTATGGCATCCTTGTGCGCTCTGTCTTATAAATGAGCCAAATTGGTCCTTGGTACGACCAGAGAATGGGTGTGTCACACACTGAAATCCAGTCTGATTTCAGGGCACTGGTAGTGAGTAAATTGTGATCCATCTGCGTAATTGGTAGACTGCGAGATTTTTGAATTTCTTTTATGGCCGCGGTCGATTCACATGTGCTGCCTCAGGTCTCACCTCCACCGCACTCATCTCGCCAGCTGTAAGTTACATCGCCACACGAAACAAACAGGGTAACTTACTCCTACTCTGGCGTTGTCAGGGCATTATTGTCTTGAAGAAGTTTTAGTTTCATATTTTAACATTTTTTGAATTTCTTCACTGACTGCTGGTTGTTATGGCAAGGGACTGAATAGAAACTATGACATAATTGTTCAAGGGGAGAAACCTCCAAATGACAGATGTATCCCCTTGTTGTTCCTGGTCTTAACTCGAAAACGCTGGAGTATCCTGAGGGAACATCGTTGTAGATTCGTCTTGTGCTTCCATGTAGTGTATTTACCTTCCCACTTTGGCAATATTTCGCATGTTTACCAGCTCTTCTTACGATCTATGGAAGCTATAGCTCCATTGAAAAGCAGTGTTACTTTTCCCATGTAGAAGTATTATTTTGCGTCCTTCTCACGGACCGCTTGTGCTCCCAAAAATTCTCTGGTGCTAAGAACACGCATTACATTGCTGCATTTTCTAGCATTATATTATTTTTTTAGTTTGATACCCCAATATCGTGTGCAAACAGCCCCTATAATTCTGAAATTCCGAACTAGCAATACAAGCAAATCTTTTGTCTGCTAATCCTCTTGTATCGTATCTGATAAGACTTTTCCTGACGTACCAGTGTCCAAAATAATTACTCTTGATATCTTCCACTACTGCATATCTTTCTCTTACTGGTATACTTAGATTTTCTACGTGATATTTTCTGGTGTCAAAGCACAGTTCCTCTCTCATATCTGTACCCTCACTGAATCTCACAAAAATGTGTGTCCCAGGCGTAGTTCCTACTTCTCCGTGCAGCCACTTCTCCCTGGCTCGAGTCGGTCGAATTCAGTTTAACGGTGTTTTCTCCTCATTCCTCACTGCCTCCTCTGCTACTTTGTTATTGGCTGGAAATATGCTCTGCAATTGGTCTCTTTTGCGACGATATCTGATGGTTTTCTGCTGTTGCGTAGCAGCTCCCTAGTAAGTAGCATATATGAGCAAACCAACTACGACTTTACCTTATGTTGCTCACACCAAAGGTTGTTGGGCTATACAAATCTCAGTTTGAAATAAATTAGCGTGATGTGGTTGTATGGTCGAGCCACACTCGTCTACTTTCATGCCCAACGGCCAGCTCGCTGCAAATAATAATCTGCAGCTCTAATACTGCAGTCAGATAGTCGATGCATTGGCTATAATTTCGAATTAATAAAATACACAGAAATATAAAATAAAAGATATATGTCTAATTTAATGAAAAAGTCTCTGTTGAAACTCTTGCAACCGATGTAGACGACAGAGAATTATGATGAATAATTTTAGACAGCAAAGTTAAGTTCAAATGAATGTAAAGTGGTCCTATGATTATCAAGTATAATACAAAAAGAAATACTCTTCCGCAAACTAAGAAGTTTAGAAAGATACAAGAAAACAGTCACAATACATGAAATATTCATCATGTCTAACCAGCCGAGAGTTCAACATGATAATTCACAAATTAACAAAACTGGTACAAGAATAGTAACTCATATTCTGTCCATTCACAGTTCCATAGTGCAAGTGCTGACATGACAAATATCACATCGATTAACACAGGCAGGCATGCCTGCTTCAAGAAGTGTAAAAGTGTCCTCCTCTCTCTAAGCTGAAGGTAAAGTGTCCTAAAAGGTAGCAGTCTCACAGTGATCGTTTACCACACAGAATTTATCAACCACTCGATCAAATACCAAACAATGCCACAGACAGGTCAGCCATCTTCCATAACGAACATGAAATTGTCAAGAATCACTCCCTTGAGCTCTTCAGTTGAAAAGTTTCCGACTCCTATACACTCCTGTAGTGTTCTGGTACTGTCTGTCTTTCTGTTGGCTGAAGGTCATTCTCAACAAAAATACATCGTCCTTAAGTTCTACAGACATGATTTGACTGAACTTGACCACTTCCCAGATTAAACTAACATAGAACAAAAAGGTTTCAGTAAAGAAATGTTATAAACATATGGTCACATTCAGACCATTCTCAATATTTGTAAGTAAAGGTATGTTCATTATTAAACAAGTCAGCATTCTTGCACAAGTCCACTCAAGGTAAATGACAATGGATTATAGCTTATTTTGTTAAAACAATTATTTAGGCCTGCCTGACAGAACTTTACTTGGTTCTGTTTCCAAAGGTGGTGTGTGATAGCTGTATGCTTTTCCATTGGCTGAAGGCTATCCTCACCAAAAATACGTTGTTCCTTAAGTTCTAAATCCCCATTTGACCCAAACTGGCCACTTCTTGGACTAAATCTAAATGTTTCAAAAATATTGCAATAAATAAATGTTATTAACATTTGGTTGCACCCACACCATTGCCAATAATTTGAAATAAAAGTTTGTGCATAAATAAATAAGTCAACATTCTAGCACAAGTGCACTCATATATGGTAACAGTAAGTTTTTGAATATTATTTAAAAAACTGTTTAGACCTGCTTGACAGACTCCTCTTTCGGCCTCGTTTTCAAAGGTGTATCACAGAGGAGTATTTCAGACATCAACCTCGGAAAGGCGTTTCCCAAGAAAGTTGTATGATTTCCTGTAGAAACTAAATTTTCATTTAATTCACCAACCATACTCCGTAAATGATTGTAAAATACTGTACATATATCTGATTTATCAGTAACTGAAATATTTTTACTGCGAACTGACTTTATATCGTCGACCTTGTGCTGCTGCCCAGACACTTCCTTCACAACTGACCATATGGTTTTAATTTATCCTGCGAATTAGTTATTCCATTTGCATACCATGTACTTTTTCCCTTCCTAATAACATTTTAAGCACCTTCAGTACTGTTTGTAATGGGCCACTGTAGCCTGATTGGGATTACTTCTAGTGTTTTGATATAATTCCTGCTCTGTTCTACATGATATCCTTACCCCACTAGTCAGTCCGTCTAGCTGCCTTTTACTGCTAGTACCTCACTTAGAACGTTCTAATAGAAAGCAAATCTCAATGAACAAGAGAAGTGTGTTAAGGAAAAGATTATATTTATCATCTATGTTATTGGCACTATAAACACCCTGCCACTCTTGTTCCTTGACAAAGTTTAAAATACTCTCTATCGCAGTTGGATTAACTTTCCTACATAGATTGTAGTTAAATATGACATTGGTTTGAGTACAAAAGCCTTTTAGTGTAAGAATTTGTGCATCATGGTCTGAAAGGCGATTCACGCTTTTACTAACAGAATGCCCATCTAGTAATGAGGAATGAACAAAAATGTTGTCTACGGCTGTGCTACTGTTTCCCTGCACCCTAGTTAGAAAAAACACTGTCTGCATCAGATCATACGAATTTCAGAGAGCTACCAATTTCCTTTTTCTTGCACCATCATATACAAAATTAATATTGAAGTCACCACATATAATTAATTTCTGGTACTTCCTACAAAGTGAATCAAGGACCCTCTCTAGTTTGAGCAGAAATGCTCTGAAGTCAGCGTTAGGGGACCTTAAACAACAACAATTAGAAGTTTGGATTCACTAAAGTCAACTGCACCCGCAAAACATTCAAATATCGATTCAGTCC
Organism: Schistocerca piceifrons; assembly: GCF_021461385.2. Lineage (NCBI taxonomy): Eukaryota > Metazoa > Arthropoda > Insecta > Orthoptera > Acrididae > Schistocerca > Schistocerca piceifrons. Next base: position 626,377,001 of record NC_060140.1, read on the forward strand.
GGTGTCGTGATATGTCTATGGACTGAAATGGAATACCGCTGTTTATGTACATAGCTAATCCTCCATCCCGCAAGGAACTCCCTGAGAAACAGCCAACTAATCTGTATCCTGTAAAGGAAGCCTCTGAACTGTCAAATTATTTAAGTGGTGTTCTAATATTTCAGAGTCAACATCTATAAGCAGTTCACTAACTTTAATACCTCTTATATTTTGATGAAATATGCTAATTCCTTCTCTACTTGGAAACATTACATTCTCGGAAGGTGAGCCCTTAGTTAGGGGGCTTCCTTTAAGCAGGTATACCTATTGATTGACTTCAATCTAAAAATAGTGCTGCTATAACACCAACTACTACAGGAATTTTTCCTTAAATGACGCCACCACCCACTACACTGTTACCTATAAGCTTAGCCAGCCTCCTCTTCCCATACCTATTGAGGTTCAGGCCATGCCTTGTGAAACCCGATCTACTGTAGACCCAGCTGGCACCACTGAGATGTGACCCATGCCCTCTGCCATCAGCGTCCTCCCCAGCCCCATGTTAACGAGACTAACAGTGGCATTAATGTGAGGCCGATTATGACTCTGAAACAGTTGTACGAAATGTACATTAGTGCCACCAGTTTGAGTAGATATCTTTACCAGGTCACCACATATATCATATTCCCCGTCCCTATCAAGACTGTTCACCGCTCCACCCACTACCACTACCTGATCCTCCTTCGTGAAATTCCTACACAACGCCCCTATGCTGTCAGTCACTTGAGCCAACCCTGCACTAGGCTTCACAATGCTGGTGACCTGGTGCTCACTCCCCAACATTTCCTGCAACTGCTGGACCACACCTCTACCTTGAGAACTACCTAGCAGCAGAACCTTTTTTTTCTGTTAGACTTTACAACTAACCTAGGCCTCCTAATTGCTGAAGACTGCTGCATATTACCTACATCTACAGCTACACAAGGTTCCTCTCCAATCAACTCTGTAAGTAGGTCAAATCTATTGCATATACGCAAAGTATAACTGTCTGAATACGTCCTCTTCCTAGCTGCCTTCTTGCCAACTGCCAGTTCCCACTCCCCACCACCCTTCACCCTCTTCAACCTATCTAGTTCCTCCTTTGCGCGTTGTAACTGCACCTGAAGGGCACAGATCGTACGCTCCTACTCCTCTATCAACTTGTTTCCACTACAGATTCTGAATTCCCAGGAGAGTAAACTGACAACTGGCTTCCCCACAGCAGTCCCACAACGATAATACTTTGAATAAATCCCATACTGTAACCCACTACTCACAAACCGGCGACAGAGCCCACACTTCTCACTCATGGTAAAATTTTACAGTTACTGAAAAAAGCTATACGTCTACGTTACCACAGTTCAGTTACACCAGTAGAACTATTTATAGAACTAACAATAATGATCTCGAAATTGTCTGGCTACTAAAAAAGCAACTACTTGTATTAATACTACTACACCACAGCTAACACCAATACCAACTAAACTTCACAAAATTATTAGCCAAAGCCAAAAAATTCTAACGGCCACTGGAACGTTAAACGAAGTTAAAGCACTGAATGAAAATTTTACTGAAATATTTCACTAGAAACAATAAGAAACGTCAGTTGAAAAGTGAATCACGAAATTTACTAAAAGACTTCAACGCACAGAAAACTCTGAAAAAAAACACTGAGCGAATGTGGTATTCATGGATACACACTTTTGCATAATGAAAAGAAATAAAAAACGTAATACAACTAGGAATAAAATATACACCCATAAACAGCCTTCAGAGACGATAGCTATGGTTCAGTGCTATCATCTGAGATGTCTTGCGTTGAAATCCCACGAATGTTATAAAAGTTCTTAATGCAGAGGTTCATTATGAAAATATTTGGTCATAATTAAATATTCACAGTTGTAGTTTGAAAGATATTGAAAACATTACTGTTTCATAGGATGTGCCTCCTTTATCTGAGATCGCACATGTATTCAACTTTTCATTATTATGATATTGTGATTTATTGTCGAATCTCAGAGAGGTGTAAGGAGCCATCTTTCAGCTTGTCTGACAGTCCGCCACTGATAGAGCACTGTCTGTTCTCTTTTACGGCCGTCATCCTAACTCCCAGCTTTAGGGTTTACCCACATTCGGCCAAGATGATGCCTTTGCTCTTAAGATCGTCTGGAGCAGTTGCTGTGACTCTTCCGGCCACATCAATTTGGCTGAGCCTGGCACATCACGCTCTGAGCCCCCGCAAGCAAAGTCAACTTACTCCTGTGAACTCCAGGAGGCCATATCGCTGGACCACATAGGTGTAACGTTAAACGTGGTCAGAGATGGTTGAAATTTACTACCGTCATTCGTGTTAGTCCACCGCTGAAGATAATTATTGGAGTTATAGCCTGGATTATACCTTCCATTTACTCTATTTCGAAGATTATGGTCTATTCTAAACTGATGATCTCCTCCACTGATATACTCCTGATGGACTGGAGTCACACATCATTTAGGGTGTTAATATTCCTCAAATGTTCAAAAAGTACCTATGTCTGCTGCTGTTGATATTGTAGTTGTCTTCAGTCTGAAGACTATTTTGATGCAGCCCTCCATATTAGTCTATCCTGAACAAGCCTCTACGTCTCTTTATACATCCTGAAAACTACATTCATTTGAACCTGCGTGCTATATTCAAGCCTTGATGTACCTCTCCAGTTGTTTCTATCACAGTTCATACCAACACCAAACTGACCATTCTTCGTACCTCAGGATGTGTCCCATTAACCAAACCCATATCTTAATACAGCTGACCTACAAATTTCATTTCTTCCCAGTGCGATTCCGTCGTCCTCGCTAATCATTCGATCCGCCATCTAATCTTCATCATTCTTCTGTTGCACAATGTTCAAATCCTCCTATGGCTACACACCACAGAAACGCTTTCAAAACCAGACTCATTAACACTAGAATTTATATTTGATGTTAACAAATGTCTACCTATCAGAAATGCTTACCATGATGTCAGTGTGCAGTTTGTAGCTCCTCTACTTCGACACTGTCAGCTATTTTGCTGCCCAAAGTGAAAAACTCATTGAATACTTTTTCCGGTCGCATTTCTTGATTTAAACTCTCAGCATCCCCTGATATAATTCGACGATACTGCATTATCATCGACATACCTTCGTTGACGTTTATCTCATCGTCTCTCTTTCCATGGCGCTGTCCATTGCGTTATACTGCTATTCCAAGCCCCTTCTCGTCTTTGATAGAATTACAATGTCACCACAAATCTGCAAAGTATGTACTTCTTTTTCCTGAAGTGCCCTTTCCCACTTATTGTTTGGCTTCCTTTAGTAGTTGATTAGCGTACAAATTGAATGACATCGTGAAAAGGCCACAACCTTGTCTCGATTCTCAACCAGTCTCTCTTTCATGTCATTCGACTCAATATAATCGGCATTCTAACTCTTCACTTCCTGTATTCTATGCCTACTATCTCCAAAAATTCAAAGAGTATATTATAGTCAACACAGCCAAAAACTTTCTGTAAAGCTACGAATTCTATTAACATAGATTTACGTTTCGTCAGTTGACTGAACATAAATGTTAGGATCGGTATTGCCTTGCATTAGCTTACATTTCCCAAAATCAAAACACAATCTTCCCTGACGTTGGCTTCTACCGCTTCTTCTAAGCTTCTGTAAGTAATTCGTGTCAAATTATTATGAAACTCCTGGTTTTATATTATTTATAGCTCTCAATAAAGGTTTTATTTGGGTAGGAATTATCTCATCTTTTTTCCTGCGTCGCACAAATTGCATACTAGGTACAATAATTTTGTCGTCCTTCGCTCTCCCAGTGGTTTAAATAATTCTGAGGCAATGTCGACTACTCTAGAGGCCCCGTTTTGACTTAGTTCTTTCATTTCCCTGTCAAACTCTTCCCGCTGTTTCACACCTCCTGTCTCGTATTCAAATAATATCTACTCTCTCTCTTTACAATACTGTCTTCAAGGTAGCTTCTTTATGTACACTGTGTATACGGTCAGGTTCCAGAAGACATGCGAAAGCGATATGCACTTATTCAGTTGGTGGTAGTATCGCATACACTACATATAAATGGCCAGTGCATTTGCGCAACTGTCATTTGATCTCAGGTGATTCATGTGAAAACGTTTCTTACATGATTATGGGCGCTCGATGTGAATTAAAGACTTTGAATGCAGGATAGTAGTTGGAGCTAGACGCAAGACACATTTCATTTCGGAAATCGTAAGGTATCCAATATTCTGAGATCCCGTGTCAACAGTGTGAAAAGTTTCACATATCACATCTCAACACTCATTGCGCAGTTGCCGGTGCCTTTCACTTCACAACTGAGAGTAACGGCCTTTGAGTACAGTTGGCAGTGCTAACACTAGCAACATTGCGTGAAATACCAGCAGAAATCAATGAGGGACGTACGTCGAACGTATCCGTTAGGCAGTGTGCCGAAGTGTCTATGGCCATTGACGACCGACGCTAGTACCTATTCTAGCAGCACTACATTGCCTGCGGCGCCTATCCTTCACTCGCGACCGTATCGGTTAGCCCCTAGGCGACTGGATAATCGTGGTCTGGTCAAATGAGTCCCGATTTCACCATTTACTTGGTAGGAGCTGCTGATTGTGTTCGAGTGGGGCGCAGAATTCACGAAGCCATAGACCCATGTTGTCAACTAGACACTGAGCAAGCTGGTGGTGTATAATATAGTGGGCTATGTTTATTTGGAATGGGCTGGGTTCTCTGATACAACTGAACATATCATTGAACTGAACGGATCAATGAGTTCGCAATTGGTTTGAAGAACATTATAGACAGTTCAATCGAATAATTTCATCTCCCACATCGTCCGGCATGAATCCAATCATTTATGGGACTTAACCGAGAGGTCAGTTCGTGCACAAAATCCTGCACCGGCAACACTTACGCAATTATGGATGGCTATATGCAATAACTTACTGCGCCCCTGTTACGTCGGGTTGCTGCATTACGCCGCCAACAAGAGGGTGCGACAAGATATTAGGAGGTATGGCATGACTTTTGTCACCTCGGTGTTTGCGAATATTTATGTCAACATTCAGCCTTCCCTTCTATGCGCAGAATGGACTTGCCACCTGAGCTCTTGATAATTTTATGTATGTCTCTCTTCATTCCAAGAGACTCCTTAATTTTCGTACTGGCTGCAATTATCTTTACCGTAGCTACGCAGCCTTGTATTTCTCGTCCTACCATCGCTTTGTCATTATGTACTTCCTGTCAAATTCATTACTTTCATGTCCGCCTTTCAATTTTCTACATTATCTGCAGCACCTTGATATTTTCTTCTTTCTTCATTATTATTATTATTATTATTATTATTATTGTTAGCAAGCATGACAAGCTTCTCGTATAAAAGTTCTTCGCTGCTGTTATCATAATGCTTTGCCTGGTAACTTCATTTTGATTTTTAATTTTCCAATTCATCGCATGTAAGATTTTCGTATCTTGTGTGATTGCGTCGAACTAGCGTAGTGTTGGGCTTCCAAAAGGTCTCCTTCGTTTCAGATGTTTTGTACTTGGCAGATAATCCTTTCTTCCGAAGTTCGAAGTGCTTGTCCGATACAACAGTCTCTGAGCTTTAATTTTGGATTCAGTGTCTCGTTCTCTGTATAGATATTACACTACGTTTTTCTTTAATATTTTACATCCAGCTGTGTTCCTGTCTCGAATCTAAAAAATATCCTCCTTAGGATTTTACTTAAAATTATATAAATTTTGCTTCTTTTCATTTTATTCATTTCTGTTTCATACAAGGGTGTGCCAAAACAGGGATCATAAGAGGTTTATATACGCGAATCATTTAATTTCTTGAAATGAGTTTTGTTTTTAACTGTACAGTAATGTGAGATAGCATCTAGTGACTTCTTGTATTCCACTATTTATTCCTTCTTTGTACTGTTCTCTGTATCAAGCAAGGTTCCACGATAAATTAACAGCATTACTTTTCCAATTTTCTCTGCACGAGTTTGAAAGATACGATCTGCTGATGTATTTGGTTTTACCTGCCCCATAACGAGGTTGAAAAGTAATGGTGACAAAATACCTCCATGTTTGACCCTGGTAGTAACATGGAACATTTCCAAGAGTCCCTTTTCTCCATTACTTCAATTAGATTCAATATTCATGTCCTCTCCAAAGTTATATAATGGCCCTTTTCTTTATGTTTGTTTCATCCTTTGCTACTTTCATTGTTTCATCTTCCAAAGCCGCCTACCCGCCTTCTGCTGTATTCCTTTCACTTTGCGGCATGGCGGGGTAACTATATGTTTGCTAACACTGAGTGAAGCGAGCTGCAAAATTAATGTCCACCTACCTCAGTATAGCGTTCGTTCATCGTCGGTTGCCATGCGTTCGTAGGCACTATGTAGACGATGTGAAAAGCAGCGTTCAAGAAAACCACACTGCATACTGATAACTGCAAAGTCCGCGTAACTCCGGTAACAAAATAAACCTGTAAATCTGCAGTAACAACGGGTAAACATGGATGCTTCCTTCCTTCATTAAAAATGTCTACTTATGGATACCAATGTCTTTTACTGTCTTTTAGTTACGGTGTCAACAAGCCCACATTTACGTCGATAGTACATCCACTACTAGTTCAAGCAGCGTATATCACACGCAAGACAGCCAGAAATGCATTAAGTCCAACCCAAAATATTACGACATTAATACTGTCCGTGTTCTGCTACAAAACGAGTTTCACACTCGGTCGTTTTAGTGGATTCTTCAAATGAAGATGCTCGCCAAAAATTTTCTGTAAATGCATACTGAAAATGTCACACAGAATTCTTTACAAAGACCAATAGTTACACACGCGGTTTCCTCTACAACAAACACTCCAAAATCTTCCAAACATCACAGAACTTTCCGTAAGGACATCTTCTTTCGCGGCGATACAAACCGAACGCGATATAACAGTCTTTTCTTCATTTTCCAAATAATTTTTTCGGTCACGTCTAACATTACCTTCTCGTTCGGCAGCTAGTCCACGACTCACTGAATGCCGTGGTTTTCAGGGCATATAACTCATCCCAATGAGCGGGAAGGATTTTACTCTCATTGGTTGATCAAAACGAACAGCCAATCAGATTAATCTTTCATGATCATATTCGAGCTGAGTCTGCTTTACTCCAATCAACATTGGCAGATGCATCTATGTCATTTCATACTGCAAGTATTAACCAAATGTTCAACCGAACAAAACGAAACGAGAACTAAGAGAAAGCTATAATCGAAATATACTTTAGAACTGATTATCCTCTTACTACCTTTCTGGCTGCCTTATTACAAAACCAAACGCTCATACACATACGTCACCCGCCAGTTAGGGGGATTCACAGTTTTTTCATGACACCCTGGTGGCGTAGCACTTGCTAGTTACGTAAGGTGTAATACAATATGCAATTGAAATTTGATGTATGTCCCACATACACGCGCACATTCACTCTCATTTACTCTCACCCTAAAACAAAATATAAATATTATCTTTTAAACTGTTATTTCCGCCGGCCAGAGTGGCTGAGCGGCTCTAGGCGCTACAGTCTGGAACCGCGCGACCGTTACGATCGCAGGTTCGAATCCTGCCTCGGTCATGGATGTGTGTGATGTCCTTAGGTTAGTTAGGTTTAAGTAGCTCTAAGTTCTAGGGGACTGATGACCTCGGAAGTTAAGTCCTATAGTGCTTAGAGCCATTTTTTTGTTATTTTCATTACGAATGAGAAATTATCGAAAGTTTAGGATTGAAAATCTTTATAAAATAAATCAGAACACTCAAATAACAAAACAAATATATACTGTTGTTCTTACTATCTGCATTTACTTTCTTAAGTGTTGGTTAGGTATTTTAATAGGTTTTTTATGTCTGCGAAACTACTGTAGGTAGCGGTATCATATTTTGGCACGAAGCTTGTCTGAATAACAAAAGGTCATGTACCAAATTTGAGATAAAGCAGATAATATTTAACGTAGGTATTTGGTTTCTTAGGTGAGGTGAATAACTGATTTTGGTTCACGCCACAGTGAGCGTTCTCATGGTCGGCTGTAGCGACAGGTGTGGCTATGACGCATACGGCAGGCCACATGCCGGCCGCCACCGAACGCTACTATACTGCAGACTTCCAAAACAGCTTGCCATAGCTTAACAAACTTACTGCAAAAATCTGCAGTCGCGTGATAGCTGAGACGCTACAACCTGCTTCGTTCTGCTGTTGCTTTATAGGATCTTTGAAACTCTCAACAACCACTGGTTCTTTCAATTAATCCATATTCCTTACCCTTGATCTTTGGCTTTCTTACATTTTTGAGTGAGCACACTGCCATCAAATTAAGTTCAGAATCTACATCACCCCCCTGAAATATTTTGTGGTTTAAAATCTGCTTTTGTAATCTCCATCTTATCACTGAATTTCTGTTTCAAACATTCTTGTGTCTGGGTAACTTCCTGGTATAAATCTTCTCTGCCTGATAGGGTCAAGGAGGAGATGGCGGTCTTAATGTAATTTATTAAAGAAAATTTTTGTGTTAACTATAAAAAGCTTCTTATACCTAGATAGTAGTTTTGAGTGTACAATATTTGAATATGATTAACTGCAGTCACGCATTTCGTGGAATGGCTGCCGTTAATGATTATCTTTTTAATGGATTTTTACCCCTTATTTACGATTTGAATGATCTGAAGGTGGTTGTAGAAAACCAATTATCGTGATGTAATTGTATACTGAAAATATCGATAATGATTTTCAAGTACCATGCTAGCAGTGATTAGATTGTGCTTGGTGCGTTATTATACTCGGCGCTCTCCCCTTGCATTCCTCTCCTCAAGCCGACTTGCTCTTAGATTTTTCCTTCTCGTAATTTTCCCCGTAATCGAATTCCAGCCACCCATCAAAATAAAACATTCATCTCATTTAGCTATCTGCATAATTTATTTTATTTTAACATACCTTCTTTCAACCTATTCATCATTTGCATCATTGACTCGTGTCTATTTGCTTAACAGTATTGGGTGTCTTATTTGTATCTACCTTGGAGGCGATAATGCGTTCAGTATGCCTTTGTATTAGTTCACCCACATTTTCATTTTCTTACTTTTATTTTCTTATCTACTCTTGCATGGCTCCTGCATGATTTTGTGCAGATAACCATGTACTCACCCCAGCAGACGTCCTGTCCATCCTGCGGCTGCACTTCGTTAATGCTCACACTGTCTAACTTCAGCCTAACCACCTCCCTTTTTAAACAGTCTAATATAACTATTTAGTTAATGAATCTGTCATAACAGAGGACAAATATGCGGCAATGTAGTTTGATTATAAAACACAGACAACTTAAATGTGAAACAGTGATTTGTAGGTCATAAGCTCCACATATTACGGCGTCTTCCCTTCGGACAAGATGCCATGAGCCATGGAGCTGTCACCTATGAAGACGACCGAGAAACATTATCTCGGGAGAGTGGCTGTGTTGTTAACTAGCTGCAGCGTGCTGCCCTTTACTCCCAGTCATTGTACTCCCTATCCACGCAAACTTCAGCTGTCGGGTGGTAGCTTGTGTAGGACCGTCACAGGGAAGTGTCTAGTTATTACGACACACCTGCTTGGAATTCTTTCTCTCTGATACCTATGTACCCATGCAATTAGCAAAATGACCCGTCCTTCCCCATTCTTTGTAGGTTGCGGAGGGCACGCTGCTTATTTTTGACTACTTTATATGAGGATACGATTAACGTAGAGACTTAGGGACATTCAGGGTATTAGAGCAGACGAGGAATTTAGCAGTCCCAACACATCAGGTTCAGTGCCCTCAAGGACGCATCGAACACAATGAATTCTTCAAGTGGTCGGGTCTTAAGAACACGATCACGGGAAACGACAAGCAGTTGAGGGATTCCTTCTTGTTCGATCCAATTGGAATACAAGTGTATAATTGTGTAGAATCTCATATAAATTGTGCGTAAAACACATGCAGGAGAGCAGTTTCTCTTGTGTTTCGCTAAATGTGAAATTACTCAGGTAATTTTCACTAAACTGTGTAGCACTTGTACCAACACTGGGTCTCTTGTTATACCTATTCCATAGCAACTGACTGTAGCTCAAGATTCCAGATAGTCTCGTTGTTCTAGGACTACTTCAGAAAATTTGTTCCATAGCCATGGGAGTAACTGTATGGTGTATTGGCTATTTTGTGAGTGAGTGTATGTTATAAATCTGAAACACCGTGTGAAGTGGTCACAGCTGTGTCTTGGTATCAAGCTGATTCTGTAAACACCGGTGGTCCGCCCGATCATCTCATGCTGGATAACATCAATGATCTTGAGATGCCGTTTCGTTGGCCCATACACTGTGCACCATTTAGAAAGTATCTCATAAAACACCTATTAAATTTGAGCAGACACAAAGAGCCATACACCAAGGACTAAGATACTTAATGTTCAGTAATTTCTGGGTTTTTGTTTTCATGTCGTTTAGCTAAGGTGGAAATGTCAGTTTTGCCCCAAATAAGACACCCAGTATCCTTCCTAGGTCTTCGGAGTGGAAGAGCTCAGAAGTAAAGCCATCGAAGTTCGTATGTGATAACTCTTAAAGCTTTTTAAATAAAAGAGACATAACGAACAACCTGCAGCTTCATTCTTCATGTCTACATATTTATTTCTCCATACAGTCACGTGGGTGGCGAACACTAATGAGATATGTAGTCACTGTAGAATGTTTGACATTGATGACCAAGCCACAACTTTACCTATGCTTGTACCGCTTGATTAATCACAAAGTTAAGTCGTTGAAAGTAATCTTTAAGTTTTGGGAACAGATGAACATTGGATGGGACCAATTCGCTACTGTAAGGAACACGATAGATAACAGTTAATCTTAGGCGTCGGATTATTGCAGATGATGCAGCGCTCGAGTGCGATATGGCACTAACATGCTGAAGCTGAGGACGCTCCATGTGCGGACGAGCTCTTCGAATTCGAAACAAAATTACAACACGCTGTTTCTCACGCACCGACATAAACTTAAGAAATGGTACACCTGCCTAATATCGTATAGGGTCCCGGCGAGCACGCAGAAGTGTCGCAGCACAACGTGGCATGGACTCGACTAATGTCTGAAGTAGTGCTTGAGGGAACGTACACCACGAATCCTGCAAGGCTGTCCATAAATCCGTAAGAGTACGAGGTGGAGACCTCTTATAAACAGCACTTTGCAAGCTATCCCAGATATGATAAGTAATGTTCATGTCTTGGGAGTCTGGTGGCCAGCGGAAGAGTCTAAACCCAGAGGAGTATTCCTGGAGCCACTCTGTAGCAATTCTGGACGTGTGTGGTGTCGCATTGTCCTGCTGGAATTCACCAAGTCTGTCGGAATGCACAATGGACACGAATGGATGCAGGTCATCAGACAGGATGCTTACGTACGTGTCACCTATCAGCGTCGTATCTGGACGTATCAGGGGCCCATATCACTCCAACTGCACATTCTCCTCACCAATACAGAGCCTCCACCAGCTTCAACAGTCCCCTACTCATATGCAGGTTCCATGGATAAATGAGGTTCTCTCCATACCCATACACGTCCATCTGCTCGATACAATTTGAAACGAGACCCGTCCGACCAAGCAGCAGGTTTCCAGTCATCAACAGTTCAATGTCAGTGTTGTTGGGCATCGTGCATCGTGCAGGCATCAAGGTTACACGAGTGGGCCTTCGGCTCCAAAGGCCCATATCGATGATGTTTCGTTGAATGATTCGCACGCTGAGACTTGCAGATGGCCAAGCACTGAAATCTGCAGCAATTTGCGGAAGGGTTGCACTTCTGTCACTTTGAAGGATTCTGCTCAGTCGGCGTTGGTCCCTTCCTTACAGGAACTTTCTCCAGCCTCAGCGATGTCGGAGATTTGATATTTGATAGGATTCCTGATAGTCATGATAGACTCGTGAAATGGTCGTACAAAAAAATCCCCATTTCATCGTTACCTCGGAGATGATGTGTCCCACTGCTCGTGCGCCGAATATAACACGACGCCCAAACTCACTTAAATCTTGAATAACCTGTCACTGTAACAGCAGTAATCGATCTAACATCTTCGCCAGGCACTTTCTGTTTTATATAGGCGTTGCCGGTCTCAGCGACGTATACTGCCTGTCTAGTATCTCTGTATTTGAGTACGCCTGCCTGTAATAGTTGCTTTGGTCTTCAGTGTAATTATGTTACACACCACCATGTTACACGATGTAATCTGGAGCCTTCTAACGGCACATGACTACAAATATATAGACACGAAAATTGTACATATTGGATGTCAGTAACGTTAGTTTAATTTAAAAAAGATTTAAGAGTTTTCATATTTGGAATTGTAGGCATTACGTTTCAGCACAGCATTGTAGAATGGTTTTTGTGGACTTCTAAATGAGACTTCAACGTAATTCTAATTTTCTGCGCTGTACTAAACTCCAATGCTAAATTTGTGATTCCTTGATGCCTCAGAACATGTCCTACCAACCGGCCCCTTCTTCTTGTCAAGGTGTGCCACAAACTCCTCTTCTCCCCAATTCTATTCAATACCTCCTCATAAGTTATGTGATCTACCCATCTAATATTCAGCATTTTTCTGTAGCACCATATTTAGAAAGCTTCTATTCTCTTCTTGTCCAAACTATTTATCGTCCATGTTTCACTTCCATACATGGTTACACGCCATACAAATACTCTCAGAAACGACATCCTGACACTTAAATCTGTACTCGAAGTTAACAAATTTCTCTTCTTCAGAAACGCTTTCCTTGCCATTGCCAGTCTACATTTTATATCCTCTATATTTCGACCATCATCAGTTATTTTGCTCCCCAAATAGCGAAACTCCTTTACTACTTTAAGTGTCTCATTTCCTAAACTAATTCCCTCAGCATCACCCTACTTCATTCGACTACATTCCATTATCCTCGTTTTGCTTTTGTTGATGTTCATCTTATATCCTCCCTTCAAGACACCATCCATTCCGTTCAACTGCTCTTCCAAGTCCTTTGCTGTCTCTGACAGAATTACAATGTCATCGGCGAACCTCAAAGTTTTTATTTCCTCTCCATGGATTTTAATACCTACTCCGAATTTTTCTTTTGTTTCTTTTACTGCTTGCTCAATATACAGATTGAATAACAACGGGGATAGGCTACTACCCTGTCTTACTCCCGTCCCAACCACCGCTTCCCTTTGATGTCCCTCGACGCTTATAACTGCCATCTGGTTTCCGTACTAATTGTAAATAGCCTTACGCTCCCTGTATTTTCCACCTGCCACCTTTAGAATTTGAAAGAGAATATTCCAGTCAACATTGTCAAAAGCTTTCTCTAAGTCTACAAATGCAAGAAACGTTTTACCTTCCCTTACTCTGTCTTCGAAGATAAGTCGTAACGTCAGTATTGCCTCACGTGTTCCAGTATTTTTACGGAATCCAAACTGATCTTCCCCGAGGTCGGCTTCTATTAGTTATTCCATTCGTCTGTAAGGAATTAGTGTTAGTATTTTGCAGCTGTGACTTATTAAACTGATTGTTCGGTAATTTTCACATCTGTCAACACCTGCTTTCTTTGGGATTGGAATCATTATATTCTTCTTGAAGTCTGAGGGTATTTCGCCTGTTTCATTCGTCTTGCTCACCAGATGGTAGAGATTTGACAGGACCGGCTCTCCCAAGGCTGTCAGTAGTTCCAATGGAAAGTTGTCTACTCCCGGGGCCTTGTTTCGACTCAGGTCTTTCAGTGCTCTGTCAAACTCTTCACGCAGTATCGTATCTCCCATTTTATCTTCATCTACATCCTCTTCCATTTCTATAATATTGTCCTCAAGTATATCGCCCTTGTATAGACCCTCTATATACTCCTTCCACCTTTCTGCTTTCCCTTCTTTGCTTAGAACTGGGTTCCATCTGGGCTCTTGATGTTCACACAAGTGGTTCTCTTATCTCCAAAGATCTCTTTAATTTTCCTGTAGGCAGTATTTATCTTGCCCCTAGTGAGATAAGCCTCTACATCCTTACATTTGTCCTCTAGTCATCCCTGCTTAGCCATTTTGCACTTCCTGTCGATCCCATTTTTCAGACGTTTGTATTCCTTTTTGCCTGCTTCATTTACTGCATTTTTATATTTTCTCCTTTCGTCAATTAAATTCAATATTTCTTCTGTCACCCAAGGATTTCTACTAGCCCTCGTCTTTTTACTTACTTGATCCTCTGCTGCCTTCATTACTTCATCCCTCAGAGCTACCCATTGTTCATCTACTGTATTTCTTTCCCCCATTCCTGTCAATTGTTCCCTTATTCTCTCCCTGAAACTCTGTACAACCTGTGGTTCTTTTAGTTTATCCAGGTCCCATCTCCTTAAATTCCCACCTTTTTGCAGTTTCTTCAGTTTTAATCTACAGTTCATAACCAACAGATTGTGGTCAGAGTCCACATCTGCCCCTGGAAATGTCTTACAATTTAAAACCTGGTTCCCAAATCTCTGTCTTACCATTATATAATCTATCTGATACCTTTTAGTATCTCCAGGGTTCTTCTATATATACAACCTTCTGTCATGATTCTTAAAACAAGTGTTAGCTATGATTAAGTTGTGCTCTGTGCAAAATTCTACCAGGCGGCTTTCTCATTCATTTCTTAGCCCCAATCCATATTCACCTGCTTCGTATCCTTCTCTCCCTTTTCCTACACTCGAATTCCAGTCACCCATGACTATTAAATATTCTTCTCCCTTCACTATCTGAATAATTTCTTTTATTTCATCATACATTTCCTCAATTTCTTCGTCATCTGCAGAGCTAGTTGGCATATAAACTTGTACTACTGTAGTAGAAGAAATATGACGTAGAAATCCGAGGGGACGCATTGTGAATAGAAAGTGGTCAGCAGTGGTGTTCTGAAAACGTTGTGAACACGTTGACAGACGTTTCCACACAAATTTTCCGTGGCCTACAGGTGTTCACAGTTCTTACTCACTTGGTAGCTACTTATTTCTAGGTCACTGAATGCAACGCATGTTGAATTTTTCTCTTCAATAAATGAACGTTCATCACATAGTGCCACACAGAGACTTCTGTTTGAATGCTTTGGAGCCGTGCAAAAGCACAGAAAATAACTAAAAAATTGGAAGGGAAGAGTACAGTGTTAGAAAGGGCTACAGGGTAAATAAGGATGGGTTCCAGAATGAAGAAAGACAGCAGTTTAGGGTCATGTCGATGGCGTGATAATTTCAGCTCTTGCTTCGTTGTTCATGATTGGGAAAGCAGCCGTAAATTCCAGCTATCGCTACACTAATTTAAAAGAAAGACCGAAAAAGTATTCCTGGTAAAAATTCGAACGGTGCCACTACTGAAGGCTAGATTTGTATTTCCTCTTCTTTTCCAACCCGCTGCTTCTTTCAAATACTTTCCTTACACAGTTCCTAAACATAGACGAAATTTTGTAAGGTAGCACATTACCTGCTCTGGGCTGTAAATATCCTATCTGTTCCTTTTCTTGTCTTATCTGTACTTCCTACTCAGTTGTCTTTCTCTCGGTTCTAAGCCATGGGGGCGTCCCATGAATAACCTTGCCAGGTTTCTGGTTATTTAAGCGATTACCTCCCCACAATCACTCCGACGACCTCAGGTGCAGACTAGCACGTGTAAATAAGGTGTACCCTCACGTAGAGTTGGAACAACTGCCGCACTATCGAGCAGACTGTTGCTGCATGGAACTCTTCCTCCCGTACCTCCACGAAGGAATTCACCTTTCTGCGTCGCCACGTCATCGGTTATGTCAGGCTAACCTGTGGCTCTGTTTTATGAAAATAACGTCCCCCACACTGCGGTTTCGGAGCCTTACAGACAGTATACTAGGTCAAATCCTGGTGGAATACCCCTCCCCCTTCCGGCTTCTCCAAATTATTTGCTTCCACATCGGCGGACGATTCACAGACAGTTGAACTGATTTTATGTTTTCCTTCGTAAAAGCGGTTTTTAATCTCAGAAACAACGTTTTAAATTACATTCGGAGTGGAGACGATGTGATTGGATACGTGCGTCTCCCGCCGCACGCCGGATACGGGGGTCCGTGGACACCTTTGCCAGCTGCCTTTGTCATTGCTCTTTCACTCTGTTTTAATTTCTTTTAAAGGCAGTTTCCCCCTTTTTCTGTCGAACCCTTCTTTCTTCGTCAGGGGTTGCACTCCGTCGAACGTCGGGTGATTTCCCCTCATTAACGCTTTGACTGTAATCGACAGTCGGCGGGTCTCCTTTGAAAGGGACTGCTCCCGTCGCATGCAGTGACACACCTGTTGCCTATTTATTTCTCTCACCTTTTTTTATTATTGACGGTCCGGCTGATTTCGATTTTGCTCTTATGGATCTTCGGTGTAGAAGCCATTCGTTACTCCGTCGTTTCCCACCCTGCTCATCACGAAAGTGAGAGCTCAGATGCGGATGAGTTTCTATATCCACAAATGAGCACTAGGAGCCCCTCGCCTGTTCTGAGGTACCACCCGGCCAAGGGTATTAGTCCGCATCGAGGACACATAATATGGCTGATACTGCGCACAGCGAATAAGCATGAACGCACAATACAGAGTATTTAACAGCCAATATATTGCTGTGACCTACGTGCATCACAAATGTGCGTCAAGTCCAATGTCCTTTCTTCAGCTGCTGTGTTATAAACAGTATTAGCTGTAATTTCAAGTCCATATTGCCTACTGACACCACTGAACTATGACCGAATATGGCGGTCAGAAACAATCTAAAATACTTGTTAGGGTAATGGAGGATAGGTTATGCTGAGAAATAACTGTTAAAAAAAAAGTTCGAACCACTGCGCCATTTACAACTTACTTAACACGGAAGTTAGCTAGTCAGGCGCATGGGAGAGCAAATTCAAACGACCAGCTAGAGACGGTGTCGCCAAAGGTGATCTTCCGTTCGTTTCGTAAAACCGAGGAAGAGAGCGATAGAAAAAGTGGAAAGGGTGTGGAAGTAAGGAACGAACTCGAGACAAAAGCTATCATTTTCGCTATTTGAACCAACGCTTATTTTATGTGGCGGTCAACTTAAATTTGAAAGCGAATCGTCCTGATGTGCTAAATTCACTGCGAAGTAACTTGGAAACGACGTAACGTGTGGAATTACTTCATGAGCTGTTATTTCTCAGCGAAACCTACACTGCAATATCGTTATAAGCTTTTCAGGCTGTTCCTTACAATTCAATGTGTTTTTATATCGGTTAAGATAGTCTGAATGCGTTGTCTCTACAACGTAAGTATGTGACTTATAGGACCTTAAAAATAATATACGATAATTTGGGAATATTTAATCAGTTCTAATAGACTTTGATCTCATCTACATCTACATGGATACTGTGCAAATAACATTTAAGTGCCGGGCAGAGGGTTCATCGAACCACCTACACAATAGTTCTCTATTATTCCACTCTCGAAGAGCGCGCGGAGGAAACGAACGACTATATCTTTCCGTCACAGCTCTGATTTCCCTTATTATGATGATAGTTCTTCCTGTGTAGTTCAGCGCCAAAAAAATATTCTCGTATTCGGAGGAGACAGTGTTGGTGATTGAAATTTCGTGAGAATATCCCGCCGCAACGAGAGACGCCTTTCTTTCAAAGATGTCAACCTCGATTTTTTCTATGATGTCCGTGACACAGTCCCCCCTATCTGTCGATAATACAAAACGTGCTGCTCTTCTGTGAAGTTTCTCGATGTACGCAAGTAATCCTTTCTGGTAAGGATCCCCCACTGTGCAGCAGTACTTCAAAAGAAGACGGACAAATGTAGTGTGGGCAGTCTCTTTGGCAGACCTGTAGCATCTTCAAAGTGCTCCTCCAACAAATCGCAATCTTTGGTTCACCTTCCCCACAAAATTTTCTGTGTATTCTTTCCAATTTAAGTTGTCCGTAATTGTAATTTCTAGGTATATATTTGAATTTACGGCCTTCAGATTCCTTTTAGCATTGATGTGGATGACCTTACACTTCCCATTATTTGGGGTCAATTGCAATTTTCGCTCTATACAGTTTTTTCTTTAATAGAATAATGAACACAGTCTATCATTTTCTATAAAACGAACATACACGCATGTCTCTTGGGAACTGTACATAGCATCCATTAACTTGGGTGTCCTTCCCCACATTCTTCACGTAGTAAGTCTACATCATTAACTATATATTAATGTTGATCAAACATTTCAGTGTATCATTTAGTTACAAAATATATCGTACTGATGTACCATTTTCTGTCTGTCCCCACCTCCAAATCTGCTGTAATTTTGCCACGATCTGCTCTTAAGGGAATCGGAGGGATGCTGCAAGTAATGAGGCTAATGAGCACCGGCACTACGACAGTAGTGTTTGGTATCAGTGGAGAATTTGGGTCTGACGGGAAATATGCTAAGGTAGCCCATGTGATACTGCTAACCTCGGTGTCGTAGTGGCATAATGGTCAGCGCATGTAGATAGTAAGCAGGAGAGTACCGGTCTGCCACAAATGTTCAACTTGAGCCGTTGATATAAATCACTGCCCACTTGCAGCCGATGTCCTTAACTCCTCAACAGTTAATTAACCCTAGTGACCTTGTTTGCACTGCCATACTGTTTTTTTTTCCACAGCCATTTTTGAGTGACTTCAAGACAGGCCATACTAATGAAGAAACGACAAAGTTGAGTACTTTCGATGTTAGTGGAAAGATGGACTATGTCGCTTCGCCTCAATCGGGTCAGGACGATAGAGGCTGGACAGTTCCTTAGCCACTCTCGGTGGGGGGTTTTGAGATGTAGATGCACTGTTGACAATATTATCCGTGTAGAGATTCTTAAACAGTAGGCTTACCTTTGCAGACAGCATTGTATGGAGATATGTATCACATACATGAAGTATACGACCCTAATAGGAACAACAATATTCTTGGACAGCTCCACTAGCACGCCAGCAGCCTAAGAAAATCCACTCGGGCCTTCTTACAAACCGTTTATTTGAGTAACGAGTTGACGAAGAGCTGTCGGACAATTTTGAGCGTAGGTTTTTCCCAGGAAGGCGTTTTAGGTGCTATCCTCTGTGCCGTTTAACACTAAAACTTTCACGGTAAGGCGTCCAGCGCAGTGCAAGTTATCTGTGAGTGATTTGCACACCGCAACAGTAACACGTTCACTAAAAATCTCATCAGTGACGTTGCAGGAGTGGGCTACAAAGCCATGTTTTTATTTTTCTACTGACAATGAAAGCGGCACGGAGTTTATGTCGATTGGTAAGGCACTGAAGCAAAAAAACTTTATTTGAAATTAAACAAACCACTTTATTTTAAAAAAAGTGCAATCAGTGTAACAAACATAGCAGTAACTGCTTACCCTATTTAAAATAAAAGCTGTTGAAAGCAATGGCATCAGATTTTTGAGAAATAAAAAGTCATTGGCGGCAATACTTGAAGACTAATTAATTCAATAAACAAATTAGCAACTGACCACCAGCTACATTTACACTTACAGAATTCACTAGGTCACAGTTAAAAAGAGTAATAAACAACTGGTGGCAGAATTTAAGTAACTAATTAATTCAACAGGAAAGCAGCAGTAGCCCTCCAGGATTACAGGTACACTTGTAGAAAGTCACTGCGGAGAGAATTCAAAATGATAATGGGCAACTGGTAGCACAATATAATTCAGAAAAGATCCAGTGAATTAGTACAAACACAACTGACAACTAGAGAACCGTTTAAAAAAAGGATGATTTTGAGGGTATTAGATTAGGAAATGAGACACTTAAAGTAGTAAAGGAGTTTTGCTATTTGGGGAGCAAAATAACTGCTGATGGTGGAAGTAGAGCGGTTATAAAATGTAGACTGGCAATGGCAAGGAAAGCGTTTCTGAAGAAGAGAAATTTGTTAACATCGAGTATAGATTTAAGTGTCAGGAAGTCATTTCTGAAAGTATTTGTATGGAGTGTAGCCATGTATGGAAGTGAAACATGGACGGTAAATAGTTTGGACAAGAAGAGAATAGAAGCTTTCGAAATGTGATGCTACAGAAGAATGCTGAAGATTAGATGGGTAGACCACATAACTAATGAGGAGGTACTGAATAGGATTGGGGAGAAGGGGAGTTTGTGGCACAACTTTACCAGAAGAAGGGATCGGTTGGTAGGACATGTTCTGAGGCATCAAGGGATCACCAATTTCGTATTGGAGGGCAGCGTGGAGGGTAAAAATCGTAGGGGGAGACCAAGAGATGAATACACTAAGCAGATTCAGAAGAATGTAGATTGCAGTAGGTACTGGGAGATGAAGAAGCTAGCACAGGATAGAGTAGCATTGAGAGCTGCATCAAACCAGTCTCAGGACTGAAGACCACAACAACAACAACATATCTTCTTAAATTTTTGTTAGAAACGTCTATGTAATTATTGACCAGGAAATTTTTTGTTTTCAGTCAGACTGTCTCCTACTGAACGATTTCCCTAACATACAGTTAACATGACGGAAAAAACTGAGAAGAAAGTAAAATATAAAATGAATGGTCTGTCGAAGAGCTTCTGAACGAAATAGAAACCAACAACCACATTACTTAGCTAGGAACTGCATTCATCACGTCTCTTGTTAAGCTCCTGGGTATCATAAATTACTTCGCTGTAGTTTCGTACTGCCTACTGACACCACTAAACTGTTACTATACACGGTGGTAAGAGATTCTGAAACGCTTATAAGGGTGTTGCAGAGTAGGTTGTGCTGAGAAATTATTGTTCAGAAAAAGAATTTCGAAGCGTTGTGTGTTAGCCAATGAGGCCGTTCACGCGCAAATTCAAGCAGCCGGCCAGGGGCGATGTCGCCAAACGTGATCTTTGTCTGGTTTCCTAAAACCTGACTATCACACGGCTTAGTGTGGTCTCTTGGTCATATTCAGTTACTTCGCCGGATAGAAAGGGATAAGAAATTTTAAGACTAGATAATAACCTCCAGTGGCATTTATTTTAATTATTATTTACTCTTATGAAAGCTTCACATGATACCCAGCGGAATTGTAATAATATGAGTGACGTAACCAAAATGCATTAAAGTGGTCAAAGTAAAATGATAGAACATCCAAAAAACAATACCGTATTCACAAGAACACAAAGTATATAACTTTTATACATCTGAAACATATCACGACAAGAATGATATTTTTTCTAAAGCATTCATTATAGCATTTCATTTGGGAGGTTCCATTAAAATTAGACTGTGCCAGAAAACCCACTAGGGTAAAGTACCCAAATGTGGCATATTTCTTTTATTATAATGTATACATTCATGTAAATGTTGGAGAGAAGTGGAGCACTTACTTCATTACAACCAAGTTATATGAACTATTTATGCTAAGGTCAACTGTTCTACCACTTAAATCAAGTATGTCAAAAGTAATGATGATGTAAAAAGTAGCAATCCTTTATGTCTGAGAAATCAGATTTAAATATGTATGTATGAAAGGCACGTACAGCATTGGGAGTTGCTAATAAAATGGCTAAACACATAGAACTTGCAAAAATTTATTATTACTAGAACACACAGGACTGTTAACATTACATTTCGAACGACTATATCTGGAGGAATTCTGTCAAGTAATTCAGCATTGAGATTCTTGCGTGGATAAATCATGATCTGCGAAATAAACTGTCCGGATGCGGACATACGGGTTACAAGTGTCAAACGAGAAATACGTTCAGCACAATTTGGTTAACATGACATTTGCTTATGTTGTTGTTGCTGTTCTCTTCAGTCCTGAGACCGGGTTGAAGCAGCTCTCCATTCTACTCTATCCTGTGCAAGCTTCTTCATCTCCCACTTCGTCTCCCTCTACGATTCTTACCCTCCACGCTGCCCTCCAAGCCCTCCAATGCTAAATTTGTGATTCCTTGATGCCTCAGAACATGTCCTACCAACCGGCCCCTTCTTCTTGTCAAGGTGTGCCACAAACTCATCTTCTCCCCAATTCTATTCAATACCTCCTCATAAGTTATGTGATCTACCCATCTAATATTCAGCATTTTTCTGTAGCACCATATTTAGAAAGCTTCTATTCTCTTCTTGTCCAAACTATTTATCGTCCATGTTTCACTTCCATACATGGTTACACTCCATACAAATACTCTCAGAAACGACATCCTGACACTTAAATCTGTACTCGAAGTTAACAAATTTCTCTTCTTCAGAAACGCTTTCCTTGCCATTGCCAGTCTACATTTTATATCCTCTATATTTCGACCATCATCAGTTATTTTGCTCCCCAAATAGCGAAACTCCTTTACTACTTTAAGTGTCTCATTTCCTAAACTAATTCCCTCAGCATCACCCTACTTCATTCGACTACATTCCATTATCCTCGTTTTGCTTTTGTTGACGTTCATCTTATAGCCTCCTTTCAAGACACTGTCCATTCCGTTCAACTACTCGTCCCAGTCCTTTGCTGTCTCTGACAGAATTGCAATATCGTCGGCGAACCTCAAAGTTTTTATTT
The DNA here is from genome assembly GCF_021461385.2 of Schistocerca piceifrons. Classification (NCBI taxonomy): domain Eukaryota; kingdom Metazoa; phylum Arthropoda; class Insecta; order Orthoptera; family Acrididae; genus Schistocerca; species Schistocerca piceifrons. Next base: position 626,399,596 of record NC_060140.1, read on the forward strand.
TTTCTCCATGGACTTTAATACCTACACCGAATTTTTCTTTTGTTTCCTTTACTGCTTGCTCAATATACAGATTAAATAACATCGGGGACAGGTTACAACCCTGTCTCACTCCCCTCCCAACGACTGCTTCCCTTTCATGCCCCTCGACTCTTATAACTGTCATCTGGTTTCTGTACAAATTGTAAATAGCCTTTCGCTCCCTGTATTTTACCCCTGCCACTTTTAGAATTTGAAGAGAGTATTCCAGTCAACATTGTCAAAAGCTTTCTCTAAGTCTACCAATGCCAGAAACGTAGGTTTGCCTTTCTATTTTCTAAGATAAGTCGTAGGGTCAGTATTGCCTCACATTTCTGCGGAATCCAAATCGATCTTTGCTGAGGTCGGATTCTACCAGTTTTTCCATTCGTCTGTAAAGAATTCGCGTTAGTATTTTGCAGCCGTGACTTATTAAACTGTTAGTTCGGTAATTTTCACATCTGTTGACACCTGCTTTCTTTGGGATTGGAATTATGATATCCTTGTTGAAGTCCGAGGGTATATCGCCTGTCACATACATCTTGCTCACCTGATGGAAGAGTTCTGTCAGGACTGGCTCTCCCAAGGCCATCAGTAGTTCTAATGGAATGTTGTCTACTCCCGGGGCCTTGTTTCGACTCAGGTATTTCAGTGCTCTGTCAAACTCTTCACGCAGTATCATATCTCCATTTTTATCTTCATCTACATCCTCTTCCATTTCCATAATATTGTCCTCAAATACATCGTCCTTGTATAGACCCTCTATATACTCCTTCCACCTTTCTGCTTTCCCTTCTTTGCTTAAAACTAGGTTTCCATCTGAGCTCTTGATATTCATACAAGTGGCTCTCTTTTCTCCAAAGGTGTCTTTAATTTTCCTGTAGGTTGTATTTATCTTACCCCTAGTGAGATAAGCCTCTACATCCTTACATCTGTCCTCTAGTCATCCCTGCTTAGCCATTTTGCACTTCCTGACGATCTCATTTTTGAAATGTTTGTATTCCTTTTTGCCTGCTTCATTTACTGCGTTTTTATATTTTCTCCTTTCATCAATTAAGTGCAATCTTTCTTCTGTTACCCAAGGATTCTTACCTACTTGATCCTCTGCTGCCTTCACTACTTCATCCCTCAGAGCTAGCCCTTCTTCTTCTACTGTATTTCTTTCCCCCATTCCTGTCAATTGTTTCCTTATGCTCTCCCTGAAACTCTGTACAACCTCTGGTTTAGTCAGTTTATCCAGGTCCCATCTCCTTAAATTCCCACCTTTTTGCAGTTTCTTCAGTTTTAATCTACTGTTCATAACCCATAGATTGTGGTCAGAATCCACATCTGCCCCTGGAAATGTCTTACAATTTAAAACCTGGTTCCTAAATCTCTGTCTTACCATTATATAATCTACATGATACCTTCTAGTATCCCCAGGATTCTTCCATGTATACAACTGTCTTTTATGTCTCTTGAACCAAGTGTTAGCTATGATTAAGTTATGCTCTGTGCGAAATTCTACCAGACGGCTTCCTCTTTCATTTCTCTCCCCCAATCCATATTAACCCACTATGTTTCCTTCTCTCCCTTTTCCTACTCTCGAATTCCAGTCACCCATGACTATTTAATTTTCATCTTCCTTCACTACCTGAGTAATTTCTTTTATCTCATCATACATTTCATCAATTTCTTAGTCATCTGCAGAGCTAGTTGGCATATAAACTTGTACTGCTGTTGTAGGCATGGCCTTCGTGTCTATCTCGGCCACAATAATGCGTTCACTATGCTGTTGGTAGTAGCTTACCCGCACTCCTATTTTTCTATTCATTATTAAACCTACTCCTGCATTACCCCTATTGAATTTTTTATTTGTAACCCTGTATTCACCTGACCAAAAGTCTTGTTCCTCCTGCCATCGAACTTCACTAATTCCCACTATATCTAACTTCAACTTATCCACTTCCCTTTTTAAATTTTCTAACCTGCCTGCCCAATTAAGGGATCTGACATTCCACGCTCCGATCCGTAGAATGCCAGTTTTCGTTCTCCTGATAACGACGTCCTCCTGAGTAGTCTCCGCCCGGAGATCCGAATGGAATATTTTACCCAAGAGGACGCCATCACCATTTAACCATACAGTAAAGCTGCATGCCCTTTGGGAAAAATTACGGCTGTAATTTCCCCTTGCTTTCAGCCGTTCGCAGTACCAGCACAGCAAGGCTGTTTTGGTTAGTGTTGCAAAGCCAAATCAGTCAATCATCCAGACTGTTGCCCCTGCAACTACTGAAAAGGCTGCTGCCCCTCTTCAGGAACCACAAGTTTGTCTGGCCTCTCAGCAGATACCCCTCCGTTGTGGTTGTACCTACGGTACGGCCATCTGTATCGCTGAGGCATGCAAGCCTCCCCACCAACGGCAAGGTCCATGGTTCGTGGGGGTAGGTTTTGCTTATACAGAAATAATTTCTCTGCATTTAAGCTGAACTATTCATCAACTTGAAGAATATTCATAGTGTGGTGTTTTATTTTCTCCATTTACGCTTTTAGAATCGCAAAACCATTGTCTACGTTCTTCTTTGAGAATCCCGCCCGGGTTATGGCCCATCGAACATAGGCCAGTGTGAGGTTGAGCGTACACCATTAAGTTAATTAGTGGTTTTGACTTTGTACATATGTACTGTTTATGTTTTCCTTTCTGTTTCGATTTTAAATGTATAGCTATGGTGATCTTTTAATCATTGACAAAGGTCTTCTTAGGTACTTGTGGGTTTAATGTTGTTCCGAAGAAGGTGTAGTTATCTACGCCGAAACCTGGGTAAACACATAACACTAGGTGCTTTTTTCGCAATCGAGGCGGGTTTCTAGTTTTTTAATATATTAACCAGCGATTAGTGACGCGCTGCGGTGTTGAAGGTTCTTATAGTCAGAGGATTTTCTTGTAATAAGAGCTACTTGCTCCTTATCCACTTCCAACTATTCATGTGACCACTGCAAGTATATTAATGAATTACTGTGTCAACTAGAAGGCATTGTTGACATAAATTTGTTTCACAGAGTCCGATTGCGTGCAGTCTTTCATTGGTGCTAACTACGTTGTTAACTGTCTTATACCATGACGTTTTTATGTTAGACATGAGAACATTAGAACTAATGTTTTTCCAAATCTCAATCCACTCAATGTTTGGAAACTGTAGTTCCTTCCTTCGCTTTTCTTTCGATCCCGCATTATGGCACTTGATGTTAAGTGTCGTGACTGTCTGAGTTCGACACTTGCATAACTAAACTCATCATAGAAAATCCTCACATGCCTTAAACGACTGTTGATATTCAGCCCGTGAATCGGGGGAAGCAGGCTTCGAGGTTTAATGATCTCGAAAAGTTGGCTGGTTATACTTTCTCGCGAGTCTCTTATTATATTAACTTGCTTTTTGATAAAAGTGCAGAGGGTTTATCCGTTATATCAGTTTGTCCCAGTCCACCATTTTTAGGATCTAAAGTGGCTAATTTAGCAGGTACTCTGAATACTTCACCTCTCCACAAAAAGTTGGTGTTTTAGGACATTATTCTCCTCGCTGTCTTTCCCGGTATTGGAAACAACTGGGCAATATAATAAGCTTTAGCAAGTATGCATGAGTTGATATACTTTGTTCATGCTGTATAGTGGTTCCTTGCACTTTATCCGCTGCAACTTTCCAATTTAAAGCCATAAGCTTCGTAGGGCATTATGTCAGGGTGATCCCAAGTCTTTTATGTTGTCGGACTAATTTTGCCCACTCGAAGTTGATATTATCAAAACTTCTGAGATTTAACATCTTACTTATTTGTTGTTTGCATTGGCTCCAGATGCTCTACAGTACGAATTAATCACTGTTGCTAGCGTGGTTACCTCGTCATTATTCCTTATAATCACCCCTCTATCGTCAGCATAGGCTCTTATAACTGTGTTATGTCCTGATAATGTTAAGCATTTTAATCTAGCATGGACATATCGGAGGAAAGGTTCCAGCGAAATGGTGAAGAGCGACATGGACAAAGGACTTTCTTGAAGAACACATCGTTGTATTTGCATCGGCCTGGATTGTTGACAATTCAGCGCTATTTTAGCATTTATTCCAGTTGCTATGCTCTTAATCAATTGTATGGCCCTATCGTTGAAACCTATTTGGCCAATGTCTGTTGAAGATACTCATGATATAAAGTACACCTTATGTTTGTTACAGAAGTTGTGGCAGGGATATTCCTGAATTCTACTAGATTTTGAAAAATGTTTCTGTCTTGCGCGGAGTACTGATGTTGACTAATAGTTTCATCTGTAAGTCATGAAATTCTCTTGTATACTATTCTAACTCTTAATTTATAATCATAATTCAGCAGTGAAACAGGACGAAAACTATTTAAATGTTTGTTTCCATTATTTTTTGGCACCGGAACAATTTTTTCGCCTGAAACTCAAAAATGGCTCTGAGCACTATGGGACTTAACTTCTAAGGTCATCAGTCCCCTAGAACTTAGAACTACTTAAACCTAACTAACCTAAGGACATCTCACACATCCATGCCCGAGGCAGGATTCGAACCTGCGACCGTAGCAGTCGCGCGGTTCCAGACTGTAGCGCCTTTAACCGCTTGGCCACTCCGGCCGGCCCTGAAACTCAGCCGGAATCATTTTACCCTGTATAGCTTCATTTACAACGCCCGTGATTTTCGCACCTACTATTGGTCAGTAATGGATGTAAGATACTGATGGCAGACCATCCGGTCCTGGGGATTTTTTTGGTGGTGAGGCGCACAGAGTCTCATACACCTCCTCTTTACTGACAACCTCGAGAAAATTTTCGATGTCGTCTTCTGACAGCTGTAGGGCTAGGCTGTCAAGGAATTCTTCCAAGAAACTATCATTACTTTATTGTACAGAATATAGCTCGCTATAATAGCGATAAATCTCGTTCACGATACGCTGCTGGGTTCTGTGAATCGTACCATGTTTTGCTCGAATTTCATCAATAAAAGTCCTTCTCATGTTTTTCGTATGCTGCACTAAATGACACAGGGATGTAGTTCATCTTCTGACACCGAATTTACCTTCAGTTTTATTTTCAGCCCTTCAATTTGGTTCAAATGGCTCTGAGCACTATGGGACTTAACTACTGAGGTCATCAGTCCCCTAGAACTTAGAACTACTTAAACCTAACTAACCTAAGGACATGACACACATCCATGCCCGAGGCAGGATTCGAACCTGCGACCGTAGCGGTCGCGCGGTTCCAGACTGTAGCGCCTAGAACCGCTCGGCCACTCCGGCCGGCCGCCCTTCAATTTGACTTCTCTTGATATAAAGTAGCTTACCTTTGACTTTTTTGATGTCTGCTATCCAAAGTGACGAACCTGCTGAGATTTAATCATATAGATCTCTAAAACGGAATACTAATATTCTATAGTGCATTTCATTTCTCTTGCGCTCTGGGCACTGTATTGAATAAGAACCTTCTTCAACTTTGGCTTAGCCTTTTTAACAAACCAGTCGACAGCAGTGGCATATCTACTACGAGCACGCAGGCATATTGCACATGTTTCTTTAATCCGGTCTTCTAAATCATGATTTACTAACACGGAAGTGTTCAAATTCCACTCATTCTAGAATCGGCGAACTGGCTGTCTTGTTAGATTTATGTAAGCTAAGACACTTGAATGGTCTGAAAAGTACATAGGAATGGTTTCTACTTTTGTCACGGAAGTTTCAAGATTTTTAGAAATATATAATCTATCAATCCCGTTACGTGATGTTTCCATGACATAAGTGAACTCAACAATGGAGGGGTATTTGATTTCTCATATTTTCTTTAATTATAAACCAGTAACTAGTTGTTTTAGTTCGTTTGAGAAATTAAAATTAGGTAACTGATATTTTCGATTTACAACACAATTAAAATCACCTCCAAGTAAGAACTGTCTTGGGGTTTACCTTAACAAGTATATCAGGTCATCTTTGAAGAAACGTGTCCTGTCAGCTCGGTGAAAACGTACTGAAGAGGCGTACAAGTTGATGATAGTCACATCATAGATATTTAGTCCTATTCCCCTTCCAGATTCCAGTCGTTCCTCCTCACTTACTATAGTCCCTTCCCTCACCAAAACAGCTGTTCCAACACTTGTTTCGGGAGACACATTTATGTAACTGACAAAACCGGGAATTAGTAAATCCGAAAGTAGATCTTTTTGTAACAGGGCAATATCAGTCGCGGATTCGTACAAAAATTCCTTAAGGGCCGATAATTTGAAACCGGACGTAATTTTATTTGTGTTTATAGTGGTGGCAGGATAAGATTGCGTTATTGTACTCTCACTATGTAATTGTTTTGATGAACTAATTTAGTTTCCTGTGGTTCAGGGTTCAGTTAAGCTGTAACAGTTTTCTCGGAAGTCTTAACATGGAATAACACTTCAATCAGTTTATTAGTTACTGTCCCGTTTTTTTTCTAATTCTGATATTTTCCATTGTACCGCAAGCAGACTGATTTCCTGGTAAACTTCCTGAATTTTCCTCCAGTGATTCATGTAGGACCGTTTCGGACCGAACATTCTTTGGGCTTGGGTCGCCCCTACCGTATTTTCCCTTCCCTTGGTTACGAGCTACATTATCATTTGGTTGCGTCTGTATTTTACTTCGCGGCTTATCTGGAGCAGCAGCAGACGTTTTCGCAATTTCGGTTGCCAGCGCCTGCCCTGAGGTGTTGATCGTGATTTCAGTTTGGCCACCACTTACTCGTTCTTTATTAATTTCACTTACTTCCTCATCAAGGGAAACAAATAGATACAGCAGTTTTGCAACCTCTCCCTGAATTTGTTTATTAACAGATAGCTACTGCACCTGTTGTTTCTTGCAAATTAATGCTGATTACCCCCCTTCATTTTCTGGTACCGTATGTGTATTATCTTTCCGTTCATCAGTTTCCATTCGCCTTCCGGTCCCTCTGCTTCCTCATCGCACTGTTTTTCCTTGCGAAATGAGGGAGTGGGAAAGGACAGCTCGTCCTCTGAACAACTATCAGTTGTCTCCAGAGGTCGTTTTTTCAGTTGCATATCAGTTTCACGAGTAGTGGTAGCAGGGTTTCCCGTTGTTATTAACGGGAGAAATTGACTGTTATCGTGAAGGGGTACATCAGCTTCGCACGCTGTATTAACATCCTCCACCAACTGATCCGGGCTACTGTTTGGTAACAGATCATTCACGGTAAGCTTTTGACGCTGTATCAAATTACTTTTAAGAACAACCGTTCGCCGCGGACATTCCTGTCTGAAGTGGCCGGTTTCGTTACTGACCTGTATTAACAATTTGAGCCTTATACCCACAAACAGTTATGTGAGACGGAATATTCGTCTTAACGTCATTCTCTACACAGCGTACCCCGTTGAAACACTGCCGTTTGAAGCGAGGCGACCATCTTTAATTCGCAATTGATTTAACGTCCCCGTAGTTTGAAAGAGCTTCCTTAATCTTATCATTTTCAATTTCAATGGGAAGATTCAACACACGAACGGTTTTGTAGTGAATGTCAGCTCTATAGATGGAGACCTTACTTTTATAACCATTTCTATGCACAAAACCTACTTCATAGCCCCACTTTCGTAACAAAAACAAAATGTTCAAAATATCTGTGAAATCTTATGGGACGTAACTGCTAAGGTCATTAGTCCCTAAGCTTAGACACTACTTAACCTAAATTATCCTAAGGACAAGCACACACACCCAGGCCTGAGGGAGGACTCGAACCTCCGCTGCGACCAGCCACACAGTCCCTGACTGCAGCCCCTTAGACCGCTCGGCTTTCGTAACACTTTATCAACATTCTCAGCACTGATTAACTTGACAAAACACAGTATTTTTCCAAGTATGGACTGTTTCAGAATTGAGACCAATTACCTGTGTAATCCTGTCACCTATTTCCGGGGATGTCGAATGAACAGGACGGGATTCCTTGTCAAAAGCAAATACCAGAGTATTCTTCCTGAGGTTTGTAGCCATGCTTAATCCAGCGACACAATTTCGGTTAAACAACCGAAATTCCAATTAGCAGCAGCAAGACCAGAAAGAGCGATCAGATCACAAGGAACGGGAACGAACACGGAGATTAACGGACGGACAGCACACGGCGAAGCACAAGTACAGCAATGTAAACAAGGTAGTGCAGCGCAGCAGTTAACAGCAGCCACTCGCTAGCGCGGCTGGAACGGAACTCGAACGCTTCACGATTTTGCGCGTCATCCTTGCGCAGGGGCGATGGTAATCTTCGCTCTATCGTTCCAATTTTTAGTATATGTACCGCCGAAGCGAGTACATCTTGACCACCAAGAGCGCAGAGGATTGTGCGACTGTACGAATTTATCGCTGGCACGCAACCCGTGAGACCCATATTCTCAACTTATAGTCCACACACTATATTAGTAGTGTCCCTGCCATTACACTCATTATTCGTGGCAGACAGTCCACCTAGTCCCGTAACAGTTCAGGCAATTCGTGTGGATCTGCAGTGTAGAAGGTCATCAGCCAGTTAGTCTTAGCGATATGAAGATGGCATCTGTTCTTTCGGACATGTCCGAAAGAACAGTTGCCATTGGTGACCGTGCTGCTCTCCAGAATGAAATTGCAATGAAATCAATACCATTAGCTGCTGACAGGCGTTGATATATACCAATGGGCACAGTTGAAAATGTGTGCGCCGACCGGGAATTCAACCTGGGATCTCCTGCTTACATGACAGACGCACTATTCATCTAAGCCACCGAGGGCGCAGAGGATAGTGCGACTGTCCGAAGGAACAGATGCAATCTTCATATCGTTAAGGCTAACCGGCTGATGACCTTCTTCAGTGCGGATGCACACGAATTGTCAACAGCTAATGATATTGATTTGATTATAATTTCGTCTTGAAAAGGTCACCGTGTGTTGCAGGTTTGCGGCATCATTCATCACAAGGCCAAAATACTGTAGAAGAAACAGGTGCTTCCGGTCATATTACCTGTACCGTCACTGGTAAGTGCTAAGAGTGTCTTTTGTGCAACCACGTCATTCCAGGTGTCCAACAAGGTGGATGTGTGGATGAGATCATTTTTATGCAAAATGGCACACCTCTGCAAATTGCAAATCCAGTTACGCAGCTGCTGAATGCTAGGATTATCAGCCGCCATTTCACTACAGCACGGCGGTCCCGATCACCTGATCTTAATCATTGTGACTTGTTGCTTGGTGCTGTCTCAAAGATGTTGTGTTCAGTGTTACGTTTGAAAACTTAGCTTCATTGAAGGTACGCATTGCGTAACACATTCTGAACTTGCCCCCGGATCATTTCTGGAACATGCTGTTTCTCCACTTCAACTTCTGTAGCAAACGGTGGACAGCATACTGAACATATTTTGCGCCAGTCACACGAAATTAATAATCCGACTTCATTTTGACTGATGCTTTTTTGATGTTTTATTCCTCAGGACAATTAAAAACCGATGTGTTTCATGCTTCTTATGCGGATTTTGGCCTCAGGACAATTACAGTCCGATGTTAGTGACGCTTTTTATGCTGTTTTTTGCCTCAGGACAGTTACGTCCGATTTTTCCCATCCGTTGTGATATGACCTTACTGTGGTGAATGGGCTTACATAACTAATAGTATCACACCTATACACCCATGAACAATGAGTAGTACAGTTTGTTAACGTCAGTTTATCATTTGTAGTCGACCACTGTTAAATTATGATGCATACAGCGCCCTCGGTTATTACATTTTGTAACTATTTGTTTTTATTCTGCCATGCGTTTTCCCTCTTCTCCGATAACATTTCTCTGCAAATGGACGTCATTCTGACCTGTGGTGTTATTCGTGCAGCGGTTTCAAAGATTAACTTCAATTGTAATCATCCTGTACATACATACAGATTACACTTTACCTCATACACGAAATCGCTTGGCGACCCTGGCGCTAACGATACTCAGTATGCTGGATGGGTGATGAGTTTCTGCGTATTTAGGTTATGAAATAGGTTACAGTGTATTTTGTTGTTACTGAAATTACGTTGTATGTGTCCTGTTGCTGCCAATCGAAATTACCCATAGATCTAAATTAGTACACGAAGTCATCTGCTAGTATAAGGGATGTTAGGATGCCGTCGGCACCAAATTTTTGTTTTTAATCTCATCCTTCAAATATACATATTACGGTAATAAAAGTGTCTTATGCTCCTTCATTGGCCAGACGATCACTGTAGGCAAAACCACCCCTTCCTTCCGTCTCCTCGACTTCTATATTACCATTTATGGCCGTCCTATCACCCTCATCCCCACACTTAAGTGCCTTGGCGTCACCCTTGACCGCCGCCTCTCTGGACCCCCTGACAATTGAAGCCAATGCTCTCGACTCCGTCTCCTCAAGCTCCTTTCTGGCCACACATGGGGTCTGGAACCCTCCACCAACCTCCACACCTATAAATCCCTCATCTGTCCTATCCTCTGCTATGCCTACTCCACCTGGATCTCCACCCCTCCTACTTTTTACAAATCCCTTCAAATCCTCGAACGCCACGCACTCTGCCTAGCCTATTGTATCCGCCACCCCTCCCCCGCACGGATACTGTATGACCTCATTCCATTCACACACCTCCTCATCTTCCTGAAACGAATACTGATCCTCTACACCTCCCATAAATTTGATCTCTCTCACCCGCTTACCTCTCCCATCCTCTCCAACCCCCATCTGCTGCCACACCTATATTCCCACATCCCACCTGCTCTCCATCTCTCTACTCTCCATACCCTCGCCCTAGGTGGCTTCCGCCAACTCTCCATCCCTGATGATGCCTTCCTCCATTTCCACCCCTTGTGTCTTTTCCCACAGGCACCCTCTCTCCCTTCTCTCTCTCCTCCTTTCCTCCCTCCTTCCTCTTCCCATTGGCTGCCCCTACCCCCTACCTTCTTTTCCCCCCCTCACATCTCGGCCATTGGCATCTACCCCCTCTCCTCTCCCTCCTCCCCCATATGTTCCCCTTTGTCAGGTCCCCGGACTCGTACACTTGTAGTGAACTTTCGCGTGCTGGAGATCATCGCCTCGTGTTTGTGTCTGCCATCGTGTTCGTGTTCCAGTGTTTCATCATTTGTGCTCCATTGTTCGCGTGTGTCGTCTCTGTCATCTCTGTGTTGGTCCACGTTTCTGAACTTTTTATTTAGGACACTGTGCACGTGAACGGCTCTGTGTGTTTTACTTTTTTACGTCTACGTTTGTGTATCCACCATGTATGTTTTTTGATTGTCTCATTTTGTATCGTTTGTCATATCTGTGGCCGAAGAGCGGCGTAGTATGCCGCTGCTGGCCTACCTGTATAGGTGTGAAAATAACAATAAAGGAAAAAAAACTTCATTGGCTTCACCACTGCTGTATTTGGCTTGTCCTGATCTGTACCTGGCTGCGTTTGTCTGGCTGACGCCTACTAGCAGCCACAGAACACACACAATATGAAACAAAAGATAAAGTGCATAAGTAATTTAAATGACAACAACATCCGATGTAACTGATGTCCTAAACCAAGTATAATCTGTATGTATATATTTGAGAAAAATAAAAGTAAAATGCCCACTGAGGGTGCCATATATCTGGTGAAACATGTTTGAGTATTATAGCAAAAAGGTGGACCCAACCGTAGTTTCGGGAACTATTCTCGGTTTCCAGTATTATAGCAATTAAACAGTTGTCATGACTCTGTATTCCAGATAGGACGACAGCTGACTATTAGCCACATGGTCTGTCCTATGCAGCTGGTGATGGGCATGTAACAGTAACTACGCCAGCATTAAGGAAGATTAGAATAGCTTCCTAATCAATCCTAACGTGGTGTCACTAATTGGAGCAATGAATATTTAAACTAAGTTGATGTCCCCTGATCCAGAGCGGTAAAGTTCAGCAATAATTTAGCCCTGGCTTACCACCACAGTAAGGGGACCTAAATCAAACATCCCATGGGCTGATTATTTTGCCGGTACAAAATTGTAATTGGGACAGTAGAATTCGTATCTGACAGTGTTCAATAATGTCGTGTTGCTGCAGGAGCAACGAGCAAAACCGAAGGTTGCTACGTGCTAAAAGAATTTCACATAGCGACTTCAAAACTGTGGGCTAGTTTTTGTACAGGAAAAGTCGATGTTCTGAGCCTCCACTTCAGACGACTTTTTCCTGTGTTCCGCACTTCCCAGACATTCATTGCCGATTGCACAAACTAAATTTGTTTACAATATTACAAATAAAGAAATGTTAGGTCTTCTTGTCATTCACGTAGCACTCAACAATGGATTGATATTCATATTCCTAGCTTATGATCGAGCTCGAGTTTCTTGTCAGTCAATACTTTCGTTTTTTCGAATCTTATTTTCAGGTAGTTCCTGCGGCGTTTGACTTCAGAGTAGTATCATCTGCAAAATTTAGACTGTGTATCGTGATTCTCTTAGATTTAGATCCCATTCCAGTTAGGCTACAGTCGGTTTCCATCATTCACTTTCGCCACGTACTGATGATGTTTTCAAATACAGAACCGAAAAGCATCGGAGACAGATCGCATTGTGTGAGTCCTGTTTTATCTCAAGGATCTGAGACTCATCCTAGGAAATGAATTTGTAGTTTTATCCGTCATGATAGCTCTAACAGATTACTGTTGTTTGTCAACTCTGAATTCATTAAGATTGTATAACGTGATCAGAGTGAGTTTTTCATTGTCTGGGATACATCAAGACACGCCAAGTCGTCCCCTGCATGAAGTAGATTCTCCCACAGAACCCAAATGAGACTTCAGTCTAGTGGCTTTCAAAGCGAGGATTTCTTTTTTGGCGTGGCTGCCAACCCATTTATTGAAATGGTCTACCAACGTAGTTCATTAATTTTAATTTCCACGCTTACGAATCCATGTCACGACAGTATTGTTAGCCTTAGAGGTTGCCTCAAAATGTTCAGTGGCCTTTTCATATTACTTTTCCTTCATTCCTAAATGCAAGGCCGGCTCTTTTACCAGTTCCATTATGGTGCTGATCTTCATCTTCTCTTCACATCCGTTGAGATCCTTATGTCACATTGGCAAGTGGCCCTCATGAGCTACTTTAACTCTGGGTAGGTGAACAAGAACAAGGTGTTACTCATCTCCACTTTCCTTACACAACTGGTGCTGGGAGTGACTCCGGTGGAGTTATTATTATTTATTATCATTGCTATTAGGAGCTATTAGGATCAGTAAAACGACTGTAGTAGATCTACTATAATAGTTCTTCTGCAACAACAAGTGCCATTACTTTTCAGTCAGTATTTCGCAAATACATTTCACATTACAGTAAAATCCTGTTTGGAATTATTTTTAAATCTGTGTCTACCACTGTACTACCATTTATATGTTTTAAATTATTAACTGTTGTTATATTTTACAAAACTGAATGTACAGCATCTCTAAAAGCCAAACTAAAGACTGTTATCTGATTACATTAAGTAAATAAAAAATGACGTTATCCACACTACAATCAATATTTTGCAGTCATAAATTTCATTGTTTCTAAATATTTTCACAATTTGCACTTACATAGCGCTTTCCATAGCAAAGATGGCCTTCGTTTGGTACCTATGTCTGTATGAATTCCAAATTTTAAAATAGAGAAGTTTGTATTTGTCATTCCACTGACTCTTTCGTCCATTTCTCTCACCAGAAGTACCTTCCAGCACACGTCCTAATATAACATAGCGCTCTGTCTTCAGGCCACAAGTGGTCCATCGGGACCACCCTACCGCTGTGTCATCCTCAGCTGAGGATGCAGATAGGAGGGGCGTGTGGTCAACACACCTCTCTCCTGGTCGTTTTGATGGTTGTCTTTGACTGGAACCGCTACTGTTCGGTCTACTAGCTCCTCAGTTGGTATCACGGGGCTGAGTGCACTCCGAGAAGTGGCAACAGCCCATGGCGGCCCCTATGGTCACACACTGAAGTGCCGGCAACTCCCGCCATCGCTTAACTTCGGTGATCTGATAGGAACCCCCAGCCTCTCCATAGCTCATCCAATGACACCGTTGGTGGAGGATGAACGGCAGTCGGTCGGTAGTGATGAGACAGCCGGGGCCTGTGGACGGAGCGTACTACTTCCACAAATCAAATTAAGTAAAGAATTCGCATAGCAATGTTTGATTTAGGGCATGACAACTACGTGTCTGAAGTGGATAAAGTAAATTTGAAGCATCATTTGAATGAACACTAAGACAGAAACGTCCACTTGTAACACCATAGCTCTAATGCTCCACTCATCTATTTTTTTTCCATTTAATATTACATCGTTAAGAACCTGTAAATGTTTTTGATTGAATAGATAACACAAAATTGTATACTCTTTTCTTTGTTAAAACTTTGATGTCGTGGTTTGTTTCAATGCAAAGTAGTGTATCTGTAATGTAAATGATTTGTCCCATTTGGAGGGAACTAAACTTACTGTATATAATTGTAATTTTGTGTGAATAATTTTTTGTAGAAGTGTCAATATGTGAAAATGTTCTGTTTTATTTAATGTGTTTGTTTGCTGTTATGTAAACTGCTGACCTTCACTTAGGGCTCTTAGTTATTCTGTATGTAAAAGGTGTAGTGGTTCCCCTCGGGAACGGAACTGTGTAGCGCGCGCAAATTGTGGTTGGCCTAGGTAGAAAAGGTGGAACTGATAGTCAGTCGGGGACGAGCCAGCAGTCGGGGACGAGCTACGAGTCCGTGCAGCGTCATGTAAAAGATGCATTACGGTGCTAGTTCTGAGAGAGGCTTTTTCTGCTTCTTTCCAAGGCCTCGGATGGATGGCTAAATAGCTGGAACTATTTTGGAATTTGTATCTGTCTTCGCCACCAAGAAATGACAGAGTCCAGCAATTCAGCCTGCAATTCCACCTACCAACATGCAGTTGCCACCACATTGCGCAATCATTACATCGGAATGTTACAATGATGTACAGTGAAGGATCAGCTTAATGGATGTTTTAGTGTGCACAAATATAAGGTAATTTATATTTGACTTTATGTACCTACCTTGATTTTCTCCTCATCACAACACCTCTCAGGTTCCTCTCCGTTTAAGCTAAAGTGATATACGAGTTTCCTTACTAAAAGAAATTAAAGCCTAGAGTTTTGCTAATTAATGCCTTTTGAACTTAGTAAAAAGAAAATTAAAGTTAATGTGGCAATAGAGTGAGTTAAAGTAAATGTTGTTTGTTGAAAATATTCCTATTAAAACTGCTTACTAAAGTGCTGTTGCCAAATTCAAAATTAAAAGTTCTTAAGACTGAGGCTTATAAAGTAAATGATCACATTGTTGCCAGTAGTAAATTCTAAAAGGTGAGTCAGTTTCTTGCAATTTTGTCAACATTGTGTTTCGCTGTAGTAAAAAGTGGGAAACTGCAATAATAGAAAATTATGTTCATGATTGCTAAGTGTTTGTCTCTCTCGTGTATTAGAAGTGCATATTAAGAGTAATGTTATAAAGACCATTCACTTTGTGTAAGCCCTGAAAGTAATAGTGCGTTACGGTATATGTTATAATTAGCAAATAGTTCATGCTGCTCCAGTTGTTAGCTTCAATCTTAAAACATATGTGTGTCAGAGTTCATTGCACTCGCGTGTGGCTAAGTCTAAGTTGTGTTTGTCCATTATAGTTACTTATACCTACTTTCTTAAACGAGACCGTTAGTCTTTCTCTTGCCTAATTAGGCTGGCGACCGTTTCCCTCATTCTGTAAACAACATAGCTAGGCAAAATTTTGTTTGTTACTATTCAAGTAATTACGTAATTCTGACTTTCATTTCCGATAAGCCACCTCCGTTAGGAACAACATGGTCAATTTAACAAAATTCCTCTCAGAGGGTAACACTGTTCTGTTGCTTTATACCATTATTAATCCAATAAAATAATTCTGTTTTACAAACTGACTCTACTTTGGGGTTGTGGTGTAACAGTAGCAGAGTGGGAGTGTTATACGTGGCTTTTCCGTGACAGGACTAATTGTTCTGTTGGGACATCGTATGAACTAAGCCAAATTTGGTATTTCATGGTATAAGCTACGTAAATACGCTGTTGTAGTGTTATACGCTGCTCCAAGGATCGGTTTTCCTTTAATAAGATAACGGCATCACCGGCTCTTACGTCCAATGAACCATCATAAGAAGACACGTATTTACTACTTCTTGCGTTTTGTGATAGAGCACTTTCTACTCGAACAAAAAGTGCCGGATATCATAGTGAAATAAAATTTTCAGAACTTATAGTCAATTGCTACCTCACTTGTTACAGCCAGAGGCAATATAACAAATTGTTGAGAAAGGATGCCGTATCTGCTATATTCATGGGACATACTTTCCTGTACTGAATTATGACACAGGACTCTCGAAATATTTTGTAAATACTATGCATCTGTGAATACTGACAAGAAACACTACCATTAAAAACATTTGAAAGTAGAATTTGTTTACGTTATGGACTCCGCTGTATCAAATAAATAATTTTTCGTTTTTGAGTTTCAGCTATGTCAATGAATCTGTAGAAACACATTATTTGCTTTTTGTTACTACATTTACCACAATTGTAACAACATCAACAAACTGTAAATATATCAAAATTAACTTATAAGTGAAATTAATCAAATTACATAAACAATTAAAATATTTGAAATCTTTTTGGTGGAAATCAGGGATCACAACTTAATATTTCTATTTAATTACAAAACAGTCTAGATCGCAAGTCACTTTAATTAAATATATATTTGACAGTCTGAAGAAGACCCCGTAATGATAAAAACCGGTCACCTTTCTCAGTAAAAGTGCCTAGCGATTTGGACTGCTTAATAATTATTTTCAGAGACAATTAAAAGTAAATATTGAGACTCATTATTTCATTTCGATACATTGCTGAAGTCACTTCAAGATGTGAAAACACGACCGCGTCTCTTGGTATCCAATTCAATTGTGACAGAACCACTGAGTAAATTACATTCCAGGGAGCTTCTTTCCGTTTTCCGCTGTTCAGGTATCTGGGTTGCTAAACATATATTTTTAGACAAACTACGTCGGAGAAAGCCCTGGCATAATGAAATCGAAATAGGACTCACGAATGTACAGGCAACAAATGGGAAAAGCTTGATCTCGTTGGAAAGTACCTCTAGAAACTTGATCTGTAGCAAGTCACTGGGCACAGACTTGCAATTCGATACAACCACAGCATCTTTTACTCCATACCATCATGTTACACAAGTCTCCGGGTTAACAGCAGGTAATCACTTCAGATATCACGTTCCGAATATCCGATTTGCCAATCACAGTGCTACTGTCTCTGCTATGGAACACATTATAGATGGTGTATCTGTATTACGACAGGGATTCCTTATTTAGCTAGTCGGTAATTTGGTTAGCTGGTTTCGTTGTCCATGGACCTCTGGACATAAAATCGTAATGATGTCGAATGGGTCATTTTAAATTCACATCACAAATTCTTTTTCAGGTATCCATCACGTCTCAAACATTACAATGATAGAAATTTATCTACTGAATGGCATTGGCAAGAAGACTTTTTTCTGTTTTTATTCAAGTTTTCTATTTGATGTCTGTCTGACGTTTTATACCGCTGGGTAAATGATCAAAATTTTGAATGCATCATTGTGCATCCCTTTCTGTGGTAACGAAAACCCAAATGTAGAGTAATAAATGTCATTTTCGTTTTGGTATCGCAATCATGTACATAACTCTTCCTTTTGAGTCAAAGTGGTTCATGTACAAATAAGTTAATGAGGAAATAAAATATCTGCTGTGAAACAGCAGTCAACTCCATAAACAGATGTCTACAACTTGATTGTGGGTGAGTATCACATGTTATCCTTACCGCATGCTTTTGAGCAGTGAAGGCTTTCGTACAGATTAGTTATCCCAGAACACAATTTCACATGACATTATTGAATGAAGCCATGCAAAATATGTCAGCACACTGATTCACCTCTCCTCAAGATGTGCAATGACTCAATGACTAAGTGCAGATGTGGCTGAACTCAATTGGTTTAAAAGTTCCAGTATGTGCTTTCTCCAGTTTAAATTCTCATCAACATAAACACCAAAGAATTTTCATGTTTCCTCCCTAATTATTATTTGCTAATGCACCTGCAGAGCTGAATAAGTTATGTTTCTTTAAAACTAAGAATGAGGCCATTCACAGAAAATCCAGCCAATGGAACTCTCAAGAATCTACAGCAAAAGACACAAGCCGTTGATGGCGCTAAAACTTTTGAGGACTTTCAGCAGCGTATCATGGATCTGTATTTTAGTGCTCTGAATTTATGAGACTGCTTGTAGCTCGGAAGTAGTTACCATTTCATAAAATAGTTTTCACTGTCTCAATCAAATTTTTCTGATGTTTATTGGCACAATGTTTTCTGGTGCCATGCTGACATTATAATACGTTTGTGTTGCTTTTATGTGTGCATTCTATCTTTCCCAAAAGTCTCTCCCACTTTGGACTACATGGATACATAGATGCTAGCCACAAAAACAACTATAAGAAATCAGCAATAGTCAGCAACATTCAATACAGGATATCGCCAATCATCCTCATATATCACATAAAATGAATGAGATGCACCAAATTGACTTGTGTGAAGAACTAGAAAGTTTCGTTCATGGGACTGTACATGCTGACAGTTTTCTAAATGATAAAGTAAAAGGTCAGTGTAAATCTGTTTAAAGCTTTCTCGAATGTGGAATGTTTGCTTTGTTAATGTAATGTGTTAACTGGAAGAAAAAGATACTGGACATTACTGAATAACGTTGGAAACCCCTAGTAAAAATACATAATATGTGCAATAACATCAATATTCTTATATAAAAATTGTATTATAATTTTTGGTACAATGTCAGCAACTGAAATATCTTAGTAGATAAGAATCTTTGAAATATAAAAACATGAATGTGAGAGGGTTAAGTGATTATGTTATATACATTATTGTAGTCTTTGTGCAAGACAAATTTCCAGGAAAAAATATAAGTAATTTTAACATACAACTCACCTAAAATATACACTGAAATATTTGTTTCTTTCCATACAGCGTTAAACTTAGGTACGCTACCTCACTGGCATAGCCAGGAAATAATCTTTATCATACTTCAGAATAGCGTAATGGAAGGCAGTTATAATGGCAGGATGCAGCCGAAATGCATCGTTCTAATAATTATTAGCAAAAAGCGATTGTTGCAGTAAAGATTAGTTCAATAACCCATAATACAGCCGCTAACACCAACAAATTCTATACAATATAGAAATATTTAAAGTTACTGCTTCACTGATTGTTTTCTGTTCCCATCCGGTGACCATGTCCTATGGAACAAATCGATCCTGAATACTCATCACGTTAACCTACATCCCCAACATAAGCATCAATATTCCTCACACTGTCATTACACTAAATGTAATAATTGGGAAAGTATATGGCTATTAAGTCTATTGATACTAATATTGTTATACTACAATTTCTTATGAAATGTGTCTATTATTATGCGCATCGTTAATGTATCTATTACACGATTTGAAACAAACCGCATTTAATTTTACTACAGTGTATTTACATCTATGAAATGTACATAAAGAAAATATAGTTTTTCTTGAGTTATTTGTCTTTGAGACACCGGAGGAAATCCATGTACGCATTTTTAAGGACTGATAATTATATTGAGAAAATAATATAAAACCCTATGCATTGTAATAAAGGAAGGTGTGTGAGACCATCATACAATTGCATTCTTTCTCGATTAACGTAACACTGGAGTTTCGGCTTTAAGTTAATGGTTCGAGAAGCAGGAGACGCAAAAATCAACTAAAATGTGTTGCCTCCCAGCGTTAGTTCCTTAAAGATTGAAGTGCCCATATTGTCCCATAGCAAAAGTCCCGTAACTTGATATTGCATCTAACGAGCCGTATGATGGCCATTCTCATGTCTGCAGGAAAGTTTTAAATTCATTTTCGGCAAACAGGCCTTCTGGTTGCCCGTTCGTTTCACTTTCATTCCATTCCCATCAAGAACTAGGTCCTTTTACTCGTTGGCACCGGAGTTGTGCACCAGAGCGTCCACAAAATGTGGCATATAGAACGTTGTAGGCAGATTTAGCTTTCGATTAGCACTGACATCAGTTATATGGACAGTTCTTGAAATAATGGTTTGCGTTTCATTTTAGGAGGAAACCTACATCCACAAAGTTAATATCGTATGCATTGTGGTCTCTGGCCATCCGCAACTTGCGCGGGTTGAAAGAGACAGATTCTCGCAGTGATTACAAATGTACTCAAACTTTTTTTGTTAAAAAATTATTTTTCAACTTAATAATTTTATATTTTTTACTTCCTTTCTGATGCTTAAATAAATTAGTTTCTTCATAGTTCTGAAATGGGGGAAAAGTATACATTTAATTTTTAAATATAAAATGAGTTTTAGTCAGTTCATCTATTTGCTGCTCACAGCATGCTGAATTACACATGAAGTAATTAAATTATACATAATTACTTTAATCAAGAAATACAGTGTAAATATTTACCATACTAAATCAAGGACAGTTCTTACAAACAATGCTAGTTGTCGAGGTTTTAATACACACCTTTGATTACGTTTTGTACACACTCTTCGTGTAGATTTATTTCTTCATATGCCACATAGGTTGCAACGTCATTTGCCCTCTTTCCTCAGTTAAAATGTTTCCGTTTTTACTTCTGGTTTCTCTCCTAACAACATCAGTCCCCGAGTTCTGAATTGTGATGTTTCACTATTTGGCAACTGATTTCGTCAAGGAAATCAGCTCGTTTGACTTTGGAATAGTTCTTGTTTACATCATTCATGGCATTTATATTCAAAATATGGTAAAAATTGTTCTTGGCCATCTTTTAGTAGTTCTTGCTGCATTGTAATTTGAACAAACCTGGCCAAGTATGCCAACTACAGCTTTCGTGTGATTGTAGAATGTAACAAGTTCGGCTTTCTTTTTCGAGCAGGTAGAATCGTCAATCGCTGCATAACTGTGCATACATGAAAGTCAAATAACCGCTCTCTCTTTCCTTTTGCAGTAGGATACATGTGTTGACTCACATCTAAAGTCGAGAACGAAAGCTTTTATTTCTCGAAATTTAATGGGTGAAAGTTCCTGAGGTACTATTTTATTATGTTGCAGTTCTTGTATCAGAGGATAGCTAAAAATCGATAATTGCCGCCGTTGTTACGTCCTGTGCCTAAAATTGATTTTGCAGTTCTCTTGACGGCCTCCTTTCTTGAATTGTTTACATCAAAATGCCCCGCCGACTACTATACACAATAAACTTCGGTATGCGTAGTATACATTAGCCTACAATCCACTAATGCAAACACCTTTAGGCCACAAAGAGTGGGTTTACTTGGTATAGACTCTCTGAATGGACATCCTCCATGGAAATCAGCTGGTTGCTAATCATCTGTGAGGTATTCCCCATGAGTATAGCACTTTTGAAAGTTTTCTAACACCAACTCCATACGTTGACGTACTGATACCAATTTGTCCAGCTATTTTTTCACTTTTAGTGTTTACGGCATGAAATGTGAGACTCCAAACTAGAAATAATATCCGATGTAGTAAGACTCACTCTTTTAACTGCACTGTCTTTCTCATTGTACCATATTTTGCAAGCATTCAATTTCGAAGATCTTAGCGTACCAGTGAAAAAAGTGTACCAAGAAGGACACACATTTCACATTACTCTGATTATTTTGAATGTTGCTGTCTAGATAAGTTGTGATTGATTTGGTTTGTGTGAATGTTAGTACTTTACAAGATAAAAACTGTTATTTTGTCATCAGTTATCAAGTTAATGAAGTCTATTTAAGATTTTACATTTTCTACTTCTACTTTAGGACCATGAACACGAATAATGGTATTGCTTGACTTTGTTTTAACATTAGGACGATCCGGTAATTAATTCGATTTTGTTTTTTCTTTGCCAAAATAATAATTAGGTGCAGCTTCACGTGCCTTGATGAAGTTCTTTTCCACGTCCTCATTTTCTCCTTCTGAGCCTTCCACCTCAGTTTTTACAGCATTTTCGTTTGGTCGACATTGATCCTCTCTAGTATATCCTTCGATTAGATCAGAATCACAATCAGGATCATCAATCTACAATTCTTCCTCTAACCACTGTATCCAAACCTTTTCATCAAAAGTGCGATCTGCCATTATACGTAAATAACAACGACAACTTAATACGACTACAAAAACCCAAAAATATTTAAGATATAATGGATATTAAGAGTTTTCCTTGCCAGAAAAAGGTGTACTTCGATATTTGCTCGGAGTACAGGTGTACGCCCAACACGACAACAAAGACTCCAGCATTTCCTACGAGAAGATCCGGTGGGGTGTATGCACGTCACTTACTGCGAATTCAGATTTGGACATGAACATCAGGCCCTGAGAATTTAAACCCCACCCTTGCGACCTACAATAGAAAGACTACGATTTGAAAGACGGTTGTTGTTGTTGTTGTTGTTGTGGTCTTCAGTCCTGAGACTGGTTTGATGCAGCTCTCAATGCTACTCTATCCTGTGCAAGCTTCTTCGTCTCCCAGTACCTACTGCAACTTACATCCTTCTGAATCAGCTTAGTGTATTCTTCTCTCAGTCTCCCCCTACGATTTTTACCCTCCACGCTGCCCTCCAATACTAAATTGGTGATCCCTTGATGCCTCAGAACATGTCCTACCAACCGATCCCTTCTTCTGGTCAAGTTGTGCCACAAACTTCTCTACTCCCCAAACCTATTCAATACTTCATCATTAGTTATGTGATCTACCCATCAAATCTTCAGCATTCTTCTGTAGCACCACATTCGGAAAGCTTCTATTCTCTTCTTGTCCAAACTATTTACCGTCCATGTTTGACTTCCATGCATGGCTACACTCCATACAAATACTTTCATAAATGAATTCCAGACACTTAAATCTATACTCGATGTTAACAAATTTCTCTTCTTCAGAAACGCTTTCCTTGCCATTGCCATTACATTTTATATCCTCTCTACTTCGATTATCATCAGTTATTTTGCTTCCCAAATAGCAAAACTTCTTTACTACTTTAAGTTTCTCATTTCCTAATCTAATAGCCTCAACATCACCCGACTTAATTCGACTACATTCCATTATCCTCGTTTTGCGTTTGTTTTTGTTCATCTTATATCCTCCCTTCAAGACACCATCCATTCCGTTCTACTGCTCTTCCAAGTCCTTTGCTGTCTCTGACAGAATTACAATGTCATCGGCGAACCTCAAAGTTTTTATTTCCTCTCCATGCATTTTAATACCTACTCCGAATTTTTCTTTTGTTTCCTTTACTGCTTGCTCAATATACAGATTGAATAACATTGGGGAGAGGCTACAATCCTGTCTTACTCCCTTCCCAACTACTGCTTCTCTTTCATGTCCCTCGACTCTTATAACTGCCATCTGGTTTCTGTACAAATTGTAAATAGCCTTTCGCTCCCTGTGTTTTACCCCTGCCACCTTTAGAATTTGAAAGAGAGTATTCCAGTCAACATTGTCAAAAGCTTTCTCTAAGTCTACAAATGCTAGAAACGTAGGTTTGCCTTTCCTTAATCTTTCTTCTAAGATAAGTCGTAGGGTCAGTATTGCCTCACGTGTCCCAGAATTTCTACGGAATCCAAACTCATCCTCCCCGAGGTCGGCTTCTACTAGTTTTTCCATTCGTCTGTAAAGAATTCGTGTTAGTATTTTGCAGCTGTGGCTTATTAAACTGATTGTTCGGTAATTTTAACATCTGTCAACTCCTGCTTTCTTTGGGATTGGAATTATTATATTCTTCTTGAAGTCTGAGGGTATTTCGCCCGTTTCATACATCTTCCTCACCAGATGGTAGAGTTTTGTCAGGACTGGCTCTCCCAAGGCCGTCAGTAGTTCCAATGGAATGTTGTCTACTCCCGGGGCCTTGTTTCGACTTAGGTCTTTCAGTGCTCTGTCAAACTCTTCACGCAGTATCGTATCTCCCATTTCATCTTCATCTACATCCTCTTCCATTTCCATAATATTGTCCTCAAGTACATCGCCCTCGTATAGACCCTCTATATACTCCTTCCACCTTTCTGCTTTCCCTTCTTTGCTTAGAACTGGGTTTGCATCTGATCTCTTGATGTTCGTACAAGTCATTCTCTTTTCTCCAAAGGTCTCTTTAATTTTCCTGTAGGCAGTATTCATCTTACCCCTAGTGAGATAAGCCTCCACATCCTTACATTTGTCCTCTAGCCATCCCTGCTTAGCCATTTGGCACTTCCTGAGATCGCTTTTTTGAGACGTTTGTATTCCTTTTTGCCTGCTTCATTTACTGCATTTTTATATTTTCTCCTTTCATCAATTAAATTCAATATTTCGTCTGTTACCCAAGGATTTCTGCTAGCCTTCGTCTTTTTACCTACTTGATCCTCTGCTGCCTTCACTACTTAATCCCTCAAAGCTACCCATTCTTCTTCTACTATATTTCTTTCCCCCATTCCTGTCAATTGTTCCCTTATGCTCTCCCTGAAACTCTGTACAACCTCTGGTTTAGTCAGTTTATCCAGGTCCCATCTCCTTAAATTCCCACCTTTTTGCAGTTTCTTCAGTTTTAATCTACAGGTCATAACCAATAGATTGTGGTCAGAGTCCACATCTGCCACTGGAAATGTCTTACAATTTAAAACCTGGTTCCTAAATCTCTGTCTTACCATTATATAATCTATCTGATAGATCACATTCATACTCCACCAGAGTTACAGAGCGTTAAATGAGTTAAAAAGCCGGTTATCAAACTGCAGCAAAATATCGGAGAGTTCGTCCTGAGATATCGGTAACTAACAGCTTGCTATACCTAGCGAAAACATGTATGCTCTACGTAGACAGCTTGTACTATTGTGCTTTACGTATAACTACCGAGAAATAACATAAATAGAACCCTTGGAACAAACATCTGAGATATACACATGGAGTATTATTCCTAGAATGATATCTGTTGCCACAAATAATACAGGTCACAACAATACTCTAAGTTCTACAGAGTTCAGAATAATTTATATCATGTCTACCGATATATAGGGCTTGAATTATTAGTTTACTGATTAACTAAGACCTAAGCAAACTTCCCAGTACGTGTCTCTCGCTTATACAAACACTCCACAGTGGTACTTTTAGTACAGTTTCCTCTCGTCCCTTTCTTCTAATAATGAGACAAAACAGCTCTCTTTTTCTACGAAACCACAGATCATAACTTTTTCTTGTGAGTCGTGTGCCATCGCCACGTCGTTATTGGGAAAATTTATGAAACTAGTGTGACGATATTAAAAAAATCGTAATAACGAAAAAATTGATAAGAGGCACTGATAAGAGCCATAAAGACGATGTGTTGGGACTATTGTAGTAAAATATTGTAAAATAATATAGAAAAAGAACAATGAAAATTACTATTAATGCGAAAACTGTGTATCTGAAGGATAATCTGTGAACAAAGATAAATATGAATAGACAGTCCTCTAATGAGGAGGAAAAAGAAAAAACTAACTACTCTTCGTTTTGTTCTTCATTGTAGAGGGACGCAATTGACGATTCGTGATGAGAATGGTGTGTGTTTGTTACTAATACTGCAAGAAAAAGCATTCTTATGATAGTAATAATTAATTCTATAAATGTGTAGACTTGTGTTTTCCTTTCAATAGTGTAGGGAAAGGCATACCATAATTATTACTGAATAGTTTGCAGTTTTCATATGCTGAGCTGATTTTGCTTCAAAGACTCCATCACGGGCGAGAACATAATTTGAAGTTTTTCATTACGCCACAAGGTTTAAAAATATGAACTCACCTGGTAAGAATTATCTGCTTAAGTGTTTCACTTGAAAGTGAATTAATATTTGATTGCAAAAACAGTATTTGTGTTAGCGTGGACCAGTCAGCACGGATCAGGTCTCACACGATTCACTAATCAAAAGTAATTGTAATTCAGATGTAAATAGAAAATAGCTTTCAAAGAATTTTAATCAGTTCTAAACAAGATTTCAATGTGAACCTCAAAGAAAGCCCAGAGTGTCTTCTCATTAACAGGGAATCTGGTCGAATTTTAATGTGCGAGTCACTTAGCTTTGCTACATTTCATGTCTAATATGTTAAACACAAACATGCTAGACTGCTTAAACTCGCAATTGAAATGAAATTAACATTACTCGCACAACAATCAAAGACTTTCAAGTAACTGTCAAGATTTTGCTGTACTTTAACACAGAATTTCAGCTTCGTGTTGCAGAGCAGTACTGCGCATCTGCAAACGGCGAAAGGTACGTGAAACATAATGTTCCAATAACGACAGACCCTGAGAAAACTAATGTGTCTGGGGCAAAGGCGCCCAAGAAAAGTACATTTGTTGTTATTGAAAATAGCGAAGCTCCATTAAGGTGGCTTTAATGAGGTTGCAATTTCAAATTTGCAACCTTTCATATCAGGGAAAATCATTAGGTGTTAGTAGATTTCAGTATTCTGCATTTACAACTGCATTTACCGCTGATAATGAGAATAAGTCATCTTAATTATTTCTTGTGCCATACGAACATTGACAATAACATCATACAGTTTGGATATTACTACAGCCGATATGTGGTTGGTATGTATGTGTTTGTAGATTTCAGCAGTCTATCATCATCCACCTCAATATGCAAACCTATTACTATAAATTAAAGTGACATGAGCAACTGGTAGGTTTCGTCAAAATGAGTACACGTTATGACTTCATCATACACGGTATATTAAGACGTATTATTACTGTCTTTGCATTTCGTCAGCGTGAAACTCATTGGTAAGACCAAGGTACCGACTTTAATTTCAGTGAAGTGAACAATTTTCGTGAACTTCCCCGTGAAGTTATCAAAGTGATTAAGGTTTTCTGGATCCAAGATTGAATAAATATTTCTTTATTTAGAGCAACTGGTTTCGACAGACTTTGCTGACATCAACATGTCTCCAGAGATTTTTGTCTTAAAAGTATTCATATAGAGCTGGAACATCTCGCCTATTTGTCATGTAGGTGTATAAAACGTAATACATTGTGCAAAGGTTTGTCATAAACGAAAGATTTAAAATGAAAATACGCCTTATGAACATCGCTATGCTCATATATGTGGCGCTCATATGTAGCGCTCATGTGGGCATGACCATGTGCACAAGATGCCTTTTGATATTAAATGTTTTGTGTATGACAAACCTTTGCACACTGTGCTACATTTTATCCAAAAACATAACAAATTGGCGAGAAGTTCCGACTTTAAATGAACACCTTTATGACAAAAGTTTTTGAGGATATGATAATGATAGCAAAGTTTGTCGAACCGGTTGTTGTAAGTAAAGAAGTAGTTACGCGATCTTGGCATTACAAAGTTTTTATCAATAAAACAGATCACTCCTTTTTTCTCTACATGAGGAAATTCAGTCTTTGAAAGTGATGTTTGCAGGAGAAACGTAGATGTCGTAAGCCAACCTCTGGTTTTCGAAAGGTGCTATAAACAAGGAATGACATATCAGTGAACACATTTAGACTACTTTTCATTAGTATTACATTCTGGTGTACTACCACATTTAATAAAATACACAAAATGCGAGAACAACAGCCTTTTAACTTGCGCTGCAGTGGTCTTTCTCAGTGTGAAATATTTAGTATCATAAAATATTTCATACTGCCTGTGGCAGTACATCAAAATTGTTTCTGTGACATAGCTAACGGAAACGGAGGGCGGTGTTTTCACTAAATATACTAGTATTAAACCTCGAGGCTATGGTGTTAGCGGAAATTATGTATGTAGCATGTTTCTGTAGGAACGAAATGTTATGAGATGACAGTATGGAATAATTCACAGAAAATCTTCGATGAAACATGTATACAGTTTTGTTGATTACAGAAATATAGCAGTTATAATGTAACCCAAAGAAATACTCACAGAAGGTGTTGAGAAAAGACCGACGATTAAGTATAAAGTTTATTTTCTAAAATTCTAACTCCGATTTCAACACTTCTTCGAATGTTCTGAACAGCACGTGTAGCTCTTGTGAGTTCGTCTTGGCATTCTATTATGGGGGCAGCAGAACTCATAATCTGAACTACCAGTTTCTCTCTTGTGTTTTTCGTTTTGCTTTCAGATAGCGTGAAGACTAACATATGCAGCGACGAAATCGTACTCGAAGAATATATCCATTATTCTAACAGGACGAATATTTTCTAATAAGTCTGGAAGCTTTTAATATTTTGTACATGGTTGGAGCACCAACCTTACAGTGAAACCTTCTTGCAGAAATAATAAACAGTCAATGTTGTAAATACATTAGAAAAATCTTCTTCAAGGAATGTTCCACTTTGAAGAGTAGGGTTCCTTTCTGCGCTCGTTATTCAGACGACTTACTCATAGTGTTTAATCGTAGTGATCAAAATCTACAAGTGTTCCGTTCTTTTAACAACTATCATGATAAAATCAGTTTCAGAAACGAAATACAGAAGGATAAAGGAGAACTTAAATTTTGCAATTTAAAACTAAGGTTAAATAAGAACATAATTAGCTTTGCCATTTTCCGTAAGCCTACTTTTGCAGGAATTATTATTTGAGCTGACTCATATCACCCATGAAACCGCACTTTCCCCCTCTACAATACATCGCGCAGTGCGCACTGCTTTTGAACCCCATTGTTTCCAAAAAGAAGTATCCATAATTAAATACTTAACAATCATCAATGGATATAACCCTAGGTTGGTTGATCATATGAAGAAAAAATAGCTGTAAAGTGTCCAAATTTGGCCAACAGCAGCTCGAGGATAGAAAGTGAAAGCAGTATGTCTACTTCAGTACCATTTTAGGAAACGTATCCCTCATGATAAGTAGACCGTTGAATACGATGTACGACTGCAAAGTCTCTTTATCTGTGAACAACAGCTTAAAACAAAAATAAACCCGTTCTATCAGAACACATGAAGATCGTTTCACTACTCTGGTGATTATGAAATTACGTGTAATCTGCCCTAACTATTACATTGGAGATGCAAGGAGACCGTTTAAAGTAAGATATAAGAGAAACTATTAAGGAGGGGGAAATACGGACAAGTCCAATTTTGCTGGACATCTGCTTCTTCTCCAACACAACACGAAGGCTGAAGACTTGGAACTTTCGCGTAAGGAAAGTATAGGCTCGACCTCTTAGAAGAATTACAGATTTTTAAACATTTTACTCACAAAGATGGATCCATTTTGATAAACAGGAGCGACTCAAAAGTAGAAATTTTATACACAGTTTCAGACCCTCACTTTCGTTAATATTGGAGACAAATGGCTCGATCTTCCTAATGGCGATAACATATGTTATTGTCCTCACGTGTTGATGCTAGCGGTACTTGTATCTAGTCGGTAGCATGCTGTAACACATACTTCAGGCTTACTTATATACTTTTACATATAGGCTTTGGAGAAGACATTTAAAGCCTCTATGAGAGGGAAGTTTTGTATGATGAGATAGAAGAAGAAACAGGAGTCGATTTAGAAGAGATAGGGTATCAAGTATTAGAATAGAATTTAAAAGATCTTTGGAGGACTTAAGATGAAATAAGGCCGAAGGGATAGATAACATTCCATCAGAATTTCTAAACTCATTGGAGTAAGTGGCATCAAAACAACTATTCACGTTGTTGTGTATAATGTACGAGTCATGTGTCATACCATCTGGGTTCGGAAAAATATCATCCGCACAATTCCGAAAACCGTTAAGAGTTGACAAGTGCGAGAATTATCGCACAGTTAGCTTAACAGCTCATGCATCCAAGTTGCTGACAAGAATAATATACAGAAGAATGGAAGATAAAATTTAGGATTTGCTAGATGACTATCAGTTTTTCTTTAGAAAATCTAAAGGCACGAGAAAGGCAATTCTAAAGTTGCGGTTAATAATGGAAGTAAGACTAAAGAATAATCAAGACACGCTCATAGAATTTGTCGATCTGGAAAAAGCGTTCGACATTGCAAAATGGTGCACGATGTTTGAAATTCTGTGAAAAGTAGGAGTAAGCTATAGGGAGAAACGTGTAATATAGTTTATGTACAAGAACCAAGAGGGAATAACAAGAGTGGACAACCAACAACGACGTGCTCGTATTATAAAGTGTGTAAGACATGGATGAAGCCTTTCACCCCTACTGTTTAATCTGTACATTGAAGAAGCAGTAATGGAAACAAAAGAAAGGTTCAGGAGTGGAATCATAATTGAAGGTGAAAAAATGTCAGATACGATTCACTGATGACATTGCTATCCTGAGTGAAAGCGAAGAATAATTATACGATCTGCTGAACGAAATGAACAGCCTAATGAGTACACAGTATGGTCTGAGAGTAAATCGAAGAAAGACGAAGGTAATGAGAAGCAGTAGAAATGAGAACAGCGAGAAACTTAACATCAGAGTGGATGGTCACGAATTAGATGAAGTTAAGGAACTCTGATACCTAGGCAGTCAAATAACCAACGACAAACAGAGCAAGGACATCAAAAGCAGACTAGAAATTGCAAAAAGGGCATTCCTGGCCAAGAGAAGTCTGCTAGAATCATAGAGCTTAATTTAAGGAAGAAATTTCTGAGAATGTACGTCTGGAGTACACCATTGTATGGCAGTTAAACATGGACTGTGGGAAAACCAGAACAGAAGAAAATCGAAGCATTTGAGATGTTGTGCTATAGACGAATGCTGAAAATTAGGTGGATTGATAAGGTAAGGAATGAGGAAGTTCTCTGCAGAATCGGAGACGATAGAAATGTATGGAAAACACTCATCAGGAGAAGGGACAGGATGATATGACATCTGTTAAGACATGAGGGAATGACTTGTGTGGTGTCACCGCCAGACACCACACTTGCTTGGTGGTAGCCTTTAAATCGGCCGCGGTCCGTTAGTATATGGTTCAAATGGCTCTGAGCACTATGAGACTTAACATCTCAGGTCATCAGTCCCCTAGAACTTAGCACTACGTAAACCTAACTAACCTAAGGACATCACACACATCCATCCCCGAGGTAGGAGTCGAACCTGCGACCGTAGCGGTCGCGTGGTTCCAGACTGAAGCGCCTAGTACCGCTCGGCCACCAGCGGCCGGCTCCGTTAGTGTACGTCGGACCCGCGTGTCGCCACTATCAGTGATTGCAGACCGAGCGCCGACACACGGCAGGTCTAGTCTAGAGAGACTCTCTAGCACTCGCCCAGTTGTACAGCCGACTTTGCTAGCGATGGTTCACTGCCTACATACGCTCTCGTTTGCAGAGACGACAGTTTAGCATAGTCTTCAACTACGTCATTTGCTACGACCTAGCAAGGCGCCATATTCAGTTGCTACTCTGAACAGATAATATTGTGAATCATGTACCGTCAAGAGCGAGGTTCATCATTAATGGATTAAAGTTAAGTACCAAACTAGTTACGTCCGCTTTCTGAATTCCAATTCCTTGTCATGTTCCAGACCTCACGTCAGTATAGTCCTTCCCTCCTCACGCCAGCCTGAGTGAGCTAAAACGCCGTGCATTTCGGCCTCCTCTAGTAACACGGTGTTGGCCCTTCTGCCAACACAACAACTTGCATGATACTAGACGGTGCTGTAGAGGGCAAAAACTGTAGAGGAAGACAGAGGTTGGAATATATCTAGCAAATAGTTGAGGATGCAGGTTGCAAGGGCTACTCTGCGATGAAGAGGTAGGCACAGGAGAGGAATTCGCCGCGGCCCATATCAAACCTGCCAGAAGACTGATAACCTCAATACAAAAAGAAAAAGAAATATACTTCTAGAGGTTTAAGTTTGAATAAGTTTTCGATTTGTATTCATAACGATATATTTCTAGAGGAAGAATTGTGAAAGCTTGTTTTCAACGAAGTCTAATTAACACGACCTTGCAAGAGATGCTATCACACGACAGACCCAATCAACTGATTATCGTACCATTTCATACCTTTACAGAGATGCTTTCTTGACAATATGTCTCCGCAAACACATGTGGTCTTACGTCAGACTACCAGTGTGACTTACGACTAAATTCCACTCAATGATCTTCATCTTATTATTGAAGAGGCTGAATCCACTATAAATGACACTGGTAGAAGCCGTGAATTTTCTTGGATGTGTTGAAATTCCGTATGTTCTTGTCGGAGGACTATTTTCTGTCAACTCAGTAATGTCTTCCACTTCATGCACACTCTTTTCATTTGCGTGTTCAGATGAGGTACTGTTGTTGGGCACTGAACCAATCACACACAGTTTCGTAAAAACAAGAGGAAACGGTCTTTAACCTGGTAATTTGTGTTTGTAAAATCATGTAGTGATTTCTCTGTAACGATTTTTAAATTGCTTCCGATAGTAATTTATTTCTCCACATTTTTACAGTAGACGAGACGTAGATATCGTACACTAACGCAATACCAAAACAAGAGACAGGGCTGTGGCACCCTTTAATTTCGCAAAAGTGGACAAAATACTAGCCATATCCTGATATACCTCGAAAATTCACGAGTACCGTTTGTAGCGGCGGTGTTAATTTTGTTCAGATACACAACTATCCACTCACCCTGTGATGAATCTCTTCTTCCGCGATGGAATCCGCACTCCTCATCTGCTAAAAATGCATAATGCTTCGGCTAGAGAGGGCTGTAACAGAAACTAGTGCACTAAACGCCTCTGCATGTTGTATCTGTTTTCTAGTATCAGGTTAGTAGAGTTACTAAGGAATAGATAGTTTGCGAATGAAAACTTTTATATTTTATGGCTTGTTTCACACAAGAACACCACTAAGTTTGTGTTAAACTGAAATTACAATTTCGGCAGCTACCTGCAATAAGGGTCACTCGCAACAACCAGTTAATGATATTTAACCATACTTTTTATTGGAAAGATTACAAAACAGATTGTTTGTGGCAGAACTCTAGTTCAAACATTACACAACTCGATCTATTAGAATGTTCAATTCTTGTTACTGACTTGCACGCTACATGGGTTTTATTTAATTCAGAGTCATAATTTACACATATAAAAAGAAGTTCCACGCGTTCATGTTTCACACTCACCGGCGATTACTTTGCCGAACTCCACGATCAAGTTTAACTCATAATTCAACAAAACTATCATATTTAGTCCGTGATCCTTATAGACGCGTCCAAACGAGGTGAAGGTTGGTCGCCCAGCACCCGATATACTTTATAAAGCACCTTTTTTAACCCGCAAAATACGCGTGAACTTAGTGTCCCCTGACTGGCTGGTATAAGTCGTAGTCAATCCGGTATCAGTATTAAACCGCTCGTCTCGCGTCTGTTAACCTAATACCAATTATGAACAATTCATTAAATGGACAAATGTAGAAAATCCACAATAATTTAAATTACCCCCCCCCCTTTTCAAGTAACAGAATTAAATTTCTCTTGCTTCCACATACTTAAAAATTGGGTAGTTGCTCTTAACAAATTAAATGAGCACTAATTAATGGAAGTGATGTTATTTACTAAAGATGCAGTTTGTTTACCAACATATTCTGCTTTGACTTCATAATTTCATAGTCCGTAAGGTGCTGATACCACTCGACCTCAGCCTTAATTATTAGGAACTGCTGCATAGTATGGGCACGTCTATCGTGCTGGAACCTGGACTCACTATCAGCGTCTATCAGCTCGCATAGCAACGATATAACTCAGTACGATTAACTTTTCCGAAAATGAAAAGGTGTACCTTAGACTGATTTCGAGGAATTTCGATATCAAATAATTGCGAAACGCTCCAAAGTCAGCGGCGCGATTTATCTTGGCTGCTCCACGATACCTAGAATAGGATTCAGTGTTGGACACTAGTGACTATTATCTGTTCTTGCATTTGAAGCAATGGCTTTCTGGGCAACGGACTGAAGATGACAAGTAACACAAGGTCTCTATTGTTAAATAGCTTATCTCTCAGAATTTCTCTGCTCAGGGGCTCGACTAGCAAGAAGGATGTTGCTAAAATTGCTTTGACATGAGCTGCGATTTGTTGGGTAAGTGAATCAGCTTTTTTAGAAGCTAAAACGTAATACAAATATGTTCTAACAAAAGAGAGGTTGTCTCTTTCTTTTCGAACATGCGATATAATTTTACTCCACACAGCCAGTGAAGAATTCTCCCAACAGGAATGGGGAAATTGATGTCACATACCTGTGGGCGTCCGGAATCCCTACAAAACAGTTTTTCTTGACTCCTTGAAGGTGAGATACAAAGATCCGAGGATTAAAGGACATATTCGGGACCGACATTTAGCCAAAAAGTTGCATACACGAATCGCAGTGGGCAGGCGAGTTCGAACGCTGTGATTCTACAGAAAATATATATATATATCTAAACCGACGCGCAATACTTGCAATTTGTGGGTTTGCTTTCGCCTATGACTCTCCGTAGTCACGGTCAAAATACGCGGTGAACTTTTAGTCATGATAGGGAATATGGAACCGTGGTATACAATACAGCGCACCATCTTGTCCAAGCAGCGGAAAAACTCATACCCGTTGATGATGGAATAGAGACGATAGCACTAAGTTTAAACATCAGTTTGCATTAATAATTATTTGAAAGTTTTCCTTAACCCTGTCTTTAAGAAATAGATCGGGAAACAATAAGATTCGAACAAAAACAGCTAATACCGTACAATATCTGTACACACAGTGTAATTCAGTTCTCATGAATAACTGTGATGACATGAATACATATGAGAATGACTATTTTTCTTGTAGCTTCTTTGAGGATTGGTCACTTCCATTGCCTGAAAATGAGCTGCTGCATAGAGCCTTGTATTGATGTGTGTGAGTGTTATTTGATATAATACTGTTTAAAGGCAGTCTGTTTCCCATAAGTCACTCTACGAATAGCAATTTCAGACAGGTCGTTACTCAATTACTGACCCGTTTCTGAAATCGGTACCTATTAGTGCCTGTTGTTGTGCTGTAATTAAATTCTACCTCTGTCAATATAATTACTGACGTTAGAAGTGATAGTTGAGGAGAAACGATCTATTCTCTGTTGAAACGGTTATGACAATGCCTATTCTGGGGGAAGGAGGCCAACTAACAGCTTGATTTGGAAATGTTTTAAAAAAGTTTAAGTTTCAGTCCACGTCAGTTAGCATTATTGCTTGGGGACGTTGCCTGAATATAATTCCTTACTTATCAAATGGACCCAGTTAGCATATGGGGGTTTCTGCTAAAAAATAACAGGACTTATTAAATCTGCTGGATAGTAATATCTATATAACTGTAGCATGAATTTTAACATTACATGTATTCTTTACGAAAACAGGATTTAGTTACTACAAAAGCAGTACAGTTACCAAAGTCTGATAAAAAACTATGGACTGTAGACTAAAACATAACCAAAAATATTTCACAGGACATAGCTTTTCATTTATCAGATGTGCGTAATTATAACAGCAACAACTGCTTTTATAATCAATACATCGTGTTTAATCAAAAAATATATTTAAAGCTCAAGACAACGCTGTTGTTGTGTGGTAATACTGTCTAGCAGATATAATGAGTTTGTGAAAGTTAATATTGGCTAATTGGCGCCTTCTGAATAGCGGATCTGACAAGCATAAAATTATCCTTATACTCATTTAAGGCGTCTTTTACGATATGACTTTGAATTTTTGTATTTTAAATACGGTGTTTATTTTTAAATATCAGAAGGTGTAAAGAAGTTTATAAATAACAAAATAAAATTCGTAGAAAACTTGCTCCTCCCCCGACACTAGTTCATCTGTCGACTAAAATTTAAATCTTTCTAATGCTTTTGAAAAGAGCTATCAGATGATAGCCCGCTTAGGCATAGTTTTTAACAGTGACACAGAATTGTCTTTCATAAGTTTCAAGCTTTTAGTGAATGTACGTTTAAAATATATATCTTGAACTTCATTGTCAGCTTCTTGTTGTACAAGAAACGCCTGTCTCTCTATACTACTCACCCACGATGTAATTGCATTTCGACGTTACCGTAAAACCGCGGGGACATTACAGTAAACAAGATCAGTGGTGGCCAAAGAAGAGCCAACACATTTCAATGTTTTCAGGTCAGTTGTGAATATGCTACCAATCCTCATCACGCAGTGAGGCACGATGGGACGAGATAAGCGTTCTCACAACTAGGTGCAACAACACTGTGCCTCACTAATATGTTCTTTTCGTCTTAATTGCAGATGCTTAGTGATCAAATAATAAGGCAACAAAATAGTTTCCTTAAGTAATAACAGTGGTCGACACTGAAAATGCTTCGGAGATAGAAACAACTGTTGCCTACTCATGTTAGGGTGGTATTGACGAACATGACGTTAGTTTTTGAAGTCTGCGTTATCGCCGGATATACCTAAGTACGCAAAATACAGGTTCATGGAAACAGATGCTGTCTCCTTATTTCAGAAACATTCATTGTTTGTCTGTCAGCTACATTGCCATTCTTATCGCTTGCACTATAACGCTAATAAACGAAAACCAACAGCCTCATCAGTGTTGCCAATTTAGTAATTTTACCTCTAAATCTAATTGACTGAGGTTATTCTGACGAGAATTTTTCAATGCTCATGTGATAGGTTACAGGGTTTCCAGACTTATACATTTTTCTCTGAAAACATCAAAGGTATCGGATTTTTTTACCAGGGACTACCACTTATTCCTCTGTCCCTTCAGCTATCCGTCCTCTACCACAGTCACAGAACTATCTGTTCCACAACCTGCCGCATCTTAGTTCAGTGTGTAAGTAGGCTGTTTAGGTTTTTGTATTGGTAACTCCACGTAGCGCATTGTGTGAAAATCACTGGCTGTGGCGTCTGCAGTCTGTGGCTGGGTGGCATTGTTTTAATATTCGCTATTGTAGTGTTGGGCTGTTGGCTGTTAACAGCGCGTAGCGTTGCGCAGTTGGAGGTGAGCCGCCAGCAGTGGTGGATGTGGGGAGAGAGATGGCGGAATTTTGAGACCGGACGACCTGGACGTGTGTCCATCAGAAAGAGTAAATTTGTAATATTGGATATCATGGACTTATATATATATTATCACTATTGAGGTAAATACATTGTTTGTTCTCTATCAAAATCTTTCATTTGCTAACTATGCCTATCAGTAGTTAGTGCCTTCAGTAATTTGAATCTCTTATTTAGCTGGCAGTAGTGGCGCTCGCTGTATTGCAGTAGTTCGAGTAACGAAGATTTTTGTGAGGTAAGTGATTTGTGAAACATATAGGTTAATGTTAGTCAGGGCCATTCTTTTGTAGGGATTTTTGAAAGTAAGATTGCATTGCGCTAAAAATATTGTGTGTCAGTTTAAGCACAGTCATTGATAATTATTCTAAGGGGACGTTTCAGGTGGTTCATCTGATGAAGAGCAAGACAGGGACAAACCGATCACAATCCTGTCAAAGGGTGTTGTAGGTTCGTCGTCATCCACTGATCCTGAGTTCATAGCTAACATTTCATCCTTTAAATGCCGTTCTGGTCACTCAATATGAATTAACTGATCTTGTCCTGGGGTTGTAAAAATGTGGCGCAATATTCCTGGCATTTAGAATGAAGCAATGGGAAGCTCTTGGTCAATATAATAAAGAATCTGATTTTCGGGTTTGTGAAAAGACTCCGGAAGTCTATTTTTCAGTGGAAAATGATCTAGTGAATTGTAAAAATGTGACAAGTCTTACGAGCAAACTTAACACAGAACATACTCCCCATGACTGGTGCCCGCTCATAAACGCATCTAAATTAAGTCTGAAAGCTGCGTTAGTGAATGGTGCAAACACGTTGTCATTAATCCCAATCAGTTATGCAGTGGACTGGAAGGAGACGTATGACAAAATGGAAAAACTGTTGAGAGCTATAAATTATGGTGAATAGAATTGGAATATTGGTGGTGACTTCAAAGTTATAGCCATACTTGTTGGTCTAGAGCTCGGCTACACAAAATATCGCCGTCTTCTGTGCGACTGGTATAGCCGAGATAAGGCTTCCTTCCACGTGAAAAAAGATTCCTTAAATCTTTAGAACCAGGAAAAAAGGATAGATTCCAACAGGATTTTACTTCGTCTTTAACATATTAAGCTAGATTTAATCAAGAACTTTGTTAAGAGTGTGAATCAAGACAGAGAACCATTCAGAAACATTCTGAGTAAATTTCCACGAACTCCTGAAAGACTGCATATTTCTTACACCTTCTTTAATCCAAGCAATTCGTCTTCCAGTCTTATTTTTGCCCTTCGGTTCTTGCACATATTGGATACTATCCACCTTTCCCTATAGTTAACTCCTATTCTTCTCAGAATTTCGGACATCGTGCATCAGTTTATTTCGTCGAAAGCTTTTTGCAGGTTGACGGATCCTATGAGTGTGATGGATTTTCCTCCAGCCTCGCTTCCATTATCAAGCGGGAGGTGAGATCCGCCTATCTGGTGGCCTGACCTTTCCTAAAGCCAAACTGGTCGTCATCTGACTGATCCTCAATTTTTTCCCTTTCTTCAGCGTATTACGGCTGTCAGAAGGTTGGACGCATGAACAGTTAAGCTGACAGTGAGACAGTTTTAGTACTTATCTGACCTTGCTACCTTCGGAATTGTGTGGATGATATTTTTCCGAAAGTCTGATGGTATATCGCTAATCTCATAGTTTCTTCAGATCATCTTGGGTAGCCGATTTCTTGCCCCTCCCTCAATGCTTTTAGTGCTTCCGAATATATATTGGACATCAAACTCGAGAACTTCTCAGTAACCCTGAATTGGATGCATTGTTACAACATTCTGCATCGGTTTAGTACAGAAAATTGGTCACAAATATCTTGGGAAACTTTTGGGTACAGAGCTAGACGTACTGGAGCACCTTATATCATCGTACCAACCAATCGGTTGCTTTATATCTCTAAAGATACGTTTCTCAACTCACACATAGACGCCTTTCCAGAAAACTGCAGAACAATCAGCGATGGACAAGGGAACTTTCCTACCAAGTAATATCTACAATGGAAAGAAAACCATATCAGGGACACAGGAGCAAGTTAGTCCCTGCTAATTAAGTCCGACAATCGTTAGATATATTTCAGATGCACAAAACAAGCAAAGGCAAACAGATGCAATCTGTAACATCCAGGGAAGTTGTATTTTTATCACTTCCATTGGGTGTACTCCTGTTTACTTTTCATCAATACTAGCTATCGATGACATTAAACTGGAAGCAGTTCAGCATTTTATTGTAATGTTTGTATTCAGCAATGATGATTTCGTAAGAAAGTTCTCGTTCCGATTCCGAGTCGTGGAGAAAACTTAAGTTTCGTTGGCCAGTGTAATCAGCGATGCTTTCACCGTGTCAAGTGGGCTTTTCTACACCCCACAACTGGTGGGAAATGACTCGAAGTGAAGTCCCGAGATGGGCGGCAACAGAGCGCCGATGAATCAAGAGGGAGCGGCAGCTGCACGCGGCTTCCGCATGACCTGAGAGAAATCCTGCGTGGCCTGGCGTCGACCGGCTCTGTCCGACCTCACGCGGCGCGGCCAACTTCCCCGGGATCCCCACCGCAGCCAACTGCGGTCGCCGCTCGCGGTATTTCTCTGACGCAGCGAAATCACGTGGCGGAAACCGGCGCCTGCCCGCTGTCAGCTTTCACAAGCCCGTAGCCTGGCCAGTCATTATCGTAACCGCTAGGAAACCTGACGGCCGTGTCACACACAATGCCGCAAGTTACATTGCTCACGTAGAGGCTATCTCAATACTCCTCTTCCTATGATGAAAGCCATCTCGCTGCACACCACGGGCAACATTTAGGAAGCTTTTATTTGCTACCTCCGTGTTCAGCACATCATCACTGGCACATACTGCAACCCACTGTACTAACTGAAGTTCTTACTGATGTTTAAAAACGACGCAGACATGTGCAGTAGAGTCCCGTATTCTTGTCACGGTTTTCAGTATGAGCCCTCCTTCGTAGATTGTGTGGGAAACTTCCATATTTTCGATCTTATCAGTCCACCTAATTTTCAGTTTTCTTCTCAGCATGACATCTCAAGCTCTAAGATTCTCTTCTGCTTTGGTTTTCCGAATGTCCATGGCTCACTACCGGGGTATAATGCTGTGCCCCAAACTTCTCAGAAATTTTTTCCTCAAAGTAAGGCCTAGGTTTGATAGCAGTAGAATTTTCGTGGCCAAAAATGTCCTCTTTGCCTCTGCTACTGTGCTATTTATGTCCTCATTGCTTCGTTCTTTATGCATTTTTTTTTGCTTCCAAGAGGGAAAAATTCCTCATCTTTGTCTCCCTCGTCATCACCAGCTCTGATATTAAGTTTCCCGCTATTCTCATATCTGCTGCACCCCATTACGTCTGCCATTTCCGATTTATTCTCAATCGATATTATTTTGCTCATTAGACTGTTCTTTCCATCGAACATATCCTGTAATTCTCCTTCACTTTCTACGAGGAAATGTCATCAGCTAATCTTTCCATTGATGCCCTTTCACTTTGAATTTTAATTCCTGTCTTGAAGCTTTCTTTTATTTCCGTCATTACTTCTGCAATGTATAGGCTGAACAGTAGGGAAGAAAGACTGCTACTCTTTCTCACACTCTTCTTAGTCCAAGCCCTTGGTCTTCCATTCTTATTGTTCCACTTTGGTTCTTGTATACACTACATACTACCCGTCTTTCAATATAGATTACTGCTATTCTTCAGAGAATTTCGAACTCCTTGTATCATTTTACATCGTCGAGCGCCTTTTGTAGGTTGGCGAATCCTACGAACGTGTCTCGATTTTTCTTCAGCCTCGCTTCCGTCATCAAGCTGGGGGTGAGATCTGCCTTAATTGTGACTTGACCTTTCCTAAATCCAAAGTTGACATAATTTAACTGATCCTCAATTTTCCCCTTTCTTTACGGTTGTCAGCAGGTTGGATGCATGAGCAGTTAAGCTGACAGTCCGACAGTTTTCACACTTATGTGACCTTGCTATCTTCGGAATCGTGTGGATGATATTTTCCCTAAAGTCTGATGGTATATCGCTAGTCTCATAGTTTCTTCACATCAATTAGGATAGTCGATTTATAGCCGATTCCCCCATGCTTTCAGTATTTCCGATGGAATGCTATCCATTCCTTCTGACTTAGATATATTTTTAATTAGCCCTTTAATAATGTCATCTATATCGTCTCCTCTATTATATACATACAAGCTGCAGTGTACCCTACGTAGAAGACCTTCTTATTTTGGCATTCAAAGATAGGACCATTTTTTATTCTTTTCTGCCCCCCGCAGAACTGTGAAGTCATATTTACCAAAAAGCAAACTTTTCTAGAAATCGTCCGTTCAGTCATTATCGCAGATAATAGTCACTATTACGAGTGGCGCAGTGGTTAGGACACACGACTCACATTCGAGAGGACGACGGTTCAAACCCACGTCCGGGCCTTATGACTTAAATTTTCCGCCATTTACCTAAATGTCTTCAGGCAAATGCCGGGATGGTTCCCTTAGAAAAGGCGCGGCCGACTTCCTTTCCCTTCCTTCCCTAATCCGATGGGACCGACGACCTGACAGTTAGTGCCCTCCCTCGAGTTAATCAGGTAATCAACTATTAGAAAAAGTTGATTACCCAATGGGAGACATGTTTCTCATC
This sequence comes from Schistocerca piceifrons, assembly GCF_021461385.2. NCBI lineage: Eukaryota > Metazoa > Arthropoda > Insecta > Orthoptera > Acrididae > Schistocerca > Schistocerca piceifrons. Next base: position 626,441,340 of record NC_060140.1, read on the forward strand.
TCGTAGTGAAAGAGTTTCAAACGATCAGAAGGTCTTCGTAGCCCCTCTCACCCATATTTGAGCCCTTCATTTGACTGCTCTATGTTGGACGTCAGGAAGGCGAAGTTCAGCGCTGACATCTCCGGTTTTCTTGTGAGTGTTCGAAGGAAACGTTTCAGACGCATTGCCGCTCCGGCACAAAATGTTCTCGGGGGTTGTTATGAAGGGTGTCAATGAAACCGTCCCTTCCCTGGGGTATTGATTCCCACACGTTCCGTGATCGACTACGACGTCCTTGACAGTCTTTGGTACTGATGACACCTCCCTCAAGTTTGAACCCAACAGCATCGTGGGCCAGCAACCCCCTTGAACGTAACCCCACCGCTTTGGAGCGCAGTGTGACCGCAGTTTTCGCTGTGATGTGCAGGGTGTTGCCACTATAGACCATTCAAAGCCATTCCATGAAATTTGAACGTGACCCAAAGCAGCAAAGGGGTCTCATGCTTCTTCAGTGATTCCAGTTCAGTAATAACCCCCCTCTCCATCACCCATTTATTGAGAATTTTAAAAATTTGCCTTTATAGAGGAAAAGATGAAAGTAGTGCCATGTGCCTACAAGAGGGCAGCTGGCACTGGAGATCTGATAAGATGTTGCCTAGCACTACTTCAAAGTCATACTATGTATAGGAACACTTTAAAAATCCTCAGTAAATGAGGTGGACGCAACCGAGGTTATTGCCAAAAAGGGTTTTGTTCTTGCATTGCCAAAGTCACTGGCCTCCATCATCACATGACAGGACAGTGTGAAACGATAGCACTGAAAAACTATTGTACCACTTTGCTGTTTCGGATAAGTTCCAAATTTAGTCGATTGGCATTCAACAGACCTTAGTGGTCCACTCTTTACATCAAACAAGGAACTGCGGGTACATACACTCCAAAGGGGCGAAATCACATTGAATAGGTTTGAGAGTCATCAGTGTCCTTAGAGAAGGCTTGCAGCGTTAGGGATATGTCGACAGTATCACAAATTGTCAAGAATGTCTTCCTGTTGCTCATCCACTCCCAACTGTCACTTTCAACCACGAAATGTTTGGAAATCAGTGCCCGAGGAATGGAGTGGTTTCATCGACACCATTAATGCCACACACTGAGCCAGTGTCGGTTCTAAGCGAATGGGCGAATGACTTCCGTGGTACCAGAGGGAGCTGTAGAAGGCAAAACTATAGAGGGAGACAGAGATAGGAATACGCCCAGCAAATAACTGAGGCCGTAGGTTGCAAGTACTACTCTGAGACGAAGATGTTGGCACGGGAGAGGAATTCGTGGCGTCAGAAGACTGAGGACCCCAAATGTCGCAGAGGGAGGCAGTTGTTTTATTCTGTTGCTCATTGTAATATATGTATTGTAATGTCGCCGAGAGGGACTGTTGTTTTATTCTGTTGCTCATTGTAATGTATGTATTGTAATTCAAAAATAAAATGTACCAGTTGTTCAAAAGTCTTAAATTGATTTCACAAGACTTGATCGTCTAAGAATGAATAAAGGAACGAGGATTGAAATTAAACTTACGCATAGTTCTTAACAACCATGTGATTTTAGGAAAGTATATGATTTTCGTTCACACACAGCTTTGGGGTATTTTCTGCAGTTACTTTTACAATCGGAGTTTCCTTTACTCTTCACAAATGTTTATTGTGTTTTTCAACGCATCCACTGCAGTTACCCTACTGTTTCGCTGTTGACACATGTACTGGAATAGGCGGCACATGAACAGTGTCTTAACACACACACACAAACGCACACACACACACACACACACACACACACACACACACACACACACACACAAACACACCCACAATATGTGAGATTAGACGTCGTTGGAAGCCGTTGGGGATTCGTACGGCCTTTACGGTCCTTTCATCATCGGGTCAGCTGATTATAATTGTGCAACTGTCAGTGCAATTCTAGTCGGTCCTGTTGCAAATTAAAACTCTCGGGGTGTTCTTGCAGCTGTGGAAAAAGTATAGATATCCTAGATACTACCTATGTAAGTGATTAATGTAACCGACCGATCGTGCTAGCGAGCTAGCTGCACCACATAGATTATTACCGGATATCACAGGATACCCGGATACCCCGGAAGGAATTCAGCACTCGTTCGAAATTTCAAACAGTCTTCATGAAAAAATCAGCTTCACTTGTGAATTACAAAATAACGAGCGTCAGCTTCATTACTTGGACCTCGGTATTGCTAATGGCAACGACAGACGTTCTTTGGTATTTTCCGAAAAGCCACTAATACATTTCAAATGTGCCCGCTAGTTCAGCACATTCTGATTCCCACAACAAAGCATTTTTCCATTCAGCCATTCATCGTTCAGTGTCTGTACCTTTGTTACCTGGCAAGCTTAATGAAAGGATGAACATAATAAAACTCTTCGAGTTAATAACGGCTATTATCTCAAGTTAGATGACAAAGTCTTGAAAATTAAAACTGAAGCTAATATTACCATTTTAGGCAGGAGTGGTATTCCTGACAGTAACGAGTACAAAAATGTTTTCTCGATTCCATTTTTGCCGTCTGCTGTGGCCGAGCGCTTCTAAGCGCTTCAGTCCGAAACCGCGCTGCTGCTACGGTCGCTTCGAGATGGATGTGTGTGATATACTTAGGTTAGTTAGGTTTAATTAGTTCTAAGTGTAGAAGACTGATGACCTCAGATGTTACGTCCCATAGTGCTTAGCCGCCCGCAGTGGCCGTGCGGTTCTAGGCGCTACTGTCTGGAGCCAGGCGACTGCTACGGTCGCAGGTTCGAATCCTGCCTCGGGCATGGATGTGTGTGATGTCTTTAGGTTAGTTGGGTTTAATTAGTTCTACGTTCTAGGCGACTGATGACCTCAGAAGTTAAGTCGCATAGTGCTCAGAGCCATTTTGAACCCATAGTTCAAATGGTTCATATGGCTCTGAGCACTATGGGACTTAACACCTATGGTCATCAGTCCCTTGAACTTCGAACTACTTAAACCTAACTAACCCAAGGACATCCCACAACACCGAGTCATCACGAGACAGAGAAAATCCCTGACCCCGCCGGGAGAACCCATAGTGCTTAGAGCCATGTGAACCATCTGATTCCATTTTTAGACCATATTTCGTATACAATTAGTCGTCTTCTGATTAAAAAATATGGATTCAAAGTTGCCTTTATCAGGAACAATAACTTGTAAAAAAAACTCATTCACAATTTCAAGTCCACATCTACTCCGATACACAATTGAGGAGTGCGTAAAATAACTTGTGATACCTGTCCCGTTTATTATACGGGACAAACTGGAAGGTGTTTTAGTGTCAGATATCTGGAAAATATGTTGAGAAAAAGAGGCACTAATGCACACAGTTCCACTTTTGCTGATCGTCCGCTAATTTGCGGACCCAAACTGTAATGCGTTGAGGAAGTTTCCATTTTGTACAGAGAAAAGTCATAGGTTCTACGTACTGGAAGAGCTTAAGATTTTCAAGCACATTTCCAAGAAAGATGGCCTCATCATCAATGAACAGTAGCAACTACATACCAAAAGATTTTCCAATGGTTTCAGTCCACTGCTACCGGAATTTTGATTCGTCTATTTTTTACTGCATTTTTCCCTGCTTCTGGCTGCGAAACATCATTATCTTCGAGTCTCATAGATGTGTGCTGTTGAAGTTACCTTCACGCAAATATTTTCTCCATTGAACAGCTGTTCGTAAAAGTTTTTCTATATCATTCTGTCCTTTACGTAATAGTAATTCTTTAAAGCCTAACAGATTGCTCTCTTATACTTAATCCGCCTGGCTACTGCGTAATTTCAAAAAGACATTAAACTCTCTTCCTTTTTCAAAAAATAACGGCCGTTTTTTCAAGTATTTCCGTTGTAATGTTTCAACTGGCCACAAGTCATTGTCCGCACCCTATAGGCGGCGGAACACGTATTGTATTCGTGGCAGCAATGTAAGCCACTGGGCCGATTAGTCTGATGTTGTTCCCAGTTGGACATACGTGGCGAAGGCTAGAACGCTTTATTTAACTTTTGATTTGAGCATATCTGCTCTAAATTCTGACCACTGATTTTTAGCAATGTAGTATTTCGTAACTAATCTCTGTACGTCATGACAATTGTCATCTTGGTTAATGTGTTTTTGTCATACCTAGTTTTCTACAAATTATTTTATAGGATTGATCATAATTTGATTCTGATGAAGACAACCGTAGTAGGCGTCGAAACCTAGGTCAACATGACTACTACTTATATGCAACAGGCTGGCTGTGTAACTCTATGTAGAAATTAGTATACGGTTTCTGAGTGACAGTCATGTTTAAAACTGTTATTTATCTTTTGTACAATAATGTCAGTGAATGGAAAGATTTCTCTACGGAATAGGGATCTACGTGTGGCTTTTTGAAGGACTCGTGTGAACTCATTGTAATGAATGGCGTAGAATAATGTGACATAAATTCCTATGTTTGAAAACGTCGCGAATCGAAATCCAATCCAAAATCGATAATTTAATTACAGTCTTTCACTCGTTCTTCTCAGAATACTATGGCTGGGCTCAAGTTATACATTTCTTAAAGTCGCTTCAAAACTATATATATATATATATATATATATATATATATATATATATATATATATACAGGGTGGAGAAAAATTGTGTCACGAATATCCAAGGTGCCTGTGAATTGCTATAAACGCTTGCGGGTGTGGGTGGCGTCTTTCTGGGTACCGTTCCCCATCCAACCGCCGAGCTTCACGGGCGTTACCGTTGGCTACTCCATGAAGCTAGTCCGTAAACAAAAACCATATTTCGTTGTTCTTCAAACGAATACTGTGCTGCCATGCTTACAGTATGACTAAATTGCAGGTGACGTGTGTGTGCTCCGAATCGAAGCTTACATGTGAATGCCTCTGACGTGAGGTGGAGACAAACAGCAAGACCTGTTCGACACGCGTGCGTATCACGTTGGGGCAGCGACTGGGCGAGGGACGTTTGTATGTGTGAAGCGACAACCATATCACTGCCCGTCAACCGACGAACGGCAATAATGCAATACTACAGCCAATAGGGGCGCGTGACGCCAAGTTTCCGTATTTCAAAAAGGTGCGTTGTCAACCTACACAACATTGGTAGTTTTGGTTACTATTGGCATCAGCTATCCAGGGTTAAAATTTCGTGACACAATTTTTCTGCACTCTTTATAGAGCGTGCAGTATGTCGCTACTCTATAAAGCTAGTCCGTAAAAGAAAAAAACCAAATCTCCTTGTTCTTCAAACGAATACTGTTCTACCATGCTTACTGTATGACTAAAGAAGACTGAACTACATAACATGTCAAGAATTAATTTAGGGAGAGCTTTGAGGGAGTTGTGACTTGCATTCGTTGAATGGTGTCTAAAAGAGTGTGCTGAATATAATTTATGTGAAGTGTTTGTATCGCTTTACATGGAACCGAATAAATTATGTGCGGCTAATTGTTACTATAGATGCGAGCCGATCTATTACACCTCGACAGGGCCAAAGCAGAACCAAATCATTGGGTGGGACGACACGTTCCTGCACAAAAAACGGCGAAATTGGGTCACTTTGGGAGTGCTATTATGATCAGAGTTTAGTAGGATGCTAAAGGGGTATTTCTTTCTCGAGTATGAAGAGCGGAGCAAAATAACTTGGGAATACCACATGAAAAAATAAGTTGGAAGAGGTCTGCTCTGAAACAGCAACTAATCAACTTTTATCTCGAAGGTGCTTCGGCAAGAAACAAATGTAGCTCAATATGGCGTGCGTGGTTGGAGCTTGCACAGGTTTCACCTTTTGTCCTCGCTCTAATCTCGCAGGTAAAGAAATCATTCGTGGCTACCCTGACATATATTTACTTCAAGGATAAAATATACTGACTGGGGAAACGGTGGACTACCGAAAATTGTTCTTATCTAAAATACATACAAAGGATTTCTACTCTCTCCAGAACAGGCATAAAAGCTCTCTGATACCTTGTACACTGACGTCAAGGGACACCTCCTAATATCGTGTCAGATCTCCTTTTGCCCGACTTAGTGCAGCTAGTGGACGTGGCATGGATTCCAATCGTCGAAGCCCCTGCAGAAATATTGAGCCATGCTGCTTCTATAGCCATCCATAATTTGCGAATGCGTCCAGGTGGAGAACCTTGTGCATGAACTGTCCTCTCGATTATGTCCCATAAATGTCCGATAGCATTCACGTCGGGCGATGTGCGTGCCCAAATCATTCGCTGGAATTGTCCAGAATGTTCATCAAACCAATCGTAAACAACTGGGGCCCGATGATCTGGCGCACTGTCATCCATAAACTTTCCATCGTTCATTCAATAATTGTTTCAGCTGCTTCAGAGGACTCAGTCCTAAACATGTAAACACAGTCTATACCATTATGAAGCCCACACCTGCTCGCACTGTGCCTTGTTGACTGCTGGGGTCCATTGCTTCATGGGACAGCCACATTCGAACCATATCTTCTGCTCTTACCAGCTGAAATCGGGACTCATCTAACCAGGCCAATGTTTTCCTGTTGTCTAGGGTCCAACGGATACGCCTACGTATATAGGAGGGGGCATTTAGGCGATGTTTCATTGTTAACAAATGCAGACGCTTAGGCCATCTACTACCACAACCCATTAACGCCAAAGTTCGCCACACTGTCCTAACGGATACGTTCGTCTTAGGTCCCACATTGATGTCTCTCTTTTTCACGCAGTATTGCCCATCTCTTGCCTATCTTCACGCAATCGCCTCTGCTCTCGATAGTTAAGTGAATGCCGGCGGCCACTTCGCTGCTCGTAGTGAGAGGTAGTGTGTGAAGTTCTGTACACACATCAAAAAAAGTTTGCATCACCCCAGTTCCCAGAACTCCTGAAGACAGACGTTGACAGGGGATGCTGTATAAGACACAGTCCCTTTGACTGTTCAGAGATGTCACTAAACCCTACCAAAGATGTAAACAACCAAGCATAAGCACCGCCTATTAGACGGACGGGTCCGACAGCTGATCAGTCACAGTCATTCCACCAGGAAGGAGGTACACGGCTAGTGTTGTCGGCAGTTCAACCATGCCTAGACGGTCAATATCGCGGTTCGATCGCGTCCGCGTTGTTACTTTTTACCAGGAAGAGCTCTCAGCAGGGGAAGTGTCCAGGCGTTTCGGAGTCAACCAAAGCAATGTTGCTCGGACGTGGAGGAGATACAGAGAGACAGGAGCTGCTGATGACATGCCTCGCTCACGCCGCCCAAGGTCTACTAGTGCAGTGGATGACCGCTACCTACGGATTATGGTTCGGGGGGAACCCTGACAGCAACGCCACAATGTTGAATAATGCTTTTCATGCAGCCACAGGACGTCATGTTATGACTCAAACTGTGCGCAATAGGCTGCATGATGTGCAACTTCACTCCCGACGTCCACGGTGAACTCCATCTTTGCAAGCACGGTACAGATGGGCCCAACAACATGCCGAACGGACCGCTCAGGATATGCGTAATATTCCCTTCACCGATGAGTGTCGCATATGCCTTCAACCAGACGATCGTCGGACGCGTGTTTGGATGCGACCCGGTGAGGCTGAACGTCTTAGACACCCTGTAGCGAGTGTAGCAAGGTGGAGTTTCCCCGTTGATTTGAGGTGGATTATGTGGGGCCGACGTACGCCGTTGGTGATCATGGAAGGCGCCTAACGACTGCACGATACGGGAATGCGTCCTCAGACCGATAGTGCAACCATATCGGCAGCACATTGGCGAGGCATTCGTCTTCATGGACGACAGTTTTGCACCATTGTGCACTTCATATGAATGACTTCCTTCAGGATAACGACATCGCTCGACTAGAGTAGCCAGCATGTTCTACAGCCATGAAGCCTATCGAACGTGCCTGGAATGGATTGAAAAGAGCTGTTTATGGGCGACGTGACCCACCTACCACTCTGAGTGATCTACGCCGAATCACCGTTGAAGATGGGACAATTTGGACCAACAGTGCCGTGATGAACTTGTAGACGGCAGGCCACGATGAATATAGGCATGCATCAATGCAAGAGGACGTGCTACTCGTTATTAGAGGTACCGATGTGTACAGCAATCTGGACCACCACCTCTGAAGGTCTCGCTGTATGGTGGTACAAATTGCTTTTTGTGGTTTTCATGAGCAGTAAAAAGGGCGGAAATGATGTTTATGTTGATCTCTAGTCAATTTTCATTACAGGTTCTAGAATTCTCGGAACCGAGGTGATGCAAAGCTTTACTTTTTTATGTATGTATTTCCGACACACAGTTGAAACTGTGGATATCGTAATATTGAACTCCCTATCGATTTCCGAAATGAAATGTCCCCTGCGTCTAGCTCCAACAGCCTATCCACTTTCAGAATCTGTTACTTCGGCCGTAACGTCTACGGGAACCCTTTCAATTATTCACCTGAGTAAAAATGCCAGGACAGCCAAAGCACTGCCCTTTTATAACTTGTGCACTACCACAATCTTTGTATATGCATATCGCTATGCCAGGACCTATGTTACCTGTATAAGTTTCTGAGTACTGTATATTTTACTGCATACTTCTCATTTGAAAATCACTGGAATACGTCGGAGACAGTGCTTCTCACGTTGGGTTGCGAGCGGGCACAATATTTTCAAAAGCTGCTTTTAAGTTAACGCTAACATGGTGACGTGGGATGAGGAAGCGGTATCGTATAAAGCACGGGATGGGAACCAGCAGCCCACGAGATTAATCTGTCCCGTGGAAGAAATCCGAGAGCCAGAGAGGGAGACACTTATACTGTATGCAGCCCGGGACACATTTTCGAATTTTGCTGCTGGCGATTGGCTCGCTTCGCCTTTGCAGCTGCAAACAGATGCCAATAATAGTTTTGCTTACTCCGAGCAAGCTCAATGCCTTTCCGCCGCCGCTGGATTTCAACAACACACGAAAGACCTGCCTATGGCAAAAAATCACGAAGTTTCTCTTGATTTCTTGTCGACTGGGATTCAATATTTCATAACCATATTTTGTTTTTATATTCTCTCTCGTTTTGGCAAGAGTAAATAATAATTTGAAGTGGAAGGTAATTTATAATGAACTAGCTGAACCAGTTGAATGATAGGCCGTATTTTCCTATGATGATATTTCATAATAACTTACATGCCGTCTTCAGATATTTACATTTATTTAAGTTTCATGAATATTGTGACTATACTAACGGCGATACAGAATTTCGCAACAGAAGCGTTTAAGATAGCTGTCGTAAAACGTCGTAACTGAAGAAAAAATGTTCACAGCGCGTAAATAAATGAAAACCTATGAATATGGAGTGAACATAAAGTGAGTGTAACGTCAAAAATACGTGTTTTGAGGCATAATTTGTTACGTAGCCTATTACTAAAGTGGTTAAAAAAACAACACAACGCTAAGTACGGCCAGAGCATGAAGTGAAGCACACTATTAAAACCACAGCACTTGACGTCATGGTAGACTGGCACCGAATACAACACATACGTAGCACACTGATGACGATGAAACAAACTGGGAGGATCTGCCAGTGGTAGGGATACGAGGGAGAAGGGAAAAAAAGAAGGAAAGGGGCGGTGCTACAGTGGGGAAAGAGAAGAGGAGATCGGGTGGGGGCCAGGGAGGGAATGACGGGAGAGGAAAACAGCTGAGGAGAGAGTGCAGAGACTCAGGAAGGGAAGGAGGAAAAGCTGCTCTGGGGGAAGGACAGGAGATGAAAAGTGGTGGTATTGGGGAGGGGGGCCATGGCCAGGGTACAGCTGGTGGGAAGGCTAGATGTTATGGCAAAGTTCATCATTGGGAAGTGGGAGGTGCTGGAAATTGCCCTGATGGAGGATATGGAGGGTGTGGAGATGGAGAGAGAATGGATACAGAGACAGAGGCGTGGCAACAGGAAGGGGGAGGAGAGGAAGCAGGACACCAGGAGGTGAAGAGGGATCATGCCTGCAGACAGTGTAAAGGATGCAGATATTTGGGAAGGAGGAGGTGGGGGAAAGGCGTGAGGTTGTACAAGAGCTGTGTGGGGGATAGAAGGCGGATACAGAAGGCAAGGCAGAGCACGTGGTGTTGAAGGATTTGTACGGCCTAATATGAGCGGGTGGTGGCGTGAAGATCCAGGCAGTGCTGGTCTAACACAGGATAGGACGAATGAAGGATTAGCAGGTGTGGAGGACGGTGGAAGGATGCAATCCCCATGTCTGACAGTCAGGAGCAGAGGTGGGTATGGGCTTTCTGCTGGATGGTAAGGAGATGAGGGGTCCAGGTGAGGTGACAGTCGAGAGTGTGCCGAAGATATCTACGGGTTAGGGGTGAGGTTGATGGGATGACCATAAATTGTTAGGGAGAAATCATAGACATGGAAGAAGTGGGTGGTGAGGCCTATGAAGATTGCCTAGGTCTTGGAGGGATTGATATGAAGGAACCACTGTTTGCACCAAGTGGTGACCTGGTCAAGATGGGTTTGGAGAGTGCTTTGGGACCTTTGAAGGATGGGATAGAGAGCCAGGAAGGCGGGATCATTAGCAATTTGAGGAGGTGTATAAGTGGGGGTGGCTGAGATATATCAGCGGTGCACAGGGGAAAGAGGAGAGGGGAGACGACAGAGCCTTGGCAGACACTGGTAATGAGATAAAAGATACAGCAGTTGCTATCTTGGAGAGAGACACAGGAAGGAACCAGATGGACAAAATTGATAGGCAGGGCATAGGTTTGGATCTTAAATAGGAGACCGGGATGCGATACACGGTCATAAGCATTTTGTAGGTCGAGGGAAACGAAAATGATGGAGTGCTGGAGTTAAGTGGGAGGGAGAGAAGGTGGACGAGGTCAAGGAGTTGGTGTTCAGTGGAGGAGGAGGGTCAGAAGCCACACTTGGTGAGGGGGAGGTGTTGGAGTTGATTACGGTGGTGATGGATACGATGGGAGAGGATGGATTCTAAGACCATACTGAAGATGGAGGTGAGGCAGATGGGACGATAGGAAGAGGGGATGGAAGTGGGTTTGTTGGGTTTGAGAAACAAGAGAGCGCAGGAAGTCCTCCACAGATCGGGGTGGAAGCCAGTGGAGAGAATGACTTTGTATAAATTAGCAAGGACACTCAGGAAGGAGAAGGAGCATTCTTTGAGGTGACGATAGGTGACACAGTCGTGACCAGGGGCAGTGTTGCGTTTTGACTGGAGGATAAGATTACTGTCTTGCTCTGTGATTGGAGTGTTGAAGTCAGAGGGGGGTAACTGGCCCAAGTACGGGAGACTGGGAATGAGTGGAGGTACCAGGGTATCAGTGCATTCCATGACGGTGGGGAAAAGGGAATAGACAAAGTGGCCATCATCAGGGATGGAGAAGACCTTATAAAGGGGGGAAGCGAAGGGGTTGGCCTTCCTGAGGGTGTCGAGAAAGGGATGGTCGTTATGGAGAAGGTGGCAGGGGGGGGGGGGGGGTTGCGAAATGGGACCAGTAAGGCGCTGGAAGGCAAACCATTACTTGCAGTAGCTTGTAAGGCGAGTGGCGTTGAGCTGCGTACAGGTCTGTCGCCAATCCCGGCGTTTCTTTGCTGTAATCAGGTTCCAAACGTGTCGCTGGAATTGCGGTGGCAGTGAAGTGTATCCCTGGCATACGTGCACAGGAAGGAGCGACAGAGGCGATGGGATTCGTGGAGGAGGAGGACAGCCCATGGAGGGAGAGTGAGCCAGCGACGGTGGAGGGTTTTATTAGGAATATGGGCCTCCACGGCGTCAGTGAAGGTCTTCCGAAGGATGAACGAGAAGCGGGTGATGTCGTCGGGACGGTGATAGGTAAAAGGGTGCATTTCGGCCTGCGTTGCGGTGGATTCCCGGTAGGCGCCCCAGTTGGCGAGACAGTAGTCATGGAATATCTTGGGAAGGGTGCCGGGCGGAGAGCTGGGGGCGGG